>NC_137462.1:129703510-130192446 GCF_964235325.1 Thermobia domestica | reverse complement strand
ATCCAACACTACAAGCCATTAACTCTATGAAAGAGTATTAGTATTAAAGGATATTATTCTGCATTCGAAAAGACGATAAGTCATTGTAAAATATTTCCACCTATATTTTCAATAAATAAATAAATAAATAAATAAATAAATAAATAAAGAGGATAGAACTAGATTGTTTTTTAGAAGAGATAGAGTACATTGGAAGTGTAAGATCAAATTTTCATGCTATATTAATCATTTCCCTGTTAAACAAATATAGTTTTATTGAGAAAGTGTTCAAATGTGTGTTGAGTTAGAAGTCATTTTTTTTGGGGGGGAGAAAGGTCTGGACCCGGTTGAACCCCTTCCTCCCCATGGATGCGCTCCTGCTGCATAACCTAATTCACGTTTTGTATCAACAGTGTCCATGTGGCTCAGTTTTAATGAGATAAAAAAAATACTTTCATTATTTCAATTCTTATGCTGTGAGTAACCATGCGAAATATTATGAAACGAATATATGTACATTCGCCCTACTCTTGGTATATATATATATATATATATATATAGCCAGAAATATTTTCTACATGGATTTAGTGTCTACAGAATAGGTTCCACCAGTTCCCTTAACTGGAAGTGGTGGAAATCAATTTTCAAATTGAACATTGATCACCATTGAGCAAAAGAAGTAAGATATAGTGAAAATTCGGTTTTTCGATATGAATTTGGTTTCTCAAGCACAGATTCTACCTGCATTCTTGTCGCTATATTAAAACTAGAAGCAGTAGAAATGTGTTTACCTCTTCTGGTTTTAATATTGTTAAACATGAGAAAAACAAACACTGTAATAGGTAGCGAAAAGTGGTTTTATTTATTATCACATTAACGTAACATTTTGACAATCTAGGAGAACAAAATTTTGATATCAAGAATTTATCGCATTAAAGTGACGTAAGGTACGTTCCTGAGGTATGGTAGTAAAAATAACTGAACCTTATATTAAGAAAAATAGCAGTGGTATCAAACAACTTTCGTAGACGCACATTAAATAAAAGAGAAAAAAAGGGTTGTTCACATAAAGAAAAAACTACAAGGAAAGTTGATTGTAAAAACAGTAATGACAATTAGTTATTGAATACATGAATTTGGATTATTATTATTATTATTATTATTATTATTATTATTATTATTATTATTATTATTATTATTATTATTATTATTATTATTATTATTATTTGCCTCCACTTCTCTCTATCTTGGCCAAGTTCTTTCGGCCTTATTCATGACAGACGCAACTGCCCCTTACCAATTTGTTCTCTGCTACTTTTTTCTTTTATTTCGTTTTCCTCTTCTCTTTTCTTGTTTGAAACCTCAACAGGATGAGGCGAGGCTGCTACTTTGGCATAATATCTTATTACTTAAGCCATTTCATTTATTTTCTATTTTTTATTAATTTATTATTTATTATTATTTTACAAAAGAAAAAAGAGAAACAGTTCGTCATGCAGTCGACTCACAAAAATAAGAATAAAAAAGAAACAGGTTGAAAAGAGAACAAATAAACAAATAAACAAATAAACAAACAAAAAATATTTAGTAATCTATTTTTTGGTTTCTTATTTCTCACCATTTTTGTTGAGTATTTAGTAATAGTTTCTCTCCTTGTTTTCATTTACCACATATTTCACTTTATATAAATATAACGCAACACAAAACACAACATAACCTGCACTATAAAACTATACAAGACAGTCAAACATTATGTTTACTTATATAAATTATTCACACATCACTTTCTGAACCGCTACTGCCGAGTTCGTTGACCTATGATCAGACGAAGATCGATGTTCGCTGGAAGTGTGCAAAGAAGGCTCATCCAATAAATCGAGTACCTCTCCTTCGATACGACTGTGTTTTATTTTCGGAGAAAATCGGAACTTCCAATGACTGGATCAGAGGTAATGAGAAGTCTGTGGAGCAGATCGCTATTTGTATCCGTTCTTGATGTTTTCCTCGTAAAGAATTCTCTGTGGTGCTCATTTCTGGTGTCTTGTGTTTCCTCCGAGAGCTGGTCAATACTAAGAATACATGAAGACAGGGTATCTTTTCGTTGAATATACTTTATGTACTCTGACAGGCATTGGGAACTAAGAGTATTATTTCACATACAGTTCAACAACAATGAAGCAGAATCTCTCTTTCTTTCTTGTCGTTCAATGGCTAACGACAGTTTCTCATGGCTTGTTTACTTAATCAGACTCTTCACTTTTACGTTTCTTTGACTTTCGGCTGCAGTCACTGAAGGACTTGTGTGGCCTTTCAACATGACCTTGGGATGTATTAGGCTGCGATATCATGAGATCAGGAAATTGAAGACTTCCTTCAAGCCAGGTGAATTATTTTGCAGAAAACATTAGCGATGTCCTCATGCTGTCTTAAAATTCACTTCAAGTTCGTGACTGAAAATCCTAAGTGTCGCCTTAATAGATGATAAATCATAATCAGGTAATGGAAACCAGTCAACTGATCGCTTAACATGCGTTAGTAAGACACTAAATCTCGTCGAACTTGAGTTCTGTACCGATATCTGAAATAAAGTGTGATAGGGAATTTGTAGCGCCAATGAAATTAACAGGTTGACTGCCAAGGTGATTTAAGGGTACTGGTCCCAGGAGCCCATACATTTCTTCTTATCTTTGGCTCGATTATGGATAGTCATGTCACATTTTTGTCGCGATATTTTGCTTTTCCCGAAAATGTACCAATGGGAGCCGAGCACCATATGTCATTCTCATGGTTCTCATGGTCAGTAATTTGTGACAATGAGCATCATATGATATATAGTGCTCATAGCCCCACAGAGAAATAAGGTGAGGATCACATATGATGATCATGGCAGTCAACCTGTTAAAAAGCAATATCCTTTAAGTGCGCAAATTTGCGCAATAATATATTTCACTTTTCAAAAGTCTGAATTCTCAGCAATAATTTGTGTACAGTTTAAAACTTTAATAATGTTCGATAATGAACTATAACTCAAAGCCCTTTTTTACATTTCAATATAATTTTGTGTTTAATACTTACAATTTTCCGTACTTTTTTTTCACAACGAACATAATATTTTGAAACGAAACACTACAGTTCAGAACAGATGTAATATAGCCACAACTACATGGCCACTTTCTATTTGCTGTTACACAACTTGTGTTATCCACACTAAGCAAGCGAAATCGCATCACAGATTTTCAAACGCGTATTGCAAAACGACTCAGCAGGTGTTCTGATAAGTTCGGGCTTATCTACGGGCTAAATTCGATAACAGAATTTGAAACAAATGTTGTTTTGATAAACGATGGTTATTCTAATTTTGGAATAAGTAGCAGTTGTATGTATATTAATCACTTGGAAAAATGGATTTTGTCCTCCTAGATCATCAAAATGTCAAACTGTGCGACGGCTCTATATGCCTGTGCTTTTCTACAGAATTTTAACCATATCTTCTTTATTTGTTTAAAAAAAAAGTAAAGTAGAAGTTGGAGACAAGATAATGTTATCTTGTTTACAATTGTATATACAACTTTACACGCTGTATATGCAAATTGTTGTTTTCTACATTATAAAACGGTAGAGACAACTTTTTGGTCGCAAGTTTTACCAGAATCATCCGGTCTTTGTACGTGTTATCAGGCCGGTAGCCAGCCCAAAAATATAAGGAGGGGGGTAGAAGTTAGGGTGGCCCCGATCCAATCATATTATAGTTCATTTGCAAGTCTACCATGAACATTTTAGGGTAGCCAACAAAAGTTAAGGGGGGGCGCACGGCCCCCCTAGACCCCTAGTGGATACGGGCCTGTGTATTATCATCCATAGCAGAGTAAGTTGTATAACATGTAACTTGTTATACACAGGTCCTCAGTCATATTTTGTAGCTATATTATATCATTAAAATCACTTAAAACTGTATATATGACATTTATCTTTTCGTGCTTTATGGTGGCACACAATTACTGAAATAAAATACACGTTTATGATTATGCATACATATTTTATATGATGGTTCTTGAACTATTATATCGTTTATTTATAAAACGTTGTTATGACAACTTACAGACAAAAACTCATCAAGTTAACAGAATCAATTTCTATTCAATCAATCAATTTCAATTATTTTGATTCTATTTCTTTTTTGTATTTTCTTCTTCTTCTAACTAGTTAGTGCATAATTTAAAATCACACATTGCCCGGAAAGAAAAGATATTCAAAATTACATTAAAAATACAAGATGTCGTTGCATCATGTCGCCCGAACTATAGGACTTTCTTTTATTGAGTTTACAAATAAAAGAAAAGGATCCTGGACCGTTAAGTAATACATATTTTATCACTCGAGTTTTCGAATGCACCTCGCATATATGAAAATTACAATTCATATCTATCTATCTATCTATCTATCTATCTATCTATATATATATATATATATATATATATATATAATTTATTTTTATAACAATATTATTATCATATTTATTTTAAATTTTATTATTGACTTCATTTATTCATACATTTGAACGACGATAAGGCACATTCGAAATTTGATTCACAAGTTATTTAATTTTAAGTCCTTTCCGGATCCATTAAATGCTTGTTACAAGTTAATAATTATTCACTTGGGCATAATGAAGAAGGTTTTGAAAACGATGTGTATATATGATATTCGTATGGTTGTTCTTTGTACGAGAAAGGAAAGAAATATAGAATATTGTTAAACAAAATATAGATTAAGATTGAAATATCGATAATAATCAGAACATAATAATTAACTTCTTATTAAGATCATAAATGTACGAATTGTTTCATTCGTTAATTCATTGAACTATCTTCATAGAATTCAAACAAGGTACGAATAACAAACAAAATCATAATAATATTTTAAAGCGAAATAAAACAAAAATCAATTGAATACGGTTTTCTCGGACGCCGTAACTTTAGCTTCTCACATGACCGATGAATTCATTTAAGTTACATTGAAAGTCACAAATCAAAATACAATCTTGCACCTTAGTTACTTCTACAGTTCTCTGTTTCTTATTTTGAGAATTTGTACCATCTATGGAATTTCTATGAAGTCTAATTCGAGTGAAATTAGATTTAATGTTTACATGCTTTCTAAGTGTAAGTAATCGCACTACACTTGGATTAGGTTCAATTACACGATTACTATTACTGTTACTACTAAGGTTAGGTTCGGTTATGTTACCGGTAAAATTAGGCTCAGTTCTCATTCGTTTTACTGGTGGTGAGATGTCGACCTTTCCCATTCACGATTCCACGTTGACTTCTCTTCAAAGTTCATAGATTTAATGCTCAAAATGTTCATGAGATATATTGATTACTAAGATGGTTGGGCCAGTTTCACGCTTTCTAAAAATGGTTTCAAAATCTTAATTAAACTGTACAGGAATTTAGTGTTTGATTAACCCTTTCCGGCACCTGGTTTTTTGGGCTATTTTTTAGACTTTCAGTCAAGGAGCTACTGCATCGTCACTATTTACCCTAGGATCATGGTTCATACCTCATTCTCTTCAGAATGGAGCTGGCTTTCAAACGATACCACTTGCATGCTCATACCATATACCAGGAGTGGAAAAAATGATGTCAAAGGGAAAATTTCGGAGGGAAAATTTTTTTCTCGCACTTTGGGCCCCTCTGGAGCGACCCTGTGTGAACGTAGCCATATAAAAAATCTGATAAATAGTACTTGGTATACTGAATGTGTGTGCCAAATTTCAATTTTATATCTTGAATACCAAGGGCGGGAGAAATTTTATCAGGAATTCCCACCATGCCCCAAATTACCGTAAAACACCGTGATCTCAGGTACAAAATTTCCTGAGACATACCTAATTACCTTAGGGTCATGTTTCGCCCATCATTCTCTTTAACTTAAAACTGCCTTTCAGGCGGTATGACTCACGTGTCTCCATCATGTATCTAAGGTGGGAAAATGAGGAAAAACAGGATTTTTTGGGTCTAAATATCCTTTTTTTCAACTTTTAGCTCCCCTGGACCCCCTGTTTTAACGCAGAGATCTGAAAAAAAATCTGCTAAATACTAATCGCTGGGCTGAATGTTCATGCACAATCCCAATTTTCCAGGTGCAAAAGTAAGCCCGCCAAAAAAAAAAATATACCGACAATGTCCCATATTCCCGTATACAGAGGGAAATTTTTAAACATTCCCTGAGACATCCCTAATTACCTTAGGGTCATGTTTCGCCCATCATTCTCTTCAGAATAGAACCGCCTTTTAGGCAGTACCATTCACTTGTCCCCATCATGTATCTAAGGCGGAAATATCCCGTGAAAGGAATTTTTTGGTAAACATTTCCTTTTTTCAACGTTTAGCCCCTCTGTACCCCCTGTTTTAACGCAGAAATCTGAAAACAACATCTGGCAGATACTACTCGGTGGACTGAATGTTTGTGCGCAATTTCAATCTTCTACGTGCAAAAATAAGCCCGCAAAAAATAATACCGAAAATGTCCAAAATTCCCCTATACAGAAGTATATTTTGGTAAAAATTCCCTGACACTTCCCTAATTACCCTAGGGCCATTTGTTGCACATCATTCTCTTCAGAATAGAACTGCCTTTCAGGCGGTACCATTCACTTGTCCCCATCATGTATCTAAGGCGGGAAAATGAGGAAAAATGGTATTTTTGGGTAAAAATATCCCTTTTTTAAACTTTTTGACCCTCTGGATCCCCCCTGTTTTAACGCAGAAATCTGAAAAAAATCTGGTAAATACTACTCGGTGGACTGCATGTTTGTGCAAAATTTCAATCTTCTACGTGCAAAAATAAGCCCGCCAAAAATACTTTACATAAACCCCCCAAAAAAAGTATTACACGAAAATATAAATTTTAGACTTATGACGTCATCACCTCCTATGTTTTGACGCAGGACGATGTGAAACCATACGTAATGTCTTCTACAATGCCTCTGGACTTGAAAAACAAAAAAAAAAAACTGACGAAAAAACTCAAATAGGAGAGTTATAACGCAATGTACCATGAAACACCCCGTATGGTACAAATTGTACCATGGGATCCCCAAAGGGTTAAAGCTCTTCATTCCCAAGATTGGTACTCATATAAGGTTATACGGGGCATATTTATGTCCGGGGTAAATTTGAAGTTGACCAAACCACTTCGAAAAAAATGAAAATTTTTCACGTCAGAAACCATAAACAGAACGATGTCCTTGCAGGACTTCAGATTGAAAAAGTGGTCCGACAAAATAGTTTTCTCGTTCCTTTAATATAATTTCGTGCGGTTTCCAGCTATATCAAAGATATTTACTAGAAAACAGAAACAACAATACCAATGGACGAAAGATCATTTGCATTCGACTGAAGAAATGTGGGAAATTGTCTTTTTTTCAGACGCGACAAGCTTTCAGGTATTCCACATTCATAATCGGCCAGTAATGATACGCAGAACGCACAAGAAAAATTTAAATCTGAGTGCATGACGCCGAAAGTGCAAATGATTTGGAGTTATGTGACAACCAAAAACTTCGGCGAAATAGCCAAAGTGGATTGTTCTGTAAATACGGATAGATACTTAGATTTCATGGGGGATTGTATGATTCCATCAAAGTTGCCATGTTTCCGGAAACGCTAAGAAAAAGTCCAATGAGAGGAAAATTCTGCTGGAGCGATCAGCACGATCGCCGGATATAAACCTAATTGAAGATTCAAGTTTCTTGATGAATCGAGAATAGCCAAAAGGAAGATTGATTCTGTGCTGGGGCTCCGGAGAGCGATTGCTGAAATTTGGAAAGAATTTTTCAGATATTTGGTACGTCCAATTCCAGAACTTGCAAGGGCACTGTAGAACGGAAAAGATGGACCAATAAAGTATTAATAAGGTATTTAAATAAACATTATTACATTCGACAGTTTAAAAAATATGGAAAACAAGAACAATAGTGGAAACGTCTATTTTTACAAATTTTAAAAAAGAAAACATTCCTTGTTTCCACGACATCATTTGAACATAAACTTTTCATGGAAGCCAAGTTCATTTTTGTTTTTGTCATACTTTTTCGAAGATGAATTGTATATTTTTGTTTATTATAAACGTGTGTTTGCATCTAAGAAGACAAGAATTTGTTCATTTTCAGCAAATAATCTCAAAGTAAAAACGTTCTGCCTAAAGGCGGGGAAACCACCAAAACCAACTCAAAACAATGTTTCCTTATGTAAAATGGATTGTTCTTTCAGGATATGTAATTATTTTGTCAATAAAACAAGAAATGTGACTGTAACAATTGAAAACCATGTTTTTATATGGTTGTTCTTATATTTTCGGACACTATAGTATTTGCGTTACTTTTTGTAAGATATTAGGTTTTAACGTATTTGGTTTTACTCTTTCCAATATTACGATTCATTAAGGTAGAAAATAAAGAAAATCGAATATTCTCATTAATTTTGTTGTTAATATTATTAAAAATATGTGTGAGTCATTACTAGCAACTCCACCTTTCATAAACTTGTTCCTAAGTTATGGTTACGGTAATAAAGAAGTTACTTATTTACGTTTTAAATTTAAAATTATAACGTTAAAGAACATTAAAACAAAGTACAAGTAACAAATATTGTGTACAAAATTGAGGACCGTTTTAACAAAACTCAACAAACGCCATTTTTTTTATTTTTTTATTTTTTATTTTTTATTTTTTATTTTTTATTTTATTTATTTATTTATTTTTACGAATTCGTGTAATTTAATATGAGTCTCACACAATGGCTAACAGGAAATACGAGGAAACCGAATATTTGTCATTGTAAAAGGAACTTGAATATAGGAAATTTTGCACAAAACTCAAGATCTCCATTTTTCCAGATTCTACAATTATCTCCATTTTTAAAGATTTTTTCCAATACGTGGGCATAGCTATTTGCCTCCTGACACGGTTTTTGGTCTTATTGGAAAGAAATTAAGAAAACACGAAACAATCGCTCTGCCCTCAGAATATTATGACATTTTGGGAGGTTTTTGGGAAGTTCAAATTTGGGGTAAAACTGGTATAGTTACGATACGAAATGAATCTCTAAACGTTTTGATGAAAGTCAAATTGCGTTTCAAGATATCTGAGGCAAGAGTACTGCATTATGTAAGACCCGAGACCAGGGCATAATGCCTTTTTCAATATACTTATTTTGCTTCACCGATAGACGTTGAGGTGCTTAAACCTGGAAAAGAAAGTGCTTCAACAATGTTTGAAGGACCCCAACTTCCATCAGTGAATCATATAATCAAAAATAAAACTAATGACGTAAAGAAGTTGCTGTCTTATTTTGACAATGATTCAGAACAAATTTAAACAGTTCTATTCAAAAGTTGAGCAAGGGGTTGCTAGTGAAAGGAAGACAAAATTCTGTATTATTAACAACCTTTACATTAAGGAGAACTGTGTTTCTGTGTTGTTTTCACACAGCTTTAAAAATTCTAACATTGTATTATGTACTATGCCATCTCAATGTATGACTATGAGTTTCATAATACGTTTAAGATGTGAAAAGCAGATTTTGTTACTGTGGAAACTTCTGTTACTGTGTTAATTTAAAAGAAAAATATAAATTTACTAATACACTTTTAACTTCTTATTCTGATATTATTACAAAATGTAATATACTTAAGAGCCCATTGTACAACATTGAATTTAAATGCTTAGAATGTATATTTATAACATCTAGCATAATAAACTAAAGAAAAAACATGCATGAAGAAGTGCATGTGTTGATTTTTGTAAAACATCGTAATTTGTAACTTTTTATCCTAAATATAGGCCGTTAGTGATGAACTTCAATTATCCCTTCATCAATCCCTATCTACATTGATAACCAGTATTTTTTTTTTTTTTTAATATTTTGAATCAACGGTATTGAGTACAACTTTAAAAAAATCTCCTGTAAAATTTGTAAACGACATTTTGTTAAAACGGTCCTCAATTATAATCCGCTTAACAGTAGTATATTTCTAGTAAAAATCAGGTCCAATTCATTCTTTATTAATTTTCTAAACAATTTTATCATAATGACTGCCAAATGTTTATGCGTGTATTTTTTCTTTTCCTTTTTATCTTAACGTTTAACATCATGCACCGAAGCTAAAGGTAAGAGAAAGCAATTGCCGCTTGCAGAGTTTGATATATTAATATATATAAATCAATTGTGTACACTAATATACTAATAATAGCGCGAAATTCTTATACATGTTGAGACTCTGCCCATTACATGTATAGTCTGCAATGATGCCAGTAGCGTACCCAGAATTTCATTAATGTGAGTTCAAGCTCCCAAGTTCACATCGTTTCAGGATTTTGTATACATATTTTAATATGTTAATTGCTTTTTCTTCATGATATCTTGTTTAAAATGGGATTAAAACTCGAACACCCTTTGCCTGTGCTGCTGTTGCCTACCACAAGTTACTTTATTTTTTTTATTTTTATTTATTTATTTATTTTTTTTTTTTTTGGCAGCTACGAAATTACTTGGATCAACAAAAGCACAATAATGTTTGTTGTCAGCATTGAAGTTATATAGGATGAGATCAATGTACAGTTTATAAAGTGGGATCTGAACCAGCGTATTGTGTTTGATGCTCTCCCACCGAGAATCAAACTTGGGATCTCGTATCCACGGGGGGCAAGAGGGGGCCGGGCCCCCCTAAATTTTTCTTGGCTCCCCTAAAATTTTCATGGAAGGCTTGAAAAAATCTCGATTAATTCTATGTGTAAACACTAAAAATAAAATGCAATATAAAAGAGATTATTCCAAGGATTTTTTCATTTTAACTATTTGACGAACACTTTTTCTAAACATATTTTAAAGGAGTTAAAGTAAAGTTTATCAGTCTTCTCGAATCTCGATATGAAATGACACAAGACATATCGAAGCAAGTTTTTACAAAAAGAAGGAACATGTTCATAATACTCCATGCCACAGTTGTAATAGCGATCTGGAAGGTAGGAGACGAAGTGTGAAGTGCTTGCTGCCAAATCATAAAAACAGAAAGAGGAACAAAGTGTTTATATTTTGTCGATTGCAGTAACGGCGGTAAATTATTGTTATTCTATTGTGTAGTTGTAGTCAAGGGCGCCGGTCCTGGGGGCCGGAGAGCCTGGGTCCCCCAAAGCTGATGAGGACCCCCTATTGTATTTATGAATATATAATATTTGGCATAATTTGAATGCAATTTGTCTTAAAATCTTCATATATATACCTTCTGCATCTCAATGCCTCCCCCCAAATTTACGGAGAAATCGGCGCCCTTGGTTAGAACATACATGCACTGCAAAATCCTCGTCAACAGCAAACCTTAGATTAACTATGGAACAATTAGTTGTGAAATGAATTAAGAGCTCCGAGTTCAGTTAAAGGCGACTGATTCTAGCACTAGAAGCACGGACAATTCGAACCCCCTAGAAGCACGAAGCAGTCAAATTGACTGCTTTCGGTTTTTGACTAAAATAGAAAAGAATGGTGACAAACGATGACTATTTTATTGACATTCTCAATGAGACACATCTACAAGTAAGCCTAGAAAGCATATTATTTATTTAATTGTTTTTGTTTATAAACACTAAGGACACTAACATATATTATTAAAAATATTTATTAATATAATAAATTTAATATAAGTATTTCTAAAATAATGAGAGAAACTAAAGATTACTGTCACTCTTAGGTTTTAGGTTTGATTGTAAAATAATATTTGCTATGATATCTTTCGAAAATATCTTCTTAGGAGAAGATCATCACATACTCACCCACACTTGGAGCAGATAATTCGCTTTTGCATCTCTGCGGTACACACTTTCCACATACATATTCTCGACACTTGTAGCATATGTCAGCAGTTTTCTTTTTCTTTTTAACACAATCGTTCTTGACATTTTTTTCGTTTGCGTGTAGAAGCGCAGTGACATTATTGACAATCAAATCTTCGGCCAAACGTTAGATATATGGTCACCTACTGATTTTCTTTTCAGTAGGTTCTCTGTACATCTTCAAGGAATCAATACGCACAACTCACTTTCTGTTTCTTCATCATTTGATCCACGATGTCAATACTAAACTTCATCTGATTGTAATACGTCAGAGTTCCTTTTTTTCTTATAGTGTCCTGGAAATTGACACTGACTCACGCATGGAACTCAACACAAAGACATTTTTTTTTTTTTTTTTTTTTTTGCTTTTACATTTGTAGACAGCTAATTCATTACCATTCTGATCGCGGTAAACATCACAGTGATACAGGTCTTTCAGCTAGTTTCCTTGTGAAAAAGTTATTATATTTGTCACATTTATTCCTTTTCCAATAAAATGATTTATCAAACTAGACACTAGAATTTCACCTAACTGTGTCCCAGCATGACGTTACTAGGGTTTATTTGGCATATATTGCAGAAATCGAACTCTTGACTTTCGTAGGATAAACTTGCTCGTCAAGTTCACGTTGTCATGTGGTTTGTAATTTTTATGTAGTTCTCAATAAACTCATCCCACAGTTCTGACTCGATTGCGAATTTGTTCCCTTGTCGTCATGCAGATCTTGTGCCTTTTCATCATGTATCAAGTACCGTTTTATTTGACAGAACCTATCCTTACTTATTTTTTTACTATAAATTGTGGCCCTTTTGATCTTTCCCACAATACCCTAGTGGGCAATGCCGAAACACCTCGATAAACAATAAGGCCCAAATAAGACTGTAGTTTTGAAAGAGTTAAAAGTCCATGTTGCTGACTGCAGTTGCCTATATGCTTCAGAAACGGCGCACTTTAGGATATGCCTCATCATATATATATCAAATAGTAAACGAAGAGCACTACATTTTTCCTCAGACACTTACCACTTGGCAAAAATTTGTCGGTGCTGGAACTTCGCGAACAAGATTCTGCTTAGATGTACGGCCAACGTCACCTTGTCCGAAATCCAATTTTTTCTGCAATGTTCCATCTGACGCAATAAAACTGTCACCGCTACTGGCGTCGTCATCTCCATCTCTGTCTTCCTCTCCTTCATCACTTGTTCTCTTCAGGTTCAGAATCACTCCGGTTTCCATACCCTTCACTCGAATCCCCAGACTCATCTTCTAAGAGATCACGTAACACTCGAAGTATTTCTTGAGTTCTCATCGTAAAATGCCAATGTACACGGTTCAGCTCAACTAACTCCAAGTGCACACTAACATGTAGATATTGGCCGCATGTATCTGAACTAATTTGTTTGTCGACCACAAAACACAGAGATATCTTATAACACTATAAAAAATATGAAGTTATAGTTGGATCTATGTATCGCAATATACCAAATAAAACAATAAGTTATCTTAAATTTTTTTCTCAAATTACAATGAATAACGGTTTCAATTTTTCTTTTGTCTAGAAATAAGAAATATTTAATACTGCCATATGTAACTTACACACAGAAACACTAATTTCCTATACTCTTTATAAGGCAGTCAAAATGACTGCTTCGTGCTTCTAGGTATAACTGACAATAGCGCTCCTGTAAAAAGAATCATAAACTTATTATTAATGCCATCAACAAGTGGGCAGAAAAATATTAAAAGTCAATCAATTTCAGGGCCTTAGCGAAAATATTACAGAAGTGATACGAAATTATATTTCTTGAAGCAGTCAAAATGACTGCTTCGTGCTTCTAGTGCTAGTAAATTATTGTGGTGTGATATGTAAAACAAGAACTGTGATGGAACATTCACCGAAAAAGTAATGGTTGCAAAGATTTTCATATGTTTGTTCTCGTAGAAGAATAAAGTTAAGCTAAATTACCTTAATTAGATTAGTAACTGAGCAAGTGAACATATTTAACGTTTAAGTTTAAGGATTAAATTCCGGGTTGTGGAACCCGGACTAGTAAAAATTTGTGAGATTTAGAAGAGAAATTAAGTAGCAAAATGTTTTGTATTGTACTTGGGGTGGGGGATCCCGTGGAAGTAGCTAGTTTTCATATAAAAACGTTGTAAATTAGAACTATTTCTTGGTCGCTTTCGCGTAATAATGTTGTAATTCAACATAAAAGAAGCAGTGATGTTTTTACTCGATACTAGATGGGTGTAGCGTTTTACTTACATTGAGAAAAATCCGTTCTCCGAACAGTGGTATATTGTACAAATATACGGAATCCTCTTGCTTACTACAAAACTCAGAACGGAGCATACGTTATCCGTATGTTACATAGGCACTGCCCTTAGGTGTTACATGATGCCGTTGCAGGATGTCTGATGTCTAACAATCTTCCTTTACAACGAGATACTTTGTATTTTTGGGCAGAAAGTGCTTCTACATAAGCACTATACCAGATATAATGTTAATTTAAAAATAACAAAAGAAGAATGTTTTTAATATATGTAAGAAACATACATTATAATATAATTAGTTGCTATGTAGTTGTTTATGGATACCTAATCAACATGTATGTTTGCAAGACAGTTTGAGTGAAAATACGTTAAAAGAGTATCAACTAATAAACCATTTAATATCGATCATCGACTTGTAATTTCGATAGAAAAGGTGAGAATAATAGTGTATATAATTATTGAAGATATTTTTATGTGTAAACAATTACTACCACTCAAGATTTATATATATCATTAGCCGAACCAGGTTGACGACTACCTTTGGTGAGTCGTTGTAAAAATTTTGGTTTACCTCACCCGGGAATCTTGTAAATTCATATCCCGAAGTAAAGTAAGGGTGAATTTACTTCTGTAATAAGGTTAATGACTACGAACTTGACAAGACTTAGAAGTGGTAGAATAATCACAAGAAAAATGAACGGTGAGGCAATGCAGAAAGAAACCAGTGATAGTGATAACGGTGAACGAAGTGCAGCACCAGGAATGACATTAGAAGACCGAATTTTACTAGTCTTACAGCGGCAAGAACAAAGCCGAAAAGACGATATGGAAGCCATGAAGCAGGAATTAAAGCAGACGATAGACAAACAATATGAAGAATTAAAGCAGACGATGGAGCAGAAGTCCGAGGAATCCAACAGACAATATGAAGAATTAAAGCAGACGATGGAGCAGAAGTCCGAGGAATCCAACAGACAATATGAAGAATTAAAGCAGACGATGGAGCAGAAGTCCGAGGAATCCAACAGACGATTGGAGCAGAAGTCAGATGAGACGAAACAATTTATTATCCAGGCAATGAATGACATCACTTCGCAGTTTGATGAAAAGTTAAAAAGAATATCTGAGGATTGCCAGGATAATCAAAACCATCTAATCCAAGAAGTCAGTGGTGTAAAAAGGGATTTGGAAGTAATAGAATCTTCTGTACAGCAACAAAAGATTCAGGTCACGGATAACTCCAACCAGATACGTGTGAATACACAGTTGATAGCTACCTTACAAGAGAAAATCAGGACACTACAGATCAAGGACAACACATACCACAACAACATGGATAATGATCGTGTAGAATTCCCTTGTTCACAAGAGATGACTTCGCCTTCACCCGTATCTGATGAGGACATTATTTTGGAAGAAATTCATCCGAGAAGTACAGATGGGCGGAAAAGAGATGGCACAACTACACATCACGCCATAGGTAGGAATTGTCACTCAACAAGAACACGGAATGATAAAAGGAAGGTAAAGTTAAGCGTAAAGATGAGTGAAATACGTGCTATGAGTAAGTTCAGTGGTAAATGTAATGAGAATGCTACTTCTTTCCTAGAAAAATTTCAGGACGAGTGCAATATAATGTGTATAGATAGATCACAATATATGAAACTAATCCCTCATTTATTACTCCCACCATGTTCTTTATGGTTTAAAGCAGTACGAGATCACGTTAGTACGTATGAGGAATTCAAAGCAGCGCTAATCGCAAATTACGAAAATGACTTTTTGCTTGCAAATAGAGATGCCACGATTAGAAACCAACATTTCAATCCTCGTTTGCACAAATCTGTTGTCGAGTTTGTTGTAAATACATACAACGAATTAAAAGTTGTAAATCCATTGCAATCGGAATCTAGAATCATAGCATCAATTCGAAATTTGTTACCGTTTAAGTTACAACAGATACTGTTTTCTACCCAGTGTATGAGTTTTAACCATTTATTAATGCTTGTTCAATGTTATGAAACTCAATACCATGCTCTGAATCAACAAGCAGGAATAGGCAAAAGTAAAAATAATTCAGATCATTTTGTACCTGTTCGGAATCTAAATATCCGTAGTGTGAACGATACGGAACACAACCTAAACCGAATAAATTCAAGCAATCAGAACGATCAAAATAGGCAAAGCTATGTTGGTAATCAACCTAACCTAAACAATCGTGACAATAATTATGTCAGATCATTCAACCGAAGTAGAAAAAAAACAATCGAAATACATGGCGAAATTCTAGAAATGCTACAAATTCTATGTATAGACATAATCGTTGTTCAAGAGATGGCATGTCGTATCAAAATCAGAATCACGACGCAATACATGTACAAAGTATTGCGGAACCTAATCATGATAGTGCAGTACAATGTACTTTATTAGAATCATATGCTAGTACAAATTTAAACTGACTCTAGTTAATGAAGTAAGGGTTAAACCCATACCAGCTATAGATTCTTGTGAACATTTATTTTTAAGTTTATGTGTTAATATCAATAATGAAAACAATTCTTATGACTTCGATATGGACTCAAAGATATTTTATCACATTTGTTTCAACAAATGATAATTTTCAAATGATTTTAATTCTTTCTTGTTAATATGAAGAATTATAGTTCGATTCATTAAAAGCAAAGGTTATGTATAGTATATTTGATTTGTGTTGAAACTTAATTGTCAAAGATTATGTTAAGTATATGATTCATTCTATTAAGCTAATTATTCGACGACTGTCTTCATGCACAATCTTATATGTTACCTGAATAAGATTCTTCTATATTCTGACGCCCGATTGATACAATGCATACTGTAGAATATCATCTAAAGTAATTAATATATAATGCGCCCTTGATCATGGTGACTCATGTTTTGAAATGTAATTGCTTCTTACTATTTTGAATTCGTACCCTTCGTTAATTATATAAATAAGCGACGACGTTTTAATAATAAAATATATATTAATGTAATAAAAGATAAATGATAATGAAATGAAAGATTAATTATAAATATATTTATATGAATGATAATAAATAATGTTATATATATGCGAGGGTCGATCAAGATGTATAGAACATAATTAATGGAATATTGTTCTTGTAAACGGACCAGTGGTTCTTAAATATAAAAACCAAGCTCCCTTGTAACTTTTATATTCAGTCCCATCGTCGGGCGACATTTTTATACAACGAGATACTTTGTATTTTTGGGCAGAAAGTGCTTCTACATAAGCACTATACCAGATATAATGTTAATTTAAAAATAACAAAAGAAGAATGTTTTTAATATATGTAAGAAACATACATTATAATATAATTAGTTGCTATGTAGTTGTTTATGGATACCTAATCAACATGTATGTTTGCAAGACAGTTTGAGTGAAAATACGTTAAAAGAGTATCAACTAATAAACCATTTAATATTGATCATCGTCTTGTAATTTCGATAGAAAAGGTGAGAATAATAGTGTATATAATTATTGAAGATATTTTTATGTGTAAACAATTACTACCACTCAAGATTTATATATATCATTAGCCGAACCAGGTTGACGACTACCTTTGGTGAGTCGTTGTACCTTATATTACATACATATATGTATGTTACCTTCGTCAGCTATATGTTATATACGTCCATTTGTATGTGAGATCCTGACCGCCTATACTGTTTCATATGGAAAGTATGTATAGATGGAACACTTATACAGAAAGTATTATAAAATATGCGTTTTCATTTATATATTTGCTGTACGTTAAGTCCAAAAACAACAGGATTTACAAATGTAACATACGATATTATGTATAACGCATACAGTTTTTTCTCAGTGTAGCTTTGAATAACATTATAGTATATAGGTATTTTTTAGCTGTTTTGGTATGTGTCTTCTTGGTATAGTGTGGAGGTGGTTCATTTATATAAAACGAGTTTAATTTAAGATTTTAAACAAGAACTTAGTATAAATATTTAAAAAATATATAACTGTAATTGTAAACAAGGGAATTACTTCAAAGTTACCCGTCCACCTAATTGTCAACAAAAACCATAATAAAATCTACAATCATCAATTTCTACTTAAACTTTACTCATTTTATGTTCTGTTTCGTTACCTCGAGGGTGTGAGTACGGGGGAGGAACCACAATTACATATGCAAATCCATTATTAACCTAAAGGGGAGACTGGCGGGCCGCGCGGAGCACGATTGTGGGTAGTTAATGGGGAGTACGGAGTTGAGAGGGAAGAACGAGCGAAGCGAGAAGCCGAGGTAAGGTGGGATAACGCACTACTAGGTTACTTAGGTTAGGTTATGTCTTCTTCTCACTTACCTTACTACGTAGTTAGGTTTGTAGAGCTGTCCTATCTCAATCAGAAACTTGTGAACGATTGTTGGTAGTCTTTGTTCTTTCATTCATTAAACCATGAATATTCAAAAGATTAACCTCATTATCAACATCATGTTTTACAAATGTTAGTACTGTAAATTCACATTCAGCGCAAAGACCCTGTACACTTGCAGGCATGTTTACTCGAATATTATCCAACAATCCAACCTTCCTGAACCTAGAGACAAGTAGTTCCCTCTACTTGCGAATTAATCCCGTCTTTATAACTGCTTATCAAAAGATATTACACATAAATTACGCTTCACTTACCGGGTACATGTTATCAAGCACACAAGCAATCAGATTATCAATTTCTCCTAGGTAAATTTTCAAAATTTTGATAAGAACGGAAGAGCAATTCGCAAGTTAACCCTAAACAAGAGCATAAATAAAGTTGAATTTCCTTATTTCACAGTAGATCATCTCTCGTTCTTGATCTTTATGTTAGTACTACATGTGGGACTATTAAAAATTTATATTTTAATTCTAATTCGTGTAGTTAGTAATACCCATTTAATAAAATTCACTTTTTTTTCATGTAGATTACAGAATGTTAACTTAATGTGTCTGTGTAGAGAGGGATAATAGAATTAAGTAGAAGCAAAATCTTAAACATTGAAGAGCAGATATGATGAATTGCTGATGTTACTATTAGATGAACTATAATATGGTTGGCTCGCCCCCCCCCCCTAACTTCTACTGGACCCCCTCTACATTTTTGGGCTGGCTACGGGCCTGTACCACACGCTCACGCACTAACACTAAAAAAATGAAATTTTAATTTAACGTTCCATGGTTACACCCAGTAGAGTAAATGGAACGAATGATCAGTGAAAGCGAATTACTATGGGAGAATTGTCGGAATAACAATGTGGAATGAAATGATAATGCATCAATTTCACTAGAAAAGGAAATCTAGTGGCTCCGCGTAGTGTAGTCGGTAACGCTCTAGCCTTTGGTGCGGGCTGTCCCAAGGACGGTTACCAGTGAGGATATCCGATCGAAAGCGTGAAATTTTTTTTCAGGCCAGTCATCCAGAGTGAGTTTTTTTTTAAATGGATTTTCCTTATTCCGAAATAGTGCCTAATATAAAGGCCTGCTTCCTTCCTTCTCGACTTCCCTGAGTAGTATGATCGCCGAGGGACGTCATCCCTCATATGCGAAGGACTTAGATAAGCTTTAAATGCCAATAATAACCAGAAATATAATTTCTATTTCGTACCAAGAAAATCCATATTGTCCACCATAAACTCATATGATCTGGGATCAAACCAGGAATCCGTCTATTCAGAAATGAGTGTTGTATCACTGAGTCACCGTGCCTCTCTAGCCATTGCCATTAATGACAATCATTTTGAAATAACAGATTTCAACCACGAAGAAATAAGTGTGTATTAAATTGGGAGATTGGAATAATTTTTAGCAGAAGTTACACTTCTTTCCTTGAGACGCTCGTTGTAGCAAATGTTATAGCTATGAATTTAGATTTTCTGTCCTCTGCTTAAATTATCTATAATGTACATTAATAAACGCAATTAAATTTCAGTTTTCTGGGAATAATTCATAATAAATCTTGTAAACATTCATATTAATTTTTGTAACAAGCATTCAGATGCATTCTGTGATTCAATTTTACACCTAATTATTAGTATTAAAAAAAGGAAGGTGATGGGCTAGAACCTAATTGTATCGAAAAACAAAGTGGAATTCGGATGGTGGAATTAAGAAGAAAACCACGGAAGCTTTTATTCAGAATGAATAGAATTTATTTAAAATGGTCACTGCATCAGAATAAGGAATCTCTCAAGTACGTATAAAAACTCTGACTACTGGCCTACAGCTGTTTTTCACTTTCGAGAGACGAAAAGAGAGAAGGAAGCATGGTACTTGTGAAGAAAATCGAATTCGAGATTTCTACGGATTTATATATTCCATAGCCCATAAATACTGAAAAAATTATTTTTCGATGTCTCTTCGTGTGTGTGTTAGTTGATGTTCGTTTCCAACATATCTCACCAAAATTTTAAACTCGAGGTTTTTTATGATTCTCTAAAGGAGGGGAGGCAATTTTTTTTCCTATCCCTAGAAATAATGATATTTTGCTTAAGAATGAAATTAAAAACTTGCGATTTTCCCAAAAACGATTCTAAAGATTTTGTTAACATTTCAAAAATCAATTTTCCCAAAACAACCCCATTATCTGATACAAGTCATTCCTCTCGGAAAATTGAGAAGAGGAGATCATTGTTAGTGGTGAAGGGGGGTGGGACCGCGGTGGCTCAGTGGTAGAGCGTTCACCTCCGGTTCATGTGGTCCTTGGTTCGATCCCAGCTCGCGCCACGTGAGCTTTGTGGTGGACAAACACCGTATGCATGGGTTTTCTCGGGCTTCTCCTGTTACCTCCCACTTTCTTCATTCCACTATTTCGTTCGTTTCTCATCATCGCCATCTCCTTTAGCCTAGATAAATAAATTTAATTTATTTAAATTTAAAAAATAAATAAAATATTTAATTTTTTTCATTAATAATATGATAATATGTCATAGTTCATATGTAATGAAAAATGTATGAGAAGAAGTTTATTCTTGGTACTTTTTCGAACGACTTTTTTCAGAAGTGACTAATGTAATTTTGCTAGTATTCATTAATAACCTGACAATATAGTACAACTCATTTGTACTGAGAAAATCTAGAAGGGATAGTTTATTCTTGGAGGTTAATATTTTGAACGATTTTCTAAAAAATGGCTCAAGCGATTTAGATCATATTTCATAGATGAATATTTGATCAATAAGGTAAGAATATGGTATAACTCATTTGTCCGGAAAAAAGGTACGAAAGATAATTTATTCTTGGGTGTAAGGTTTGGGACGATTTTCTCAAAAATGAATGACGCAATTTTCTTCATATTTGGTAAATAAATATTTCATTAACCCTTTCACAGAGGAAGTCGACTTTTGTCGACAGAACCAAATTTCCTTAACATGCGAATGTCGACTATAGTCGACGTGTTAAAATTTGCTTGTCCGTATCTTGGCCTTGTCGAAAGTAGTCGCCAAAGTTGTACCGTTCATTTTTGTTTGTGTTCTATTGTTTTCGATAAACAATAGAAATCACACAGAAAACCTTTGGCGACTACAATCGACAAAACCAAGATACAGACAAATTTTAACACGTCGACTATAATCGACATTCGCAGGTTAGGGATTTTTTTTTCCGTCGCCTTCCACAGAGAAAAGGTTAATATCCTGACAATATTGTGCAACTTATTTATTTATTTTTTTTTTAATTTATGAGGTGTAGTTTATTCTTGGTGGTGCTTCTTGGACGATTTTGTCGAAAACGACTCTGGAGATCTTGTTTATATTTCATAAGTAAATATTTCATTAATAACCTAGCAATATAACATAACTCATTTTGTGCTGAACAAATCTACGAAAAGTAATTTATTTTTTGGAGGTGAGTTTTTTTGGAACGATTTTATCAGAACCAAGTCATGACATTTTGTTCATATTTCACACATAAATATATAATTAGTAACTTTGTAATATTGAGTAAATTATTCCTTTCCAAAAAAAAAAAAAAAAATCACAAGGATTAGTTCACTATTGGGAAAGAGTTTTTCCTCAAACTACTTTTTAAAAGAACTAAACGATCATATTTCATGAATTTTCATTACTATTGTTATAACGTTGTATAAATCACTTCCATGAGAAACTCCACGAAGGGTAGTATACTCTTGGGATGAGCTTTTTTTTTTTTTTTTGACAATTTTGTAAAATACCATACATGCGATATTTATTATTTTATAAAGAAACATTTCATTAATAACCTTAACAAGTGACGAAAGTTATTTCTTATGGAAAATCTTCAAGGAGTACTTTGCTTTTGAGGATGAATTTCCTTTAGGTAAAATTTTTCGAAAACACTTTGTAATCTTGTTAGTATTTCACAAGAAGATGTTTCATTAATAACTGCAGTACAACATGATTTAGTTTAATTAATTGGAGCTAGAAAGTTTAGTACGGTGGCCTGTGGCTTTTATTCCTAGGAAGTAGTCCAGTGTCCCGAATAAAATGCAGGAGGGACGTCCCCTATTTTTAGTGTCCCGTTTTTGGCTTGTAGTTGCTTAGTAAAATTTTCACATGTTCTTAAAACCCTAGTTGAGTCTTCGTCTCGGATGATTTCCAAATTTTGTAAAATAGTACATATTTATCGGACACAGATGGCACTATGGTTAACTCCAAGTTTGGATATTCGATAATGTTCAGTGGGTCGATAATTGCCTATGCTCTTCAACGAGCTTTGAACCCACGATGAACTGCGCCTGGAGGTCTGAAGACAAATGAATACACTTGTCTATTGACATAAGCACACTCCGTAAAACTTTGTTTCTAGTTATTAGCAGATCCAAAAAAGTCATTTGGAGTAGGATAAGGTGGCTGGATCGCCTAGATGGTGAACATGATAAAATATGTAAATTCAATATAAGTTTTGTATTGATGGGAATTTTATATACCATAGACAACATTGTCAATCCATTGCTAGATGACGATCTCTCCACCTTTCTTTCACAGCTACCTACCTTCGTCAATTCTTTCCCGCGTTACTTTGCAATGTTTCTTGATATCACTACACCATTTTGCATGAAGACGTTCTCTAGATTTCTTCTTTTTAGTATCCAGTCAAAAATTGCCTTCGTACATTACCGATAACCATTTCTTCTTCTAATATGTCACTCCCATTGCAACATAAATCACTTCATATTCATGATAATATCCGTCACTCATTGTCACTTTCTGATACATGTAATTCTTTTCATATCTTTGCTGGTGATTCCGTTACTCATTAGCTGTCTGATCAATGTGATTCTTTGCATATCTTTGCGGGTGGTTCCGTCAGTCATGTCACTGTCTGATCCATGTTGTTTTCATATCTTTGCGGGCGATTCCGTCACTCATGTCACTGTCTGACTCATATATTTTCATATCTTTGCAGGCGATATCTTCGCTATGTGGTTATTAGACGGCGTGAATGTCTGATTTCGTTAGTTTCCACGTCTCCGCTCTATATGTCAAAGGGAATAGAATATATTCATTGAAAATGTTACACTTTGGGTACAATTGTTCCACTTTCTATATTAAACTGTACCTTCCGAATGCGCTTTAGTCCGTTAATTTGTTTAATATAACTATACACGAGTATTTTTATTTCTCAGGTGAATTAGATATTCACTTCTAATTTTAAATTATAAACTTTAGTCTTTGAAGATTAATATAACATCAATTGCTTTTAAATTTAGGCTTTATAAAATACGTTTTATTTTTAGCACGAAGCCTTTAATAAGTTAAAATCAATTTTGAGACTGACTGTACAATAGTTACTAGTGTAATTTCTATAGTATTATAATATTATATCATCATTAAAAATAATACGTGTGTCGTGGTGTCGTGAGCGTTCTATTAAGTTAGTAAAGAACACTATGGTAAATGTTTAACAGACGGGGTCCAGAAGTACGTAAAAAATGCAAAGCTTACGGGAGAAATGGAAGATACGAGTACTTAGGCTTAACATAACCTAACCAAATCTAACCTAACCTAAACTAAACTAACTTGAACTAACCTAAACTAAGGTAATGTTAATAGAAATAAGCGAAATTCTATCATTTGTTCGAAAATTATTCTGGACCCCTACACTAGTATAATCTAACATAAACTAACTTATCCTAACCGAAACTAACCTATCCTAACCGAAACTAACCTAACCTAACTTAAACTAACCTGAACTAACGTAATATGAACAGAAACTACGGAAATTGTAACACTTTTTAGAAAAAAGTAGCTGGACCCCTTCTGCTAAACATTGTCCAACACTGGTAATAATAATAATAATAATAATAATAATAATAATAATAATAATAATAATAATAATAATAATAATAATAATAATATGATACTAACAACAGTGATACAGGCTACAAAATATTATTTACATCTCTTTACTTTTCTTCAGACGATATACGGTTGGGTGGGGCATGGGCACCTCCAAACATTTGATCACGAAACTCAATAGTGCTGGTAACAGGATGTCAGATGTGTGTAAAGAACATAAAGAATTGCTGCGAACCTTTACGTATGGACAATACGAAAAAACAAACGAATACGTTTTTTTATTTTCTGCGGAATAACGGTTTTAGGGGGGAAAAGCCCCAACCCAAAATTTTGAAAGTTGACTCCCAAAAGGCAAAAAGAAGTGAACCGAAGTAAACGATATTGTGGACAGAAATTATAGACGTAAAATTACAAAAAAGGGTTTTAAATTTTCCTTGAATAAAACGGTTGGGTGGGGCACGAACCTCTCCAAACTTTGATCACAAAATAACAAAAGTGCTAGTAACAGTATGTCATATGTTTGTAAAGGATATGGAGAATTGCAATATAATTTTGTGTATGAATAATACGCAAAAATAAACGAACACGGGTTTTTTATGTTTTGCGGGAAAAACATTTTAGGGGGCAAGATCCCCAACACAAAATTTTGAAAGATGACACCCGAAAGACAAAAACAAGTTAACCAAAGTGAATTAAATTGTGCACAGATATTGTAGAAGTAAAATGACAAAAAACGGCTTTCGTATACTCCTGCAAAAAAGGGTTGGGTGGGGCAAAGACCCCTCCAAACCTTTGATCACGAAATATCGAAAGTACTAGTAACAGCATGTCAGATGTGTGTGTAAAGGACATGACGAATTGCAAGATAACTTTGTGTATGGACAATACGCAAAAAATAAACGAATACTGTTGCTTTTATTTTCTGCGGAAAAACGGTTTTAGTGGGCTAAAGAGCCTACCCCAAATTTTTTAAATTTGATTCCCGAAAGGTAAGAAGAAGTGAACCAAAGTGAATGAAGTTTTGCACAGATATTGCAGATATAAACTGTGGGAATACGAGTTTCGTATTTTCCTGTAAGAAACGGTCTGGTGGGGCACGGACCCCTTCAAACCTTTGGTCATGAAATATCAAAAGTCCTAGGAACAGTATGTCAGATGTAAAGGACATGAAGGATTTGAACGAAAGATTTTGTATGAACAATACGGAAAAAATAAACGAATACGCGTTTCCTTATTTTCTGTGGATAAATGGTTTTAGGGGGCAAAATCTCCCACTCAAAAATTTGAAAGTTGACGCAAGAAAGACAAGAAGAAATGGACCGAAATGAATGAAATGTGCACAAGTATTGTAGAGGTAAGATGAGGGAATATGTGTTTCGTATTCTTCATGAAAGAAAAAACTGTTGAGTGGACCGAGGCTTTGAGGGGCGAGAGGTATGGACCAAAGCGAATGAAATTGTATGTAGATATTGGGTGTGTAAACTATGGCCCTTCGTGTTTCACATGTGTCGTGTCTCCATCCGATTTCTTTAAATTTTTCAGATCAACTACAAGCCCAAACAGTATAGCGTTTTTTATAAAATTTCAGAAGACACTTTTAACCCTTATAATGTTTTTCGCATAAACAAAATACGTGTCGATTTATTTCCAGTTTGCTCTTGATCTGCCAAATTTGAAGCAAAACGGATAGGAAAACTTGAGAAACACTAAAGGGCTTATTTCACCTAGGGTGTATATGATATCTACACACAATTTCATTTGTTTCGATCCACTCCTTTTTGCGCTATTACGGAAATATCTACTTTTTTCAGATGGGGCCTAGGCCCCAACAGTGTTTTTCCACTGAAGGTGAAACACGTTTCATTTATTGTTTTGGAATATGCGAAGTTTCGTTGCAATTCGAAATATTCTTTAAGAACGTCTGACATATGCTTATTTGCAATTTTGATATTTAGTAATCAACGGTGTAGAAGGTCCGTGCCTCACTCAACCGCTTTTTTGCAGGATAATACGAAACCCAATTATCTCATCTTACGTCTACAATATCTGTGCGCAATGTAATTCAATTCGGTGCAGTTTTTCTTGCCTTTTGGGCCTTAAATTTTAAAAAATTAGGTGTGGCTTTTGCCCTCTTAAAACGGTTTTACCGCGAAATAAGAAAACATATTCGTTTCCTTTGCGTATTTTCCCTACACAATGTTTTGTTCCAATTCTTCATGTTTTTCAAGTACTTGTGACATACTGTTATTAGCACTTTTGATATTTTACGATCATAGTTTTGGAGGGGTCTGTGTATAATCTAAACTGTTTTTTTTCAGGACAATAAGAAACCTGTATTCCCTAATTTTATGTCTACAGTATCAGTGAACAATTTTATTCACTTTAGTTCACTTCCTCTGGCCATTCGGCCTCAATTTTCAAAATTTTGGGTGGGAGCTTTTGCCCCTAAGATCTTTTTTTCGCAGAAAATAGAAAACCAGTATTCGTAAATTTTTCCATACTGTCCCTACACAATGTGTTGTTTCAATTTTTCATGTCCTTCAAGAACTTCTGACATACTGTTATTACCACTTTTGATATTTCACGATCAAAGGTTTGGAGGGGTCTGTGTCCCACCTAAACGGTTTTCTTTTTTTCAAGAAAATAAGAACCCGTATTCCCCCGTTTTATGTCTACAATATCTCTGTACAATTTCATTGATTTCGGTTAACTTCCTCTGGTCTTTCGGGCCTTAATTTGAAAAGAATTTGGGTCGGGGCTTTTGCCCCCTAAAACCGTTTTTCCGCAGGATATAAAAAACCCGTATTCCTTTATTTTTTTGCGTATTGTTCCTTCACAAAGTTTCGTTGCAATTCTCCATGTCCCTTATACACATCTTACATACTGTTACTAGCATTTTCAATATTTCGTGATGAAAGTTTTGGAGGGTTCCGTGCCCCACGTAACCGTTTTTTTAGGAAAATACGAAGCACGCATTTCCTAATTTTGTCTGCAATATGTGTGTAAAATTTCGTTTACTTCTGTTCAATTTCTTTGCCTTTCGGGCGTCAACTTTTAAAATTTTGCGTGGGGGCTTTTGCCCCTTAAAACTGTTTTTCCGCAGAAAATAGGAGACACGTATTCGTTTATTTCATGTGTAATATCTACCTGCCAAATTTTATCAAAATCGAAGTGTTACACATCGGAAGTGTTACTTGTTAGTAACTAATATTTCTTTAAACTTTTGGAGGCGCGGTGGCTCAGTGGTAGAGCGTTCACCTCCGGCGCTTGGGGTTCCATGTTCAATCCCAGCTCGCGCTGTGTGGAATTTGTGGTGGACAAACACCGTCTCGTGTGTTTTGCCGGGGTTCTCCCGTTTCCTCCCACATTTTTCATTCCACCATTTCACTCATCTCTCATCATCACCGTCTCCTTTAACCTAACCGGCATAAACGTGGAGTGTAAAACTTAAAGTTTTCATTTGATTTTTTGTTTAAAATTTTATGAACGAATAGTGGGAATTAAAGATTATACAAGCGAAAAATTGAGATCTATTGCTAGTTTCGGCTCCTTTCAACATTGAAGGAAATGACGGCACAGTTATTTGGATTCAAGGTAGATATAAAATTTGAAACTGAGATTTCACTATATTTCTGTCATCATTTTAATGCACACTGTAAAGTTTTTAAATTCTAATTAAGTCACGATTTTGTATCCAAATTAAGTTGCAACATAATAATTGTTAGAAAACTCGAATTGGCAATGCAAATTTAAGATTAGTCGACGCTTTAGATAGAATGCGAAAAAGGTGAAGAGTGTAACCTAAGTGTGTGGCCAAGTAGGTTGCGAGGCGATGTAATAAATTGCATGTCTTCTACTTGCCAGAGTCCAACTCAACCTTTTCATTTTGTTTTAAAATAAAACACTTTTATCATGAGTTACATTAGCATACAGTATATGAGTGACAATTTATATTATGATAGAATATACTGAGTTTTAATAGAAAAAGTGCAGACACTCGATAATTATTACGTAGTAAGATTTCAATAGATTCAGTGCTTGATCGTGCCGTGTGTGAAGTTATGAAATAATTATCGCCTTTCCCTTGACCCTCTGGTATACACGGGATAAAATGGGATAAAGTTGGAAACTATGCTTTAGTCCCTACCTTGATCATATCCCGGTTCGGAGGGTAGGTTTCCGAGACGAGACGAGACGTCTCTTGAAATGCCCCGTCTCGTCTCATGTCTCAAAAATTAAAACACAGTTTTTGAAATTGTTTAAAATTTTATTAACTCGGAATAAATTATTGCCTTCGAAAGTATACCAGCGTTTATTATTTCAAATGAGACCATTTATTATTTCAAATCCGTTCTGTATCTTTCTAAAGTAATAAATACTGGAATTGGTTTCAAGGCTGTTTCTGAGTGAATACTTTCTTCAAAATAATATTAAAAATTATAGAAAGATTTTCGAGACATTCGAGTCGAGAAATACGTTTGTCTCGACACGTCTCGAATTTTACAAAGTGTGTCTCGACTCGAATTCCAGTAGAGATTCGACACATGTTGACTCGTGAGCATCCCTAAATATTCATATTTTAAATGTGCAATACTACCTCGCGAAAAATGACACCGAAGTAAATTTACCAAAGTCTACTTTCTTTTTGTTAGAATGGTGATCGTTGTTTAGGATAGATTATGCAAAGTCAGATATGGTTATGTATGTTTACACTTTCGTTTCTTTCCTTCAAGGGGGCGTGGTGGTTCAGTGATAGAGCGTTTACCTCCGGTGCTTGGTGCCCCTGGTTCGAACCCAGCTCTTGCCGTGTGGACTTTGTGGTGGACAAACACCGTGCTCGTGGGTTTTCTCGGGGCTCAGAGTTGGCGTGGGTCAATGAAAACTTGACCCACGACCCACTGACCCACCACCCACCGTGACCCACTCTGACCCACCACCCACCGTGACTCACCACCCACGGTGACCCACTCTGACCCACCACCCACCATAAACCACTCTGACCCACCACCCACCATGAACCACTTTCATCCACTTTGACCTACTCTGACTCACCAAAATCCATCGTCATCAACTCTGAACACGATCCACCGCCTCTTCTAAACTGACTAAAGAGTTTACACTTGTAATAAAACAAGACTGTGAAATTGTCACTAATCGGAGTTTGCATTTCTAGTCAATCGCTCAAGCACCACTCTATTACAATAACAGTGGATCTGACCTAAGGTATAAAATGGTAAAGTGTTTGTCAGTGAGGAAATTGAAACAGTTCGAGGTGGGGGGAAATTAGTGTGTGCCTAAAATTTACTTGTACAAAGAGAGTATTCTTTCAAGTGTTAATTTCTGAACGCATTCCACAAGAAACTTCTATTCGCAGGAAAATACCCCTGTACAAGGTATGGAAAAAGTTATGGTTTTTCAGTTCACAGTATTTTTCTCACAAAAGACTTGAAAAGTCAGTTGTTCATACGGTATAAAGATGCTCGGTTACCCTCTGTGAGAGCATCTCCATAAAGTATGCTCATAATTGCAATTTGTGTAATCACTAAAACACCACGTTAAATTTAAGTTACAAATATGCATAATTGCAATTATTATGAATATTTATTCAAAGTAGTTTACCTAAAGCGAAGAAGAGAATTACTAAAAATTAGGTACAAAGTTGAATAACACAAATAAGCCATTAGTAATACAAGTATACATTTTCCGTAACACGTAATTTTCCACCTTAAAACAAATCTGAAATCGGATTTATTTCCTGTTGGTAACTTTTTGGGGGTAAATCATCCGCAGTGGAATTATGTCCATCCTTCAGCCAAGAAATAACTAGCTCGTCTACTTTGAGCTTGTCTAGCGGTGGGCCTTTAACATTGATGAGCAACAAGCTAGACAATGTTTGAGCACTTAGTGTATTTCTAATATTAGTCATCTGTAAATTCATAAGGGGAAATTCCCGTTCGCACTCTGTCGTGGAAATTGATAATATTTCTACCCGATTTCTGCAACTTCTCATCGACAATCTGCTTGTTAGACTTAAGTCTGATAACGATTTTTCTTGGTTAGGTTTGAAATACTCAGCAAGAAGTATAATCTCTCTATCACCATACAACATCTTTTCCATATCGACCATGTCAGTTGGTAATGTCACCCATGTAGAACAGAAACTTCATCTACCACGCCTTTGATAGGGAATCTTCTGAATAAATTATCAATTAAAGCCTGATAAACTGATGATTTTTTATTTGATTATAAATTTAATTTTTGTAATTACACATGAAGGTTTGATACCATTACCAAGTTTCCTCCCCCGTCTAGAAAGCGAAAGGGAACGAGGTTTCTGGAAAGTGTTCAGAGTTGAATGATAATTTCCCTCTTTATTCAACTTCAATTACCACGCTGCTGTTTGCCATGTGCCAAATTACGATGAATTTCAATTAAATTATCATAGTATAATTATTTCCTAGTTGAATTATCAATACTTTTCAGTCGAAAAAAAGATGAAATTTCAAAGTTCCAACTCAAAGTAAGCAGACCAACGTAAAGGGAGAAAAAGTGTAAAATTTTCCATACAATTATGAGTACAATTCGAACTTCAAAATTCCGTGTAATTAAGCTTACAGTACAACTTTTATGCCTCTTTTTCTCAGAACTTTATGGGTTGATTGCCCTGTGCTGTAAGAGCTCGAAATAATAAACATAAGCTTCAGCAATTATTATAGCAGAAAGCAATTGATATATGAAGCCAAGCACTGTATTTTTTGTTTCTAATTTTTTTCTTAAATAACATCGATCGTCTTCGATCATTTTTACAGACCAACTCACTACCAATTTTCCATATATAGAAAGTGTTCCCCCCCCCCCACATCAAGGAGAATTTAAAAAAATGCTAGGACACATTCTGTTTATTTTCAATAAAGAGTTAATACACTGAATTTCATCTCCGTAAGTTTAACTGTTTGCGAGATACTCATTTTTTTCGCAAAAATTCGGATCCTCACTACCTCCTTAGGATAATATGCATTATAATAAAAGCAATATAACATCCCAATTTGGATTAAGCCCTAACTATATACCAAAAATAATTTCATTCGACTTTGGAATTTGACCGTGATGATCAGGCACACATAGTTTCATTCAGTTTTTTTAATATAATAATTTATATATTACAGTGATTCAAAAATGTATTTTTTCCAGTAGTTAGCTCTAAAAACTCACAGGTCTCGAAAGCCAAGTAGTAGTGTAAGTCCTATTGCTATTATTACTATTAAAAATATCAATATCCAAAAGTGCCTGAAGTTCTTTTTTCACTTGGTTAGATATACTCACCTTAGGTAAGTAGACAGAAACAAGTGGAAAAGAAAGGGAAATGAAGGTCCTGAAAGTAAAACGAAGACAAATTTACCAGTCTTCAGAAGATACTGTCTACAATGCAGTGAGCAGAGAGAGTCGGTAGATCATACTGAGTCGGTGGGTCGCAGTGGGTGGTGGGTCGCAGTGGGTCACGGTGGGTGGTGGGTCGCAGTGGGTCATGGTGGGTGGTGGGTCACAGTGGGTCACGGTGGGTGGTGGGTCACAGTGGGTCATGGTGGGTGGTGGGTCACTGTGGGTCATGGTGGGAGGTGGGTCGCAGTGGGTCACGGTGGGTGGTGGGTCACATGTTGTTGACCCACGACCCACTGACCCACCCAGAAAACTTGACCCACTAGACCCACTGACCCACTGACCCACTCCATCTGTCTCCCGTATCCTCCCACTTTCTTCATTCCACCATTTCATTCATTTTTCATAATCACGGTCTCCTTTAGCCTAACCGGCATAACCGTGGGACGTAAAACTCAAAGATTTCAGGTTTTCTTTCTTTCAACATGTATTCCTATCTATTCCCATTTATTATTATTAATTTATTTCTTGCATTTATTTATAACTATCTGAAAAACCCATTATTCGCATGGTGGCTGTATTTGGAAGTCAACGCCTGTAGTAGTATCACCGTTGACTTCAGCGAGTGCGAAAACTATGGATTTAACATGTGTATCGGTCACTTTGGATTATTTTTACATGTTAGGGTATACCCGCCGGTACCCCGACCCGCAATCAAATGGGGTGAATTTGGAAGTTAATGCAATCGGAGTTTCACCATTGATCTCAGAGACCGCCAAAACTATGAATTCGACACTAATATCGGTCATTTTCTATTACTTTTACATGACCCTGTAAACGTCTCCTGAAACCCTCTGGTTCGATTAAAAAAAAAAAAGAACGATTCATCTTGATCTGGGACCTGGACCAAGGTACCCGAGATCAAAATTTGGTAACTCTCGGTCCTCTCGTCTGGTCTCCAGGCAGCACACAGATACATATAGGGATGCACACGAGACGAGTCGGACAGGATTTTCCTGACAAAATTCGAGTCGACACACGGCTCTTCCAATAGTGAAATATACATTTTTCGAGTCGAGACATCACTGTTACAGCACATTTTCGAGACCAGACAGCCACAAATCTTGTTTCGTGAGCATCCCTAGAAACATACATACAGACAGACACATAAACACATTTTTTATTTTATTTAAATTAGAAAAAATGAAATCTTTGAGTTTACGTCAAACGGTTATGCCGGTTAGGCTAAGGGAGACGGTGATGATGAGTAATGAATGAAATTGATGGAATGGAGAAAGTATGAGGAAACGGGAGGACCTCGAGAAAACCCACGCACACGGTGTTTGTCCTGCACAAAGGTCACTTGGCGGGGGCTGGGATCGAAGGGACCCCAAGTACCAGAGGTGAACGCTCTACCACTAAGCCACCGCGACCCCTTATTTATATTAGATTAGGTGTATTTCAAACTGTGTTTCTTCCAGAAATGTTTTTAGGGGGCACTGCCCGCCCGGAGGTCTGAGAGTACCCCCGGAAGAGACCAAAATAATACGTGTATAATATAATAATAAATAGAATAATATCAACAGTGTCCCCCGGAATACGAAATGTGCCCCCCGGGAACATAGTGTCTGAAAGAAACACTGATTTCAAACACAACAGATAGAACCAACGGCGCCGACTTTCCAAAATGTATGTGGGTGCATATCAATGGCGGGGCATGTTATATGTTTTCAGGGGAGTCTCGATATTTTTTTTTGATTGATTTCTTTTTAGTTAAAATCTTTTATGAACACTGTCATAAAGGGCTGTGCTGTGATAAAGTAAAATATACCGGTAATATAAGGATAAGTTGGGGCTGTCCTAGCTCAGTCGGTAACACGGCTGACTTAAACGTAAAGAAACAGGTTTAAGCCCGTGTTCAAGTTCAGTGGTAGAGCGTTCACCTCCGGTGCTTGGGGTCCCTGGTTCGATCCCACCTCGCGCTGTGTGTGGACTTTGTGGTGGACAAACACCGTGCTCGTCGGTTTTCTTTGGGTTTTCCCGTTTCCTCCCACTTTCTTTATTCCACCATTTCACACATTTCTCATTATCACCGTCTCCTTTAGCCTGACCAGCATAATCGTGGGACGTTAAACTTAAAGATTTCATTTTTTTCGACTCGAAACCCGACTTGAATTTGAGTCGAGTTTTAGCTCGACTCGTGCCCATCCCAAGGCATTAGTAAAAATGGCAGCTTATTATTATTTTGCTAAACTAATTATATAATAATAACAATGTTGTTATGTAAAATTAAAAATACAGAATATAGAGAAGAGTAGGATATGCAAACTGATCTGAAAGAACTCCAATATTACATACCATCAACAAACTATTTTCTAGTAGTACAGTAGGCCTGCTCGTCAGAACACCGTTTATTCATATTAACCCCTTACTGTATATCGTTAATTATGGTACCCTTGTTTTCAGGGTGGGAATTACCGGGGGAATGAGGGGGATTTTCCCCCTCAATCACATTTTGTTCTAATGTCATTCTAATTTCCCCACTATTTTCACCGTTGCTTAGTTTAACTATAATATTATGACTACAGTTGTTACTTGCAACGGTATCCTCATACCCTTCAGTTCGTCGTCGTTCGTGAATATTGAATGTACTAATCATGGTGTCCAAACTCGCGATCCCGACGCTCGTGAGCTCGGCACTCACGCTCAACCGGGCTCAAGCTCACTAATTGAGCGCGAGCCCGAGTGAGCCCGAGCTCCAATGAAATAAGTAAGCGCGAGCCCGAGTGAGCGCGAGCCCACTTGAGATTAGTGAGCGCGAACCCAATCGAGAGAAGTGATTGCAGGCCCGAGTGAGCGCGAGTGCGAATGAGCGCGAGCCCAGTTCAGAGAAGTGATCGCGAGCCTGAGTGATCGTGAGCCCAGTTGGGAGAAGCGATAGCGATCTCAAGTGAGCGCGAGCCCAGTTGAGGGAAGTGATCGCGAGCCCCAGTGAGCGCGAGTGCGAAGGAGCGCGAGCCCAGCTCAGAGAAGTGATTGCGAGCTCGAGTGAGCGCGAGCCTAGTTGGGAGAAGTGATCCCGAGCTCAAGTGAGCGCGAGGCAGTTGAGGGAAATGATCGCGAGCCCGAGTGAGTGCAAGCTCAGTTGAGAGAAGTGAACGTGAGCCCGAGCGAGCGCGAGTTAAATTGAGTGCGAGCCCGCGCTCACTTAACACTCACGTGGACTCATTTGCTTTAGAGTAAAAAAAAATAGGAAACTTATTCCATGTGCAGAATTGTAAAGGAAGAATGAAACAACTTTACAAAAAGAAAAAGCACATTCTTGAGGTCTGAGCTGTCATTATATTATCCAGAGGACTTCAAACACCTTTCGATAGAGAACCGACTTTTTCATGGTTTTTATGAGAGGATGGTATTTGTTTGAGGCAGGTATTTGTTTTTGTTGTTTTAGTAACAACTTCTATGACCCAAGTTTTTTTTGTGAGATCATAGAGTAAGGAAACTACTTGACCTTGAGAAGTAGGAAATTTATTTACTAGCAACTAATGAAGCTGTGCGTTCATAGAAAAGTCGAGCGAAATATTTATGTATTATTTAATTGTAGCTTCTTTAAATCCCAATAAACAAGAGTAGCTCTTAAGAATGTTGATAACTTGCACCATAATGGTTATTCAGCCCATTAATTTATATGAGGAAACATTGTTTAATTTTTTGAAATAAAAGAGTTTTATCCTGCTAATTTTACGGACTACTACTTCTTGAGATCTTTAAATGTATTCTATGCGAAATTTAACTACTGTATTATGTAATTTTAATATATACCGGTATAAATAAAAACTAAAACAACCTTACATTGAATATTTTTAAAGCAAGGAACTCTTAAATATGACAGAAGAAGAAATTAGTAAAATTGAATGATTAATATCTCGTCTATTTAAAAGAAAAATACTTCCTCATATAAGTCAATGGGCTATTAAAAAAGAAAGATAGCAATTTAACATCCAAAAAATAAGACACACACACACACACACACACACACAACACACACACACACACACACACACACACACCTCCTTTCATTAAAGTCTTTTTTCGAAAGCTACCCTGAGACGATGGCGTGTCGTTTGTTACAACCAGAGTTAAAAGTGAGGGAAAACACGGGGGACATCATCCCCCGCTTCCAAAAATATCTATGGCTTCCCTCCACTTCCTAAAAAATATAGTGGGCAAAGATAGGCACAAGGGACGGCATGACGTCATGCGTTCCCCACCTTTTCAGATCCATTTTTACCCCTGGTTATAACTCGATTTTGATGTTGTTTGACACAATATTTTCATTGCGGATTTATCAAATCTTATTACCGTGAAGATTAGCACATACCTGACGAAAGAGCTAAGGGTTGCCAGCGGCACATATGCTGCTAAGATGGCACTGGATAGTAGATTACACTCTAACGCGGGACCCGACTGGGAGCAATTTGTCCAATCCGCTGAATTTCTGCCCTGATTGTTGTATACGACAATATGTTGTATTGAAAATATTTTTTCTACATTTCCTTCTCTCTGTATATAAAAGTTATTGCTCTGGAGGTATACACTACCAAAACTTCTCAAAAATCGCTAATTTTTAATGCTTTTATTAGCACGTCCCTGTAGGATAGGCCGGAACTCCTGCAAGTATTACTGGAGCCTATGAGACCATTTATATTGCAATACCTTCTGAAGTACTATTATTTCGTTGTGTTACATTCAACCCGATATAAAGGGGTCAGAGAAAACTCCCTTTTCCTTTTGGTTTGCTTTTAGCTTCCACAGAGGTAGCTGTTTTATTATAAAATGGTTTTAACCAACACTTATAGTCACTTATATCAGATCATGTTACTTTCTTTAACAAACGTTTAGCAGATCTTCGGTAAACGTTTAGCTCTTGTTATTATAAGGTCTGGAATTTCACGAATGTTGAATACCTGTAATGTCTCCTTAAATTTCTACTTCTAATTTTACTTCTAAAGCTGTCTTCTCACAAAAATATAAATAAATAAAAATCAAAATCTAAGAATCTGTATGTTAGTTAAAAACAAGAGATATCTATGCGTAATGTGGGTGTCGGACATAAGCTCACCGGACATAAGCTCACGACAATCTTATATTATAGGGACGGACAAAAGCTCACCGATAGCAAACATAAGCTCCCTTGAGGGACTTGTAATAAAATTCACCAAATATTGAAATTCAGGTGTTAGTTACTTCCTAAGCAGAAAATGGAGCTACTATCTTATATGACTTATCTATCAGGTATATAAAAAAAAGTAATAAGGACGTTGTGGAGTTGTGTTGTATTAAACGTGGGCAGACCTTGAGGAACTTGTAATAAAATGCCCTGGATATTAAAATATAGCTTTTGACTACAATTACAAATAGGCCAAATAACTCAGTAGAAAGTAGAGCCACTAATGTCGTATAGCAGTTATCAGATATCAGAATAACATAGGGATGTTGCAAGTTTAATGTGTGAAACATGGGCGATAGTAAGTCTAATTTTGGCCCTGGAAATTTTCGAACCAAATTTTTCTTATAAGCCTGACAGTTCATCAACTACATTAAAATAATTTCATGATTCGGCATGAATACTTACATAATAGAATTTGCTTGCTAACAGGATTGTTTTTCTTAAACGAAATCATCATACTCAGATATATTTAGGCCTTGCTTCTTAGTGCTACAATCGTGCTTGCAGACGAACACTTAAACAAATCTTTTTCTTATTTACTAAAGCTAAGCTTTTTTTGGTTCATAAGTTGTTTTGATCTTAGTAAATAAGAAAGAGATTCATTTGATGAGTATTGATCTGCAAGTGTGATGACAGCCTTAAGACTTGAACTCTGCAACACACCTAATATTTTATTCTGATGTCTGATAACTCCTATATGACGTTAGTCATATAGCCTATTTTCTATTGAGGAACTAGGCCTACTAGTAGTCAAAGCCCAGATTTAAATATCAGGAGCATTTTATTTCAAGTTCCTTAAAGTCCGCCCACGTTTAATACATTAAACCCTGCAAGATCCTTATTATTTTATTTTTGTATCTGACAACTCATATATAGCATTAATAGCTCTATTTTCTACTGCATTAGGACTACTGCTAGTCAAAGTCTAGATTTTAATACCTCTTTAATACCTATCATACGTTTTTCTAAAGCAAAATGAAATATATCTCAGATACTTTCAGCCATATCGAAAAAAAAAGGAGATACCCTTTCCCCAAAATCGTTTTCCGATATTTCTGTGCTGCAAAATTTCTTGAAGCAGCTGTTTTAACGAAGTTTAGTATTAACGTGTCAGGTATTTCTGTGAGATAAGAAAAAACCTTATTTTGTAACTAAATGATACCTCTATCCACGTAGATTCTGCAAACAGAAACAATGATTAATCGATATAAAAGTGACTCACATTATTTTAACAAAAATCGATTTAGATAATAGTTTGGGCTGCCGCAAAAATAGGAAAAGTAGAAAACTCCGATTAATTGTAACAACTCCATCAGGGGTTGAAATTGGAGGGGGCATATGCCATTAATCAGCCCATTAAGGTGTACAAGCTCGCGAGCATTGATCTTGCGCTCAACTGGGCTCGGGCTCAATAATTGAGTCCGAGCCTCAATGAAACAAATCAGTGCGAGCCCGACTCAGAGAAGTAAGCTCGAGCCCCAATGAAATACGTGAGCGCGAGCCCAATTGAGTTAACTGAGCCCGAGCCCGAATGAGCGCGAGCCCAATTGAGAGAAAAGAGCCAGGGCGCGAGCGCAGTCGAGAGAAGAGAGCGTGAGCCCAATTGAGCGAGAGCCCAGTTGAGACAAGTGAGCGTGAGTCCGAGTGAGTGCGAGCTCAGTTGAGAGAACTAAGCGCGAGTGCGAGTGAGCGCAGGCCCGGGTGAGTACAAGCCTAGTGGAGAGAAGTTAAAGCGAGCGCGAGTGAGCGCGAGCCCAGTTGGGAGAAGTGATCGCGAGCGCTAGCGATCGCGAGTCTAGTTGAGACAAGTGAGCGCGAGCCCGGGTGAGTGCGTGCCCAGTCCAGAGAGATGAGCGCGAGCCCGGGTGAGTGCGAGCCCAGATAAGATTAGTGAGTGCGAGCGCGAGTGATCACGAGCCCAGTTGGGAGAAGTGATCGCGAGCGCTAGTGATCGCAAGTCCAGTTGCGACTAGCGAGCGCGAGCGCGTGTGATCGCGAGCCCAGTTGGGAGAAGTGATAGCGAGCGCTAGTGATCGCGAGTCCAGTTGAGACTAGCGAGCGCGAGCCCGAGTGAGTGCGAGCCCAGTTGAGAAAGGTGAGCGCGAGCCCAGTGGAAAATGGCCACCTCTGGTACTAATTGCGCATAACAAAGTAGAATATGGATCTATAAATGCTCTTAGTGGTTGGCCAAGAAGTAAACAAATAGCTTCTTCCATCATACTCGGGCATATCCATCCTCTACATTTGAATCGATTACCATCTTGTTTTAATTTTTGTTATACTTCATTTTAGTTTGCAAGTTGCATAATATTTGTAATATCCAATAAATAGAACAAGTGGATTTAATAGAATATAAGTGGAATATTATTGCGGAACATAAGTGGACTACAGTTTATGGAAATGAACCTTTGACACTGTACTCAAAATCTGAGTTCGGCCTATATATTCTCTCGTGGCTATATGTTAATGTATATGCTTACGATGCGTCCGTAGTGAGCAGACACGTTAGTGAAAGTGAGTAAGAGCATAAGATTTGTTTTAGCATTTACTAATACGACTGATTCTCCGTGTCATTCATTGTCTGTACCCTTCATCCCCCCGGTAATTCCCACCCGGAAAACAAGGGTACCATAATTAACGATATACAGTAAGGGGTTAATATGAATAAACGGTGTTCTGATGAGCAGGCAACTGTACTACTAGAAAATAGTTTGTTGATGGTATGTAATAATGGAGTTCTTTCAGATCAGTTTGCATATCCTACGCTTCTCTATATTCTGTATTTTTAATTTTACATAACAACATTGTTATTATATAATTAGTTTACCAGAATAATAATAAGCTGCCATTTTTCTAATGCCTTGGGATGGGCACGAGTCGAGCTAAAATTCGACTCCAATTCAAGTCGAGTTTCGAGTCGAATCAAAGGTAATTTTCTCGAATCGAGTTCCGAGACGAGTCACTGTTTTTGACGTCGAATTTCGAGTCGATCCGTTTCATAAATGGCTCGCTCGTTCCGCTCGTTTTAGAAAGACTTCCAGCATTTATGCACAGCATAGGTTGGAAGGTGATTTCTATATCAACTTCATGAATTAAAGGGAACTTGTATTCCTCGAAAGGCATTTGTTTTGTTCTTCAAGGTCAATAGAAGAATGAAAACGCTGGTACTAGGAGTATTTTAACACACGACTCACTACAACGATATAACAGAAATCTGCCTCCGGCTGTTAATAAAAGGCTTAACTAGCTGGAACTCGCTAGTATAGTAGCAACGTTCTACGCCAAACAACCATGTGCTGTGTAAGAAATGCTAGGAGTTGTTTTGTCCATGCGCGCCGACTACGTGGGTGCTCCCTGGCTCCACCACTCACACAAATAATCTTGTCAGGGCGCTGCAGGCAAGATTTTTAGGTTCATAGAGACATAATGAAACAAATATTTCTCACTTGCTACTATCAAAAAATAAACAATTAAAAGATCGAGATGGAAGTGAAAATTTCTAACCTCTAAAGCATAATTGTTCGTTTCAAGTTTGTTTGTGCAAAAGCAATCAAGAAACACACTAGTTAGTCACTATACTTTATGTCCACAACAAAATCCCTGCAAGTTCTTTCTGCAATAACATTAAAATTATTTTCTTTTATGATGACTTTTTCATTTTAATTTGTATGAATGTAGTATTTTCTTTTAGTAACGTGTTGATAATATCACTGCTTCTTGCACTCATTGTTTATCATGTAAGTTATTGAAAATATACATTAAATATCACGATTGTATATGTTGGGAATATGCATTACAGTAATTAAACTTGAACACGGGCTTAAACCTGTTTCTTTACGTTTAAGTCAGCCGTGTTACCGACTGAGCTAGGACAGCCCCAACTTATCCTTATATTACCGGTATATTTTACTTTATCACAGCACAGCCCTTTATGACAGTGTTCATAAAAGATTTTAACTAAAAAGAAATCAATCAAAAAAAATATCGAGACTCCCCTGAAAACATATAACATGCCCCGCCATTGATATGCACCCACATACATTTTGGAAAGTCGGCGCCGTTGGTTCTATCTGTTGTGCTTGAAATCAGTGTTTCTTTCAGAAACTATGTTCCCGGGGGGCACATTTCGTATTCCGGGGGACACTGTTGATATTATTCTATTTATTATTATATTATACACGTATTATTTTGGTCTCTTCCGGGGGTACTCTCAGACCTCCGGGCGGGCAGTGCCCCCTAAAAACATTTCTGGAAGAAACACAGTTTGAAATACACCTAATCTAATATAAATAAGGGGTCGCGGTGGCTTAGTGGTAGAGCGTTCACCTCTGGTACTTGGGGTCCCGGGTTCGATCCCAGCCCCCGCCAAGTGACCTTTGTGCAGGACAAACACCGTGTGCGTGGGTTTTCTCGAGGTCCTCCCGTTTCCTCATACTTTCTCCATTCCATCAATTTCATTCATTACTCATCATCACCGTCTCCCTTAGCCTAACCGGCATAACCGTTTGACGTAAACTCAAAGATTTCATTTTTTCTAATTTAAATAAAATAAAAAGTGTGTTTATGTGTCTGTCTGTATGTATGTTTCTAGGGATGCTCACGAAACAAGATTTGTGGCTGTCTGGTCTCGAAAATGTGCTGTAACAGTGATGTCTCGCCTCGAAAAATGTATATTTCACTATTGGAAAAGCCGTGTCTCGACTCGAATTTTGTCAGGAAAATCCTGTCTCGACTCGTCTCGTGTGCATCCCTATATGTATCTGTGTGCTGCCTGGAGACCAGAAGAGAGGACCGAGAGTTACTAAATTTTGATCTCGGGTACCTTGGTCCAGGTCCCAGATCAAGATGAATCGTTCTTTTTTTTTTAATCGAACCAGAGGGTTTCAGGAGACGTTTACAGGGTCATGTAAAAGTAATAGAAAATGACCGATATTAGTGTCGAATTCATAGTTTTGGCGGTCTCTGAGATCAATGGTGAAACTCCGATTGCATTAACTTCCAAATTCACCCCATTTGGTTGCGGGTCGGGGTACCGGAGGGTATACCCTAACATGTAAAAATAATCCAAAGTGACCGATACACATGTTAAATCCATAGTTTTCGCACTCGCTGAAGTCAACGGTGATACTACTACAGGCGTTGACTTCCAAATACAGCCACCATGCGAATAATGGTTTTTTCAGATAGTTATAAATAAATGCAAGAAATAAATTAATAATAATAAATGGGAATAGATAGGAATACATGTTGAAAGAAAGAAAACCTGAAATCTTTGAGTTTTACGTCCCACGATTATGCCGGTTAGGCTAAAGGAGACCGTGATTATGAAAAATGAATGAAATGGTGGAATGAAGAAAGTGGGAGGATACGGGAATGCCCCGAGAAAACCCACGAGCACGGTGTTTGTCCACCACAAAGTCCACACGGCGAGAGCTGGGTTCGAACCAGGGGCACCAAGCACCGGAAGTAAACGCTCTATCACTGAACCACCACGCCCCCTTGAAGGAAAGAAACGAAAGTGTAAACATACATAACCATATCTGACTGCATAATCTATCCTAAACAACGATCACTAATCTAACAAGAAGAAAGTAGACTTTGGTAAATTAACTTCGGTGTCATTTTTCGCGAGGTAGTATTGCACATTTAAAATATGAATATTTAGGGATGCTCACGAGTCGACATGTGTCGAATCTCTACTGGAATTCGAGTCGAGACACACTTTGTAAAATTCGAGACGTGTCGAGACAAACGTATTTCTCGACTCGAATGTCTCGAAAATCTTTCTATAATTTTTAATATTATTTTGAAGAAAGTATTCACTCAGAAACAGCCTTGAAACCAATTCCAGTATTTATTACTTTAGAAAGATACAGAACGGATTTGAAATAATAAACGGTCTCATTTGAAATAATAAACGCTGGTATACTTTCGAAGGCAATAATTTATTCCGAGTTAAAAAAAATTTAAACAATTTCAAAAACTGTGTTTGCATTTTTGAGACATGAGACGAGACGGGGCATTTCAAGAGACGTCTCGTCTCGTCTCGGAAACCTACCCTCCGAACCGGGATATGATCAAGGTAGGGACTAAAGCATAGTTTCCAACTTTATCCAATGTAAATAAAATAGGATCGAAACCCATTTTATCCCGTGTATACCAGAGGGTCAAGGGAAAGGCGATAATTATTTCATAACTTCACACACGGCACGATCAAGCACAGAATCTATTGAAATCTTACTACGTAATAATTATAGAGTGTCTGCACTTTTTCTATTAAAACTCACAGTATATTCTATCATAATATAAATTGTCACTCACATACTGTATGCTAATGTAACTCATGATAAAAGTGTTTTATTTTAAAACAAAATGAAACGGTTGAGTTGGACTCTGGCAAGTAGAAGACATGCAATTTATTACATCGCCTTGCAACCTACTTGGCCACACACTTAGGTTACACTCTTCACATTTTTCGCATGCTATCTAAAGCATCGACTAATCTTAAATTTGCATTGCCAATTCGGGTTTTCTAACAATTATTATGTTGCAACTTGATTTGGATACAAAATTGTGACTTAATTAGAATTTAAGAACTTTACAGTGTGCATTAAAATGATGACAGAAATATAGTGAAATCTCAGTTTCAAATTTTATGCCTACCTTGAATCCAAATAACTGTGCCGTCATTTCCTTCAATGTTGAAAGGAGCCGAAACTTGCAATAGATCTTTCTTAATATATTGGATACATCCAATATATTAAATTTCTTCCTTAAATAAATAAAATAAAAGTCTCAATTTTTCGCTTGTATAACCTTTAATTCCCAGTATTCGTTCATAAAATTTTAAAGAAAAAAATTAAATGAAATCTTTAAGTTTTACACCCCACGTTTATGCCGGTTAAGGTAAAGGAGACGGTGATGATGAGAGATGAGTGAAATGCTGGAATGAAAAATGTGGGAGGAAACGGGAGAACCCCGACAAAACACACGAGACGGTGTTTGTCCTCCACAAATTCCACACAGCGCGAGCTGGGATTGAACATGGAACCCCAAGCGCCGGAGGTGAACGCTCTACCACTGAGCCACCGCGCCTCCAAAATTTTAAAGAAATATTAGTTACTAACAAGTAACACTTCCGATGTGTAATACTTCGATTTTGATAAAATTTGGCAGGTAGATATTACACATGAAATAAACGAATACGTGTCTCCTATTTTCTGCGGAAAAACAGTTTTAAGGGGCAAAAGCGCCCACGCAAAATTTTGAAAGTTGACGCCCGAAAGGCAAAGAAATTGAACAGAAGTAAACTAAATTTTACACACATATTGCAGACAAAATTAGGAAGTGCGTGCTTCGTATTTTCCTAAAAAACGGTTACGTGGGGCACGGAACCCTCAAAACTTTAATCACGAAATATTGGAAATGCTAGTAACAGTATGTAAGATGTGTATAAGGGACATAAAGAATTGCAAGGAAACTTTGTGTAAGAACAGTGCGCAAAAAATAAAGGAATACGGGTTTTTATATTCTGCGGAGAAACGGTTTTAGGGGGTAAAAGCCCTGACCCAAATTGTTTTCAAATTAAGGCCCGAAAGGCCAGAGGAAGTTAACGGAAGTCAATGAAATTGTGCTCAGGTATTGTAGACATAAAATGAGGGAATACGGGTTCTTATTTTCTTGAAAAAAAGAAAACCGTTTAGGTGGGACACTGACCCTCCAAAACTTTGATCGTAAAATATTGAAAGTGCTAATAACAGTATGTCAGAAATGCTTGAAGGACATAAAAAATTGAAACAACACATTGTGTAGGGACAGTATGGAAAAATTTACGAATACGGGTTTTCTATTTTCTGCGAAAAAAAAGATTTTAGGGGCAAAAGCTCCCACCCAAAATTTTGAAAATTGAAGCCGAATGGCCAGAGGAAGTGAACTGAAGTGAATAAAATTGTTCATTGATACTGTAGACATAAAATTAGGGAATACAGGTTTGTTAATGTCCTGAAAAAAAACAGTTTAGATTATACACAAACCCCTCCAAAACTTTGATGCGTCTTTCTTGCGTCAACTTTCAAATTTTTGAGTGGGAGATTTTGCCCCCTAAAACCATTTATCCACAGAAAATAAGGAAACACGTATTCGTTTATTTTTTGCGTATTGTTCATACAAAATCATTCGTTCAAATTCTTCATGTCCTTTACACCTGACATACTGTTCCTAGGACTTTTGATATTTCATGACCAAAGGTTTGAAGGGGTCCGTGCCCCATCTAACCGTTTCTTACAGGAAAATACGAAACTCGTATTCCCTCAGTTTATCTCTGCAATATCTGTGCAAAATTTCATTCACTTTGGTTCACTTCTTCTTACCTTTCGGGAATCAAATTTAAAAATTTTGGGGTGGGCTCTTTAGCCCCCTAAAACCGTTTTTCGCAGAAAATAAAAGCAACAGTATTCGTTTATTTTTTGCGTATTTTCCATACACAAAGTTATCTTGCAATTCTTCCTGTCCTTCTTCCTTTACACACATCTGACATACTGTTACTACCACTTTCGATGTTTCGTGATCGAAGGTTTGGAGAGGTCAGTGCCCCAAACAATCCTTTTTTCCACGAATATACTTAACCCGTATTCCCTCATTTTATGTCTACAAAATCTGTGCATAACTTCATTTACTTTGGTTCATTCTTTTTGCCTTTCGGGTGTCAACTTTCAAAATTTTTCGTGGGGGGTTTGCCGCTAAAACAAATTTTTCGCAGAAAATAAAATAACAGTAAATGTTTATTTTTTGCGTATTGTCCATACACAATGTTGAAATTCTTCAGGTCCTTAACACTCATCTGAAAAACTGTTACTAGCGCTTTTGATTTTTTCTGATCAAAGGTTTGGATGGTTCGGTGCCCCACCCAATCGTTTTCTGAAGGAAAATACGAAACCCATATAATCATTTCACGTCTACAATGTCTGTGCAAAATTACATACGCTTTGGTTCACTTCTTCTTAGCATTCAGCAACACATTTCAAAATTTTGGGGTGAGTTTTTTTTGCAACCTAAAAACCGTTTCTCCGCAGAAAATAAAAAAAAACTGTATGCGTTCATATTTGGCGTCTTGTCGATACACAATGTTATGTTGCAATTCTTCATGTCCTTTAAACACACACATCTGACGTGCTGTTACTAGTAATTTCGATATTTCGTGATCAAAGGTTTGGAGGGGCCGATGCCGCAAACAACCCTTTTTTCCACGAATATACTAAACCCGTATTCCCTCGTTTTATGTATACAATATCTGTGCACAAATTCATTCACTTTGGTTCATTTCTTTCTGCCTTTCGGGCGTCAACACTCAAAATTTCAGGTAGGGGCTTTTGCCCCCGAAAACCTTTTTTTGAGAAAATAGAAAACAGTATGTGTTCATTTTTTGCGTATTGTCCATACACAAAGTTTCGTTGCAAGTCTTCATGTGCTTTACACAAATCTGACATACTGTTACTAGCACTTTCGATATTTCGTGATCAAAGGTTTAGAGGGGTCTTTGCCCCACCCAACCCTTTTTTGCAGGAGTATACGAAAGCCGTTTTTTGTCATTTTACTTCTACAATATCTGTGCACAATTTAATTCACTTTGGTTAACTTGTTTTTGCCTTTCGGGTGTCATCTTTCAAAATTTTGTGTTGGGGATCTTGCCCCCTAAAATGTTTTTTCCGCAAAACATAAAAAACCCGTGTTCGTTTATTTTTGCGTATTATCCATACACAAAATTATGTTGCAATTCTCCATATCCTTTACTAATATCTGACATACTGTTACTAGCACTTTTGTTATTTTTTGATCAAAGTTTGGAGAGGTTCGTGCCCCACCCAACCGTTTTTTCAAGGAAAATTTAAAACCCTTTTTTGTCATTATACGTCTACAATTTCTGTCCACAATATCGTTTACTTCGGTTCACTTCTTTTTGCCTTTTGGGAGTCAACTTTCAAAATTTTGGATTGGGGTTTTCCCCCCCTAAAACCGTTATTCCGCAGAAAATAAAAAAACGGATTCGTTTGTTTTTTCGTATTGTCCATAAGTAAAGTTTCGCTGCAATTCTTTATGTGCTTTACACACATCTGACATCCTGTTACCAGTACTTTTGATGTTTCGTGATCAAATGTTTGGAGGTGCCCATGCCCCACCCAATCGTTTTTTCATTAAAATACGAAAGCCGTATTCCTTCATTTTACGTCTGCAATATCTGTGCACAATTTCACTCATTTCGTTTCAGTTCTTCTTGCCTTTCGGGTGTCAGCTTTGAAAATTTTGGGATTGGCTTTTATATTAAACCTTTACATTATGTATTTTTTCTTTTTTATGAAATTCTTCTTCCGGATGGAAAGAGAGAAATGGTTTTCTCTGATATCTGTTTCTTGCCATTCATCTTGTTTGAACTGCTTAAGTAAGATCATTTTCTAACTTTTGAAGTCATCCAACTCCGTCACAATAATAAAGTTGTCATTCTTAACAATTTGTTTTATTCTCTTATTTGCAGTTTGCCACATTGATATATTTGTTACAAAATTAAGGTTTGGTCCAACGCCTTTCGAATTCGCAACCAACCAAAGCGCCGAGCTTTTTGGGTTGCCTGCTTTTGGAGGAAAAGGAGAATTGCAGGTGGTAATGCACTTTTGGAGTCGTGTATACATCGAAACGTTATTTATCTTTACCTTCTGTTTTATGAAACAAAATACAAAGAATGTTAAAATTTATAGTTCTTGTATTCTAAAATTAAAGAAAATCAGGCAGATAGATAATGTACCGTTTTATATTTTTGTGCTATCACAGAATTTGGCTTAAAGACAGTGTTGAATGGTGAATTAATAAAGAACTATTTTAATATTACACATAAAGCCGGGGTCTCTTATTAGGTACTCCTCATAAAAATGGCAGTGTAACAGCTTTGGTCACATTTTTCAATATATTTTTGTTATTATTATATTTTTACGTATTCCAACAGTTTGTATCGTAAATTAGACACTCCACAGAATATATTAAAGTAACAACAGTTTTTGTTTATCCTTTAATTAACCAGCATATAACAGGGGCGGATCCTGAACGGACTTCTGGGGAGGAGCGGTGGGTTGTAATACTGCTACTTAGAGATACTTTTAAGAGCTCCAAACTATGGGATGGGTTTTATTTAGATATTTAAAATACGAAAGTTCGCCCCGATCGCCCCCCCTTGGATCCGCCACTGGGATATAGCGTCCTAAATTTTAAGGATCTCATACAGGGGCGGATCCAGGACCGACTTCTGGGGAGGAGAGCGGTGGGTTGTAATACTGCTACTTAGAGATACTTTTAAGAGCTCCAAACTTTGGGATGGGTTTTATTTATATATATAAAATAAGAGTTTTCTCTTCGGGGGGGGGGGGATGGATCCGCCCCTGGTCTCATATTAGGGATTCTTACCCTACACATATCAAGTAAGTGTGTTGTGTTACCCTGAATGTTCAGTAAAGTGTGTCGTCTGTCAAAAATGGTTGAGAACCACTGGTTAAAGCAATACAGTGCAATACAACGTACTTGCATTCAGAGATGTTGGTTGAACATGTCCAACAAAATTAATTGTTTTCCGAAGGCGCTTATTTGAGTTAGCCAAATCCCGAAAACGCTTAACGGAAAGAAGTTGTATGTGTTCACATTCCGGTTGCTGTTCCGTCCACTATTAAAACAAACGAATGTCCTACCATATCCATTAACACTATTCAGTTCTACCTGATTATCACTTAAACGTCCAGTTACAATTTCAAAAATGCTAGTGAATTCCTTTGATTTTACAATATAACAGATAAATATAGTAACTCTGGAATTGGTGGACTACCGACTTGAAATTATCACGTAGAGTTCGAAAATTATACAAATATAAATTTTAACATTACTTTAAATAGGGATTTACACGAAATTACTTTTCTCTATTTTTCTTTTACGTACAAAAATATACAGTTCACATTTCTGTAAACTTATTTTTGGAAAATTTATTTATTTATTTATTTTACTTCCTGGCATCGACCAGGACATTTGAAGATCTGGATGACTAGAGTTCAGATAATTGGAATTTTGGATGTTGTAATTATAAGCTAGTACGCACTATTGCCAAATGAAACCCTAGTCTTCTTAATTGTGTTCCTTTATATTATATCCTGTTGACGAAATAACAGACAGAAAAATGTCAAAGGCACTCACCGCTATTTTATCTACAGGATGAACGGTTAACAGTATTATTAGGAGTGATTAAATTATTACGGTATGGTTAATTAAGTTATCAGGACTTATACTCCCCTACGTAATGTATCATTTACAAGAGAAAACAGATAATATCTGTAAACTTTACTTTTCCTGGCAATTGACTATCTCTGCTATAATGTTCGAGGCTCATAAAGAAAATAAGTTCCGAAAGTGCCTCAAGATGGCGCGAGTGGTCAAAGCGGGACGCGATTGTGCGTGAGTTGAGAAGGAGTACGTAATCATAACCTAGCGCAAGCGTGCTTGAGTGGAGTCAATGTTGTTAAAACTGTGCTACGATGAGCATAGCTGCGCGCAGGCAAATCGTCCCTGAGTGCGAGGTGCTCACGATAAGTAATTAAGTTTTGCAAGCTAAGAATCCACCGGCAATTGTGTGAAATGTACACTTTCAACTAATTCAGACGTAACCATGGCCGGTTAACCAGTAAGGTGTTCGTAGTTTACATTGGTGAAGCTTTGTGCATTGTCTGCACCATAGACCTATTCTGAGCGCAGTAGCGTACGCAGGAATTTATTTCGGGGAGTCCAAACTCAATATAAAGGTATGTTATATTAAAATTCCTAAACTTGCCTCTAAAATTAGGCTAAATTTACAGAAAAGTCGAAATTTCGGGGGTCTGGACCCCCAGAACTCACCCCCTGCATACGTCTCTGTCTGATAGCACCTCTTCTCATTACATCCGTTCCATGTGCTTCACTGAATCTCGGGCGGGAGTCTCTGTGCGTGCAGCCATGCTTACCGTTCTTCAGTTATCCCACCACTGATTCCACCACACAACTAGTGATGGATCGTTCATGAACGTTCTGATTCTTTTAGACGGCACATTCATATAAACTAGTAAAGAACTAGTTCATTAATTTTGAACTGCATGTTCAAAGCAACTACCGCGACACCAGCATCAAAGGCAGTTCCTTGCTCGTACGGCGATGGTCGTAAGGCTCACAGCACAACTGTGGCACCAAAATGACCAATAACCATGTAATGAGAGTTTAATGAGAGTTATCATATCTTTTCTTATGCAGATATGTCTTGTCATCTTTTTAATGAGTCAAATAGTGTGTGGGTGAATTTTCTCCCACAGCGAAATTGCAGGAAAATAGAAACTGCAACTGCAGGAAAATAGAAAATGGAAATAAATAGCTGCACCTTGATTTTCGCAAATATTTGTGCTTATCGACCACAAAAGAAGTGTGTAATTATTGAACACTTCTCGAAAGATGTCGTCTGCTAATACTACGCTGGCATGAGCTATAATTTGCTCACTATACATCATGAGTGTTTAAAGCTGTGGGAGTAGGATAAGATTAAACGAATAATACTTCCATCTTTGTATGACTATTGCTTTGAACAGAAATTACTTTTAGCTATCTCGTCCTCCAAGTCACTAAAGTACTTCTAATCTTGACTTTTTTTCTAGACCTGGTAGACATATCTAAATAACATGGGATTAATTAAACATACTTTTAACTAAAAGCAAACTCGTAGAACACAACTAAGGATGCCGCTACAATTCTACTTTTGCATTGTGACTTCCAGCATTTTACACATCTCTACAAAATTAAGAGTTTTAGTACAGCGGAAAATTGAACAGTTAGGCTCAGAAAAACAAGTTTTGTTATTTTTTTTCGTTATAAGGTCCTTCGCACACTACTACACTTCTGCATCGAAGACGGGCGACAATTTTTCTTTCTGTCGTAGGCTTGTCGCGGGGTAACAAATTCACATTTGTTACAATGGATGTGGCGCGGGACCTTCGCACACTACGCGACAAGCGAACTACGCGCGGGAATATGACACTGTCGCAGGCTTGTCGCGGGAACCTGGCACCTAACACAAGCTAAGACCATCGCATACTAAGCGACTTCGTGTGTCGAAGACGCACCACAGCACCATAATTAATCTTTTCAGCAACCAGATACTCATTCTGAAAGATGACCTCAATGGAAGTTTTCGATACAGATGCTTTCATTGCAGAAATTCAGGCATAACCTGATATACGGAACTCCAGTAGTGATTCCTATAACAACAGAATTGAAAGGACGAAAGCATGTAGAAAAAGCGTGTTGTCCATTCCATAGTGGATTCATGGATGTGCCATCGAAAGAAAAGAATCGTATAGGTAAGTATACTGGATGTTGCATTTTCCAAAATTCGATGCCAAGCTAATGAACTATTTGGTGGAAATTGCAACATAAAACTACATTGTTTATCACTTCACTTTACTATTTCAAATTACACTTTAAAAAATAGCACAAATGATCAGATATTAACAAATTTAGTTTACACATTCACAAACTGCGATCCTCCAGGCTAATATGTAATTTTATACCATTTCGTTATTGTTTATATGTTCTGTATATTTAATATGTACACTCACGAAAATATGAAAAATAATGTTTTATAAGCACTTAGGCATAACGCCGATGCTTCATGGCATTCCATAATGACATTTATAAGGAGAGGCCGCTAGGCATGAAAGTAATAGCTCATGTAGTCAATGGCGGATTTAGCAATATACTGACTAGGCCCCGGATTTAGTCCGCGGCTCAAGGGGGACCGCCAACTCTAGCCTACATACGTACTCGTATGGATGTGCTTGCACTTTGTCGTTAAAGAATATAACATATTGTTTAGTATTACGGCAATTTAAAAAATAGCATACAAACTATATAAAGTGCATTGTCCCTTTGTTCTGGCTTAAAAAAAAATAAAAAGTCACATTTCCGCGATACGTGAAGTAGGACCTAGCGTCTGTTGCATAGCTGGTGTGTATCGAATAAAAGAGGCCCAACGACACAGTCTGTCGCGCGTCTTCGACACACGAAGTGTCGTAGTTTGTGAAGGGCCTAACTGACCTAATTAGGATAGACACATACATAGAAAGAGGGAGGCAGTCACTTGCACTTATAAAAATCCCTTCGGCCGAAATGTTCTAGATATTGGTTTAGTGATGTCTCTTGGGTAGAATATGGTGCAATCTTGCAAATACTGTATGTTGGTAATTTCAGGGATAGTACGTAAATTTTCATCCAATACCCAGGCACGTAGCCAAGGAGGGGGGTCCGGGGGGTCCGGACCCCCCCCCCTTCGAGACCAGAAATGAAAAAATTAAGGAAGGATAAAAAAAATGAAATGACAAAAAGAAGGATCAGCGTTAAAAATTAAAAAGAAAACTACAGGAAGCTTTTGTTTACTTTTTCTTATGAAAAGATTTGTATTACTTGCAATATGGTGGTGAGGTAAGCGAGGTTTAAATTTCAAGAAAAGTTATGGAATTCTCAGAATTCCTGCTATTAGTCAAGCAGATTTCAAGCTTTCGAAAGCATAAGTGCCGTTGTGTAACAGCGTGGGCATTTTTAATCATAACTTTTCGTCATCGCATCCTTGCAGTATCAAACATGTTATTTCAAGGACAATTTTCTGTTGCTCCTTTAACCTGTCATTTGGAACCGACAGTAGTTGACGGAATAATAAAAACAAAAAAAAAAAAAAAAATATGTTGAAAGAAAGTTCTGTTAGCATTTGATTCAACAGAGAAAGGAACGCATATATTGTAAAACTAGTTGAATATACATATGCTTCGCACAGGGGCTGTATTTGGAAGTCAACGCCTGTGGGAGTATCACCATTGATCTCAGCGACCGCGAAAACTATGGATTTGATTCTAATATCGGTCATTTTGAAATATTTTTTATATGCCTCGGTATCGACACCCCGCTGGCTCCCGGCCCGGATACTTGCAAGTCATCGCTAATTGAAGTGTCACCATTGATTTCAGCGACCGCGAAAACTATGGATTTGACACTAATATTGGTCATTTTGGATTAGTTTTATATGTCTTAGTATCTCACCCCCTTCCGGTGACCCCCGGTCCGGAGGCGAATAGTGTGAATTTGGAAGTTAATGCGACTGGAGTTTCACCATTGATTTCAGCGACCGCGAAAATATGAATTCGGCACTAATAGCTCAAGTGGTAGAGCGTTGGCTTCGCATTTGGGAGGTCGTGGTTTCGAATCCCGCTGCCTAGCATTCTGACTAAGGTTTTCCAGGGTTTCCCTCAGTCCTACCAGGCAAATGCCGGGATAGCACCTACTAAACAGGCCCTGGCCGATACCTTCCCAAATCCTTTCCATTGTTAATGTTGTTGGATATCCAATGTAAAATGGCCTCTGAGCTGTATCTGGTGATTGTTAAATAAATAAATAAATATTGATCATTTTCTACTACTTTTACATGTCCCGGTAAACGCCCCCTGAGAACCCCTGGTTCGAATTTCGACAGAAACGTTTAACTCTGGTCTGGAGCCTGGACCAAGGTATTCGTGACTAAAATTTGGTAACTCTAGGTCAATTTGTCTGGTTCCCAAGCCGGTTCCGGTAAACGCCCCCCTGAGACCCCACTGTTTCGAAATTTAAAAAAAAAAACACTTCGTCTTGATCTGGGGACTGGGCCAACCCCTTGTGCCGTAGTGATCTTTACATTGGTATTATAGAGTAAAATGAATGAAAAAGGGATTTAATTTAAGATTAGAAACAGCGCTGTTTCCTTCTATACTGTTTCCTTCTTTATTATTATTATTATTATTATTATTATTATTATTATTATTATTATTATTATTATTATTATTATTTTGGTAACCTATTCACCTTCCTTTTTCCTCCCTGTATTCCACTACAGTATATTTTTGCGATAGAGAGTTGGTGTTTTCTTAATTTAAATGATCTGGTATTATGGTTAGTCTTTTGTCAATGTCATGTGATTGCTATACTTAAATTTGATTGGTTGTTTATCCTTCCGATGAAGGAGCTTTGAAATTAAGTGATTGGGCCCGTCACTTGTTCTCTTCGCGAGGTATGTGTTACACCATATGTAATATTGTGTATAGTATATTTTATTTTGTGAATTTAAAATTATTCTGGGTTTTTCCGTGAGTATATATATATATAAAAACATGTAGATAGAAAATTGATAAATATTGTATTTGAACCTTCAGTTCATATATTGGTATTGAATTTCTATAATATAAATATGTGTATTTCAAATATGGGTTATGCTGAATATGTCTTGTGATAAGGCAGGAGCCATCTTGGACTTTTACTTCATGCAACATGTGCCTGATAAATTTTTCAGTAATTATAAATTTCTTGTGGTTTTTGCATGAATCGAAATTGTTTAAATCTACTAGTAGTTAAATATTTTTCAAAATCGGACAAACTTTTACGAACTTTACAAATTCGTTGTTAGATTCAACATTACGTTTATTAAAAAAAAATAATAATAATAAAATTTGTTAGTTATCTGAATTTTTTTTTTTGTGTTGTTTATCAAGTAGAGTTATGTTCCTGCAACCTTTGAAGACTTATTATTATTTGTTGAACTCTAGCATACCATTCTCTTTCAGTAGCTTACATTTTTACGTGCGTTAAGCGGCGTTGTAAACCACATACCTGGCCCGGGAAACTCTTCTCGGAGGGGCTACTTGTTTGAGTAGAGGGAAGGGAACGTAAAACTTTCTTTCCTGATTTTCAAAGATTTAGTTTTTCTGGGAAGGGACGGTAATGGCAACATTACCCACCTTGGCTGTTACAAAAGAAGAGAACAAGTCTGTTTATATTTTTTTATGGTATGCTTTAAAAGTTTAGTCAGTTATAGTCTTCATTGGTAATAATATAAAGCAGGCGGGATTGAACCCAATTCTTGGCACATGTTAGTCAATATCCTTGCTTACTTGTTTATATTCATCATGGCTTTTGGTGGTGATAGTTCCTTTTTTATGGATGAGATACCACTTTTTAAGGAAAATGAAAATGTAGAACACGTAGAACAAAGAAAGGTCAAATCAATATTTTTGAAAGAAATTGCTACAATGAATCCAATTGACCAAAGACAGGTCGTAGAAACGTTATCAGAAGGAGAAGCAAAATCACTGCTCTATAGATTCCTTGCTAATAAAACAGCTGACCCACAGTCGTCTGTTGACCTTGATAAGCAGGAGGTAGTTAACGTAGCACCTGTGAGTAATACAAACACAGTGCCTGTTGTACCAAGTGTTCATTCACCTTTTGCTGGCTCGCTAGTTGATAAGAATGTGCAAGGTCATGAATGTAACTTAACTTCTTCGAATGCTTGTTTTTCAAAACTAGAACAGAATTCCGCAGCTTTGGTACTTCGATCTTTCTTTGATAATTTACCAAGTTGTGATGGATCTAACCCTATAGTGTTATATGAGTTTGTTAAACAAATAGATGAGTTTTATAATGTAGACCGTTTTCCCTTCCCGGCATTACTGTATTCCTTAAGAGGAAAAGTATCAGGTCCTTTAAAAAATGTATTACTGGAATTGCCTAGTCAGCTTCGTACCTGGGAGCTCACGCGAGATTATATTTTTCATAATTTATTATCGAAATGTGCTATACAATCCATAGTTGTTGAATATATGTATAAGCCCCAAGGCCAGGCAGAGAACTTGAAAGACTTTGTTAAACGTTTAGTCACAGTCGATCGCTTGCTTAAATTAAATTGTGGTGATGAGAGATTAATAAGTTTCTTTACCAGTGGCGTTCTGCCTCGAATTAAAGGGAGGTTATTTTATAATCAGAAACCTAAAACTATGAGTGAATTACACCGACTGGTTAACGATTACACCTTTCATGAACTCTATTCTAAACAATTTGATTTTAAGGTGCGCTCTCAAGTAGGGTTGCCAGTTGTGAATAAGAACTTTACAAATAAACAAAAACAAAAAACTGTTGCGTGCTTTCTTTGTGGCGGTCCGCATTTAAAACGGAACTGTAGTTTAAGTAAAAATTCGTCTTCATCTGTGTCGTTTGTTGGAAATAATGAAAAGAAAGTGTGCTCTGTAGAAGATAGTGGGGGCGTTGCCTTGGTGAACCTTAAGGTTGGGGATTTTTCAGTCGTCTCTGCCTTAGATTGTGGGTGCACAGCTAATTTAATTAGTTTGGACCTTTTTAATAAAGTTAAGAACTTAGATGAAGTCCGTGTTAATTATAAAGACTGTTTTCGTGGAAAAACTATTAACAGAGAAGCATTAGTGTTACGTCCTTCAGTGTTGCTACCCTTGGTTATAGATGGATATAAGTTTCAGTGCAAGTTTTATGTGATGAAAAATCTTGAATATCCAATTCTTTTGGGACTCGATTGTTTTCGTCGAGAGGGATTATGTATTGACTTTGATAAAAACACGTTATATTGGACCAAGTCAAAAATAGAAGTTCCCTTAGTAAAATCTTCTCCCCCCTCCCCTCTTACTTATAACAAAAGGAAGTCTGTTGCTGGTTTTTATCCTTCCAGGGAGGGGAGTGTGAGCGAAGCTGCCGCCAAACTTTTCTTGGGAGATTCTTCGCCTCATTCCCGTAGGCCCTGGAATTGTAAGAGAAATTTTGACAACGGAAATAAACATCCTAGTAGGGAAGATTTGGATGCGACCAGGAAACCGCAAATAAGGAGCCGTAAACTTTCTAAGCCGACCAGGAGCGACACAGTGGGACTACATGGTTACAGGTACTCTTGCAGCGAAAATTTTTCTTCCAGGACATTTCATTTGCCTTCATCAAATTTAAAAAGAAAAACAAATGTTACTTCGGACTATAATTTTCAAAATAATATTTCAATGTTAGAAAATGAGCCCGTACCTGGGCCTTCTCCGCGACCTGATACTTGTAACGTAAATGACGAAAACGTCGGTGAGAAACGTGTAAATTGTGATGTTAATAATGTCAATTATGATAATGAAATAGGGGGCGATCCATTGTTATGTATGTTACAGTCAGGTGATGAGAGTAAGTGGGATATTACTGTAGAAGAGAGAAAGAAAATCATTGATGGTATAGATAAAAAGTTATTGGAACAAGACAAGAGTTTAGGGGCTTATCTAGATAGGTTATTGAGTAAATATGATAATGTGATCACTCATCGTATAGGCTGCATTAGTGATTTTGTATACCATATCCAAAGAAAATCAGATGAAGTGATACGTGAGAGACAGTACCCTTTTTCGAGAACTCAGCAGAAGGAATTATCCCATATTATTGAACAATTATTGGAAAATAATGTTATTCGTCCTTCACTCTCTGAGTTTAGATCTCCTTGTTTTCTAGTTAAGAATAGGGATTCATCTTCCAGGCTAGTAGTAAATTTCGCTCGGGTGAACAATATCATTTGTGGAGATGGGGTCCCGTGTCCGAACCTCGACGAGTGTATTAGTTCGCTTTCTGATGCAAAAATTATGTCAATATTCGATGCCCGTCGAGCTTTCTTCCAGGTCCAGCTGTCCCCTGAGAGTAGACAGCTCACCGCCTTCGCTGTACAAGACAAATTATATGAATACGGGCGTGTACCGATGGGAATCTGCATTGGGACACAGGCCTTAATGAGGGCTCTTAATGATATATTGGGAGACTTGAGGGGAAAGGGAGTTGAATTCTACGCGGACAACATTGTCGTATATGGACGTTCTATTGAGGAACACAATTCCATGCTTGAACAAGTTCTCTCTCGTTTTTCGAACAGAGGCCTCACTCTCTCTCCCGACAAATGTAAGATATTGAGGACAAAAATTGAATTTTTGGGCTTCTTGATCGAGGACGGTGAGATTAAGATGTTACCCGAAAGGCTACAAGCAATTAGGGATATTAAACCCCCTCAAAACCGACGTGGCCTTGTGAAGATTTTGAGTTTTTTAAATTTCTATTCTCGTTTCTGTAATGATTTCGCGGGCCTTATCGAACCCTTATCGAGAATGCGTTCTCCACGTGAGAAATTTGTTTGGGGTCCCAGAGAGGACTCTTGTTTGGAGCAAATAAAGCGAGCTTTTGAAGAACAGATTATTTTGTCCATCCCCAATTTAAATAAAAGATTTTATTTGCATGTAGATTCGACGTTGAGATCTCAAGACGCAATTTTGTCTCAGAAAACGGACGAGTGCTTGTTGAAACCAGTTTGGTTTTTCAGTAAGACTTTAAAACCAGCTGATTTCAATAGAACAATATATCAATTGGAATTACTTGCCATATATAATGCGGTGATGCGGTTTCGTTCATTCTTGAGTAACGAATTTACTATATTTACAGATAATAATGCTCTCGTACACATGTTACGTAATCCGAAGAATTTAGGTCGTTATGGTAATATAGTACAGAATTTATTTGAATTTAAATTCAAAATTGTGCACATTTCGAGTGCGAAGAATTTTCAAGTGGATTTTTTGACGCGGATTTATGAAATTAATCCCACAGAGGTAGATGTTGATCCTTGTTCCATTAATTCCGCGGAGAATTGTATGTTTAGTCTATGGAGTTTACCTCTGTCACATACCGATATTGTACAACATCAACGAACAGAAGCTGATACTAAAGGTATCTATCGGGAGGTGGTTGAAAATGGTGGGGAATACCAAGATTATAAGATTGTGAAGGATATCTTGTATCAAAATACTAAGACGAAATATTCACCTTATAAGGTTTTGGTTCCCCGTTTACTGGTCCCTATGTTATTATCATTCGATGTTACCCAATGGGGCTCACCTTGGGATTTTGAAGAGTTACAAGAAAATTTCCAAGTATTTTACTTGGAAGAATATGTACGATGAAGTTCGAGAGTATGTGAGAGGGTGCCATGAGTGCCAACTCTCGAAGGCTCGAAATTATCTACCTCAAGGGCAGTTGATCTCAGAATATTGTTCTGAGGTGAATGGCCATAACTACGTAGATTTGGCTGGGCCTCTCCCGTGTAGTTATGGATATCGGTACATTCTACTTTGTCTCGATAATGCGTCTCGATTCCTTCATTTAGTTCCTTTACGTAATGCAACGAGCAAGCTTGTTATCAAAGCCCTGAATGATATTTTTTGTCGTTTCGGATTTTGTCGTTCTCTTACGAGCGATAGGGGTCCGTGTTTTTCTTCCGTAGAATTCAAGAATTTCCTTTTTGGAAATGGAATAAAACATATTAGGAGCTCTCCTTACTTTCCTGGTGGAAATGCAGTTGAGAAATACGTGAGATTAGTAAAAACTAGCCTGAAATCCTACTTGAATGGAAAACAGGAGAAATGGGCATATTTTATAAACCAACTGCAGTTTTCTCTAAATACTGCTGAACATTCAGAGTAGAAATTTTCTCCATTTAGATTGTTTCTTGGGAGAGATCCTATTGATACCTTGATGGTTAAGTGGAAAATTTCCTCTGAAGATATTGATGGCCCTAATAATGCCACTATATGGGAGCAAGCTTTAGAAAACATGCACAAAGCTTGGGAAGAGAGACGAAGAATATATAATAAGCGTACTGTTCCTGCCACCTTTGCTGTCGGTGATCGTGTTTTGATCAAATCACAGGAAAAGTCATCCCTACAGGATAAGGTTACAAAATCATTAGCCTTTAATTGGTGGGGTCCTGTTACTGTGATTGCTAAACCTACGGCAAATACATTAAAATGCAAAACAAACGATAATAAAATAGTCGTGATGCATACTACTTTAGCTAAGCTCTACAGAGAGCCCAGAAATGTGTGTGGTGGAACCATGTAAGGTAAATTGTTGTTTTTTTTTGAATTGGATATTTATTGTTCATGTTCATCATCATTCATTCGCTACTAACCCTTTTCATCATCATTTCATCTCATGCTCATTACTATATTGTATTGTACATATGTGTTTTTGGTATAAAATGAAAAATATTCTGAAGAATTTTTTTTTGGAGGGGGATGTTGTGCCGTAGTGATCTTTACATTGGTATTATAGAGTAAAATGAATGAAAAAGGGATTTAATTTAAGATTAGAAACAGCGCTGTTTCCTCCTATACTGTTTCCTTCTTTATTATTATTATTATTATTATTATTATTATTATTATTATTATTTTGGTAACCTATTCACCTTCCTTTTTCCTCCCTGTATTCCACTACAGTATATTTTTGCGATAGAGAGTTGGTGTTTTCTTAATTTAAATGATCTGGTATTATGGTTAGTCTTTTGTCAATGTCATGTGATTGCTATACTTAAATTTGATTGGTTGTTTATCCTTCCGATGAAGGAGCTTTGAAATTAAGTGATTGGGCCCGTCACTTGTTCTCTTCGCGAGGTATGTGTTACACCATATGTAATATTGTGTATAGTATATTTTATTTTGTGAATTTAAAATTATTCTGGGTTTTTCCGTGAGTATATATATATATATAAAAACATGTAGATAGAAAATTGATAAATATTCTATTTGAACCTTCAGTTCATATATTGGTATTGAATTTCTATAATATAAATATGTGTATTTCAAATATGGGTTATGCTGAATATGTCTTGTGATAAGGCAGGAGCCATCACTTTTACTTCATGCAACATGTGCCTGATAAATTTTTCAGTAATTATAAATTTCTTGTGGTTTTTGCATGAATCGAAATTGTTTAAATCTACTAGTAGTTGAAAATATTTTTCAAAATCGGACAAACTTTTACGAACTTTACAAATTCGTTGTTAGATTCAACATTACGTTTATTTAAAAAAAAAATAAATAAATAATAAAATTTGTTAGTTATCTGAATTTTTTTTTGTGTTGTTTATCAAGTAGAGTTATGTCCCTGCAACCTTTGAAGACTTATTATTATTTGTTGAACTTTAGCATACCATTCTCTTTCAGTAGCTTACATTTTTACGTGCGTTAAGCGGCGTTGTAAACCACATACCTGGCCCGGGAAACTCTTCTCGGAGGGGCTACTTGTTTGAGTAGAGGGAAGGGAACGTAAAACTTTCTTTCCTGATTTTCAAAGATTTAGTTTTTCTGGGAAGGGGCGGTAATGGCAACATTACCCACCTTGGCTGTTACACCCTGACCAAAATTTGGTAACTCCCGGTCCACTCGTCTGGTCCCCAGGCAGCACACAGACAGACAGACAGACAAACACACAAACAAACTCTTAATTTTATTGATATTAAAGGATAGTTTACAAGACAGCATTCAGTATGTACTTTTTATAATAATTGAGGTCATAACGAAAGGAAAATTGTTATATTTGAATAAACAGGAGAAGAACGTAAATATTGCAAAATCTTTTTCAATACTTTTTTTTTATTATTTTGCTCGAAATTTCTTCATAGTTTGTTATTAAAATACTTGCCAACATATCCTCATTTTATTGTCCTAACAAACCAATATATGTTGATAGTAAAGTAGTTTAGATTGATCGAGCGCCTGGGCCTTCAGAATTTCATGTCCATCCCCCCCCCCCCGCCGTTACGAAATCCTGGCTAAACGAACCAACATATGTTCCAGTAAAATAGTTTAGAGTGATCGAACACCTTTTGTGATGACTACAGTATTTCATGTCACGGACCCCCCCCCCTTCACGAAATCCTGGTTACGTGCCTGCAATACCGACTGTATTTCAAAGGTTGTACAGACGAAAAAAGAGAAAGATGAGTATATTTCTTGAGATTTTTGTCGCTAAAAAGTAATGTGACCTGTTTACAACGTCAGCAAACTAGGCAATTTTGCATTTTATCAACTAGGCCTATCTATGCTATAGCTTTATTATAGTATTAACCTGTTTTCTATTTTGTCAGTGTTTCTTTCCTCCAAGGTAGAAAATTACTTTATTTATTTATTTGTAATTAAACATTCGAACACAAGAATAGTGATAAAGCTTTCCTCCATTTTTTAAGGAGCAAAATCAAAATATTGAGGGAGGATGAGACCTGCAGAAGAATTACATATAATCACAATTTGTCTTATTTCCGAGAGGGAGTGGTGGTTCGTAACTCTGGGGAGAGGAGTCCCTCGGAAGTATGAAAAGAAAACAGTGAAGGTAACCCCAAACCTTAAAAGATCTTGAAAATAATTCAGAAACGTTGAGAAGAGAAAGGATTAGCAGAAAACTACTCAGTAACTCAACATCTAGGTATCATTTTGGCAGCAATCGATCCTTAAATCTACAGTATTTAAATAAACTCTTAAAAAGTGTTTGTTTCTTACGTATTTTAATGATGACTGTGGCATGCACTGTATCCGAAAATTATTGTTTTCCGTATTGCTATGAAAAAAAACTAGATATACAACGCTTAATCGGTAGACTTGGCAACTCTGGGACTAGACATCATTACCTACTACACAGATTTTTGTTCTTGATAGTCCAAAAACAGACCTGCGATCAAGAAGTAAGAAACAGATATGTATGCCATCTATTGTAAAGCATGAGAACACATTGAACGAAATATTTCCTTTTCCATAGCTGCAACAGTACATGAATAACAACACTGAATTTGACATCCAGTTCAAAAATGAACTGGCATCCTTGAATGACTCTCATATCGGTGCCAGATCCGAATGAGCTAGCTTCAGCAAAGAAGTTGATTCGTTACATCAGTACACACAATCGCGCTCACACTAGGTTATGATTCCGGTTCTTCCTCTACTTCTGCGCAACCGTATCCTGTTCTGAGTACCCACGTCATCTTGGGCCACTTTCGGATCTTACTTTCTGCAAGTGCCTCGCATGAGAAGACATTTTGGATGTCACTCGTGCTGAATTTCAGGCATTGAAAAGAAGGTTTGCTTTTAGAGGTTAAAAAATAAATCTAATTTAGGTATTTTAAATCAATTTTATTATAAAAAAGAAATGCATTTTTGACAAACTTATAGCTATACAAACAATTCATATCAACTAATCACAAAATATTAACAATCATAATGTAAAGCTCTTTCAAGTCACTCCCTGTATGAACAGTGTGACAAAAATAATACATAATAAAAAATAAACTTTATCACATTAGAGGAGAGGCAAGCGAAAAACAAAATGGCATTCACCAGAAGACTCTGCTGACGAAACACTGTAATGTGAGGTCATTCAGCGGTGCAGGAACTTGGTAACTGGAAGGATTTTTCAGTTCATTCTTAGTGACCTACGGAAATAAAAATTGTAAGTTTACACTGTAGTTTAAACTACTGTTTAATTTATTTATTGTATAATTCGAAGCGCATGCGAAACCTACTTGAAAGGTGCATGGGTAAAAAGAATCAGACAAGACACCAGAACAAAATCAAGCAACCTTTGAGCAACAATGTATTCTGTATGGTTTGGCATGTTTAAGTTGCTGTTGAAAACAATCGATCGATTTTCTTGACTGTTTCATATATGTTTATTTAATGAAATTAACACATAAAATTAATATCAAGCCTAAGAAAAAATGACGAGAACAAGAATAATATGTATGGTATTGTTTTAGGGATACAACAACATTGTCGGATAGTGGGAATGGTAGGAGCGAAAATAACTATTTCGGAAGACAGGATACATGAGCGTCTGAAGAGGTATTATGTTCTGCAGACTTCCAGTTCACGAGTTTTGCACAATATCCGCCATATGCAGAGTCATTTTGACGTATGATTAGAGTCATACTAAAGGTCTGACTACACATGTTAGACACAGGAAACACATGTTAGTCGAACTCTTTAGTATGACACTAATCAAGGACTCTGCATAAGGCCCTATAAGTTTTAAATCAATTCATTGGGCATAATAAAAACATAATAAATATTGTATAAATAGCAATTAAAGGCTAGTTTTGATCAGAAAGAACAAATGAAGGAAGATGTGCGTATTTCACTTGTTTCTAAAGGAGAAACATCCTTTTATGCACTGAAAAGTCAAGATATTATGACAACCAGCTAGTTTTTGAACGAAGTCGTTGGGCTGACGAAGGAGACACAGGGCACAACAGAACCGCTCGCCTTAAGTAACAGGGATCTGATTCTATTAGTTAGTGTGATACTTGTGCATAGAATGGGGAAGGCTGACGATATCTCAGAGTTTGATAGCGTTCAGATTTTGACGGCTAGGAATAAGCATCTCGGAAACAGCGTGATTTCTCGAGTGTTTGTGAGCTATCGTTGTTAGTGCTTTCCAATGGAGCGAAAAGGATAGCGAAACGAGCACCAAACAATAAAATATGGGGCAGACACACCTCATTAAGGATGTCGGACACCATAGACTGTCGACGTTGATACAACAAGATACGCCGCAAACTGTGGCACACAGTTAAAAGCACACTTTAACAGTGGACGCAGTATGAATGTGTCTGCGCCCACAGTTCTGCGTGCTTTGTTAAATATGTGCCTCAGCACCCAATGTTCCACAAATAGGTGGTCATTGATAACAACTGGAATGGATACGTCAACATGTCATCGAGCAATGGAACAACGTTTCACGATTAACATTCTTGTATCATACTGATGATCAAGTAAGAATCTGTTGTCTCCCAGAGGAACAGCTGCTCGAGACGAGCGCAATAAGGTGACGACAGACTGATGGTGGCTCCCGTATGAATTGGTAACCTTCACATGATCATCCATGGACCCAGTAGTATAGTGTGCATCATGACGGCTTCTAGTTATCGATAGGTCATTGCTAATCACCGTACATCCATTTATGTCATTCATATTTCCAGCTGGAAATGACATATTTCAGCAGGATAACTCTCCTTGTGACAAGGCCAATGTTATACTGCAGAAGCCCGAGGAGCACAGTGGTGGATTTTAATTGCTGCAATGGCCCCCAAACTCACCGTAACTTAACCTAATTGAATACTATTGGTATGTCATTGAACGTCAGATCCGAGCTCATCGACCCCTTTCGCGGAATTTACAGGAATTGAGAGAAATGTGTATGCAGCTGTGATGCGTCAGGACAGCATGTGCTCGAACCACCTACTAAGGCCACATTGCTTCTATGCCGAACCGCATTACTGCTGTCCTGCGGACCGAAGATGGATATACCAGATATTAGGTAGGTAGTCAAAATGTTTGGTTGGTCGGTGCATATAAAACACAATATATCTACTGCACAGGGAGTCCATAAAGTCCTGTAGGAAAGTAAAACTCTATAGCTTGGAAACCGTTACGTTTAAGTGTATAAATTTTTGGGGTTGGAAGAAGGGAAGTTTAAAGTTTTGTTATGGCCACAATGCTCGATGCTGGCCACAATGCTCGATGCTGGCCACAATGCTCGATGACGTTTGCGCTGGTAATCACGTGACTTAAGATGGCGTCTAAAAGGCACAATGTGTTTTGTAGTTTACGGAATTAAAATCTTACGTTTCAGTGCGGTGAAAGTTCCAAACAACGTATGGGAAAACACCCCCAGCAGAAACAAGTATCAAGAGGTGGTACGAGAAGTTCAAAGAAACAAGAAGTGTGCCAGATTTACCACACAGGGGAAGGCCAGGAACGAGTGACGATGTGATTTACACGTTGCAGGACAGCGTAGCCAGGAGTCCAATGAAATTGCTTAAACGTAGGTCATTGGAACTGGGAATACCGAAGTTGACGTTACGCAAGATCGTACGTAAGAATTTGAAGGTCCGGCCCTATGAGTTAAAATTTGTGTACGAGCTGATAGAGGAAGACTGTGACATGAGAATGGAATTCTGTGAGTCAATGCTTACACGCTTACAAGAAGATGGTGACCTTCTGTCTCGATTTCTGTTTTCAGATGAAGCCACATTTCATGTGTCGGGAAAACTGAACAGGCACAACTGCCGAATTTGGGAGGTGGAAAATCCACGTGAATTCGAGGAGCACAAGCGGGGTAATCCCAAAGTCAATGTGTGGTGTGCTGTTTCAATGGACCACATTATCGGGCCTTTTTTCTTCGAGGAAGAGACGGTAAATGGTAACAATTTTCTGAACATGCTACAGACATTCCTTTTGCCAGAATATACTAAGTTAGGCATCCTTAATGAGATCCACATGCAGGATGGGGCACCGCCGCACTATACCCTTCAAGTTTAAGAGTTTCTTAACGAAGAATTAAGGAGAGATGGATTGTCCGAAGAGGACCCACACCTTGGCCTGCAAGATCACCAGATTTGTAGCCTTGTGATTACTGGCTCTGGGGACACGTGAAGACTAAGGTGTATTCGCAGAAGCCAGCTAGTCTGCACGATCTCAAGAACAAAATAACTGATTTGATTTTGAACATTCCAGACGAGCACCGCCAACACGCAATTCTTGGTTTCCAAAAAGACTGCAGGAGTGTTTGGACGTGAATGGTGCACAATTGGAGGTTTGGCGATGAACCTTAACTAGCTGAAACAAAACTTTGAACATTTCTGTAAGTACGCCAAAAAGTATTTATTAATACATTGTGTAGTTTCCATGTTATAGATTTTTACTTTCCTGCAGGACTTTATGGACTCCCTGCATATTTGTTTGTCTCTATGTAAATCCAAATTGAGGGCTTGGCATATTTCTATGTATTTAATATTTGTCTGTAACTGTAAACAAGAAACCATAGGCTATTTATAATTTTTCACCGGATACTTGGTGCAGATTAAGAATAAGTACACAAATACAAAATCATCACATATAGCCTACATATCCTGGCCTTCAGAAAGCTATTTTGAAAGCGATATTGCATTTATCGGCGCAGGAGACATAATTATTATAGGTATAAATTCAACGTTTTCTATGCGAATCTTATGAAACCGTAGGCTATTTAGAATTTCCCCCGCCCAATGACATATACTTCAGTTGTTATTTAACAATATGAAGGAAAGGCATAAAAATCCTATTCATCTCATACAATACTTGTATAATTTACTTTATCACTGTTTTGCACAACAGATGTCTCTTATTTAAAAATAATTCTTTGAAATGGATCTAAAAGATTCTCATAATCGTCTCTTAATGTAGAAATATTGACTTTAACTTACGGAAACATTCTGTTTATTTACTAGTCGACAAACGCTTGAACGATGTGTAATTTTTAATTTGTGCTGTTTGACTCATCTATCTGTTTTCCCAAGATTTGGTAGTTCTTGAGGGGTAGTAGGTAGTGATGCTGTAAATATGACTCAAATGAAGATTACTGTATTTGAATTACTTTTCGAACATATTTATCCCCACTGTTCGAGAAATCTTAAAAACGAAACCATTTGTTTTACATACTACGTTTATGCTCCTTGGGCCAAAAGAAATATGTGATTAATGAAAGTGAAAGATTATTAAATAAATGAGTTTCGTTTCACAGCCTGAAACTATGATAGACTTCCAAGCTATGTGAATTCAATACCGGTACTCAAACTTGAAGTTGTACATCTGTACCTGCTCGTTGCAATAGATCGATAGATCAAAGATATAACCTGTTCTACAAATGCTGAATTCATAACAAAGATTCATTACTCGCTACGCCTTATTGTTTTTGTTGTTCTATGGCGATAAAGTTTGAAAATCGGAAATAGTTAATTTGAACCGATTCCGAATTGAACAGATGGTTGAGGAAGAAGATAGAACCTACTTTTCTGAACCTGAATCGAGCGAAAAAAAAACTGCATTGCCACGTCTTTTACCGATTTTGTTCTACGGAAATCAGTATTGAAACCGAAAAAAGTAGTATATATAAATAACTTCCGGTTTTGGTAGAGTGTTGCGAGATTGTAATGGTAAGTTCTCTTGAGGCCCTGAATTTTAGGAAAAAATCCCTTGTTATTATCTAATGCTATTTTTATGCAGTGATCAATGTTGAGACCGTAAATGATTAATTTGAACCATTTACAATTTGAATAGAGAGTTAACGATGCTGAATCAATTGCAGAAAACCACATCTCGATATCTCTTACCATTTTCGCTCTATGAAAATCGGTATTAAAACCGGAAGTAATATTACGTTTGAACCATTTCCAGTTTGGGTAGAGTATCGAATCGTTTGCAAGAAACAGCTTTTCGCTATCTGTTACTTTTTTCCCGTTCTATGGCAATAAACATTGAAACCGAAAATTACTTAATTTTAACCACTTCTGGTTTGAAAAAATAGTTAACAGAAAAAAGGGGATTTATCCTTGGAGCGCTAAATCTATTACAAAAATTCACATTTCGATATATCTCACCGCTTTTGCTCCGATACCTGTTGCTAGACGGACGGACGGACAAAGCCTTTCTATAAGATTTCCGACACTTATGTATAATATAGTTTGAAACTCTAATAATTGGTAGGGTGATAATGTTGGAGGAAGGGGATAATTCTCACTTAAATCCATGGACACAATGTTGTCCCAGAAATTTCAAAATTAAAGGAAACTTCTATACGTACCACAGGAATAAAAAGAATTAAGAGTACTGAATATCCGCTAATCGAATCTAAACCTAAATATAAAAATAAAACTATAATAAATTAACTAAGGTTCAGCGAAGCTAGGGTAAGGTAACGTAAGGTAAGCTAAGGTAACCTATACTACGTTAAGCTAACCAAATTCAACTTAATCAAACAAATCTTACCAAAACCGAGCTAACGAAGGTAAGCTAGCTAAAGCAAAACCAAAAGTGAGTTCGACTTAGGTTAACTTATGTTAGCTCAAATTAGTTTACGTTGGCTTAGCTCGGATGTATCAACCAAGGATACTTTAAGTCTGGTTAGTTTATGCTAGGATGGTTAAACTAAACTAATCTGACCGAAATGAGCTAACCAAAGCGAAGCTAAAATAAACTTGTCTTAGGTGAACTTATTGTGCATTAATTAGCTTAAATCAGCTTATATAAGATTCGTTTAGCTATTACTATTTTGATTACTGTGTATATTTGATGCGAATTACTTTTAACTGTGACACGTTCAATGTTTTTAGGTTTAAAATTTAAGAATATTTTACCATCACAGTTCTTTTGACGAATACTGCAAAAAGTTTATATATGGTATTTAAAACGTACTAGTTTGCTTTTACCCAAACAGAATCTTTCCGAAAGTTAAACGCATGTTAATGTCATTCTACTACTTCATCCTCTCCCTTTCTTTGCTACACCTGTCCCTCCCAGCCGTTTCTCCAATCGTAAAACCATGCTCCATCATCTTACGGAAATACCGTTAACGGGACAAACATCTATTTTACGGGGACATTTTACAAATATTAACTATTGTATTTGAAAACTTACCGTTTACATTAACCTTGATAACCTCCTTTGCCCCCAGAATAGCCACCTCCATAGCTTCCTCCAGACGAATAACCTCCACCATAGCTTCCACCAGAACTATAGCCACCGCCAGAAGAAACAGCGGCAACGGTTTTACCAACTGATACTGGAATGGCTGGTTGAGCGTACACAATTGGTTGAGTTATCACAGGCTGAGCAATTGCAATGGGGGCAATTCCACCTCCAATTCCATAGCCTCCCCCATAGCCTCCTCCATAACCTCCCAATCCACCCTTACCAATGGCCAGAGGAGCAGCTAATAGGATGGCAGATCCTCCATAGCCACCGCCGAAACCACCATAACCACCGCCCAAAGATAAACCATGACCAAGACCAATACCATGGCCATAACCTGTAAAGTAAAATGAGAATATAAATAAGTTTCCAATAGATCTCACTGTTAACAATCTTTTTCTAAGAAAACACACAAAGTTTAAGCAAGTATTTTGAACTGATAAAGCATATTTTTCTACATAACAGTTCAATTTAATAGAACAATAATAATACAAACTTGAAATTTGACAACGGCTGCACTCAAGTAAAAAATATTAATATCAACATTCAAGACTTTCTATAATATAATGAATATATTTGAAGATAATACACAAGTTTAAAAATATAAGTTCTTTATTGTGCTGAACGATAGAACTTTTTACCTAAGTATATTCGTTTCCTCCTTTTCCCACATAAAAACTGCTGAAAATACGACCACCAAGTAACTAAATACCACAACAACCGTGTGTGCTACATTTGTAGCGAAGCACACAGAAACAAATGCAACACCCCGCAGCAAGACTTTCTGCATCACTTGCAAATTCCATGGAAACAGAACCAAGCTGCACCTGCCTAAACCGCCCTATGAAAGAAAGCTTTTCTTAGGAATAAGTTTTTCGTGTAAGGTACAGTTCATGAAATGGTCACCATTTAACTTTGAGTTTTATCTACGAAAAATTTAAAGATTCAATGGTGACACCCATTTAACTGTGAGTTTTATCTACAAAAGAATTCAAGATTCAATGGCGACACCCATTTAACAGAGAATTCTATCAACGAAAGAATTCAAGAGTCAATGGTGACACCCATTTAACAGAGAATTCTATCTACGAATGAATTCAAGATTCGATGGTGACAGCCATTTAACAGTGAATTCTATCTACAAATGAATTCAAGATTCAATGATGACAGCCATTTAACTGTGAGTTTTGTCTACGAAAGAATTCAAGATTCAACTATGAATTCTATCTGCGAAAGAATTCAAAATTCAGTGATGACGACCATTTAACTGTGAGTTTTACCTAATTATATATATATAAATCAAAATTCTATGGTACCAACTTCATAAAAGACCCCATACACGACCCACTCTTCCCTACAAAAAAAAAAAAAAAAACGTTTGATTTCTTATGATCCTTTCAATAATAAAATTATATTAAATCACATACCGTACAATTATTTTTTTTCACAAGCCTCCGGTGCCCCATGACAGCCTATGATACAAACATAGCATTCGATTTGATGCGCTTTTTGACATTTTCCTATTTTCACATTGTGTCGATTGTAGACCACCGGAAGTTAGAATCTTTAGAAGAGCTAATATAAATTTTCACTTTATTCATGTAAGAAATCAAGATTTGATTTTGACTCTTTTTTAGCTCTTTAGTCTAACGAATACAAAAAGTGTACTTACTACGAATCTTAGACGTATTGTAGATACTTGGTAAACTTGACACTGCTTTTACTACAAATTTAATTTGAGTGTTATTGTTGTTCTTCAAGTCTGTCTACGAATCATTTCTTCCCATAAAGTTGATTTGCTTCTCTTCTGTCTAGTTACAGGATTTTATTTTGGAATCTTCTTAATTAAAAGTGTTTCGTGTGTAAACAATTTATGTTTGTTTGTGTTCCTTTGCAATCAAAGTCTTGTGTAATTGAGGTGCAATAAGCCTACTTGTGAACGACAGCAGTTTATTATAAATTTTTAAAATTAAAAGATTTTATAATTTACTTTTAATATAAAAATAAATAAATATTAACCCATAACGGATTTTTAACGTGTTAAAATATTAAACTATAATATGGTATTACATGTAAATTTGTTTATGTTCCGTCAAGATGTAAGACAAAACTGAAAAAAATGCTAGTTATGTTTACGAACATTCTCGCTTTCGCTCAGGATTGCACAAGTAAATTGTGTGTAAAACTATAATAGAAAGTTAAGAGTTTTCATAATTAGAATAGATTTGTAGACAGTTATATAATACCAACAAAACATAGGAAATTTATAATTTAAAATAGATTTCTGATTCAATAAATTTTCACTGATCTATATTACATGGTAGTGTCGGTTAAAACATATAACACTTGTGCTTTTGAAAATAAAAAAGGAGAAGTGGAAAATAGAAGAATTAATGCGCGAGACCAATTTTGAAGGAATCCGATATCAAAGACAACAGAAGTGAAGGGGGTGAGAGAAAGAGGACTAATTAATTGGAAGAGATGATAATGAGGGCTGGGAAGGGGAGGTTCAATAGGTAATACAAACATTATCATAACAAGGTCTTGTAAAAGGTTATTGCAATTTTCAGAAGAAATCTCCCGCTCTCCTGAGCAAAATATCCTGGTTACGTCAATACAAAAAACAGCCTCTCAGTTACTGTATACATTCGTGTCGACTACGTGGGTGCTCCGGGGCTCCGGCACCCACACAAATAACCTTGTAGATGTGGCGAACCCACAAGATTTTTAGCTTGGACCCGGGTTTGAACCCGTTTCTCTTGCGTTTAAGTCAACCGTGTCACAGACTGAGCTAGGGCAGCCCAACTTATCCTTATAGTACCGGCATATTCTGCTTAATCACAGCACAGCCCTTTATGATAATGTTCATAAAAGATTTTAACTAAAAATAAATAAATGAAATATCGAGGCTTCCCTGAAAACATTGCACGACCCTCGTTGGATAAATTTGGAAAGTTGGCGCCGCTGAGTATATCTGATCACATGAGGTAGACTTCAAGAGCTTTAACGGAAAATAGTTTGCTACTAATTTTTTTTATACTACATAGAGTTCACTTTTAAATCAGCTTATTCCTTGCATTCATATATGGGCAGAGAGAGACAGTACGACATCCTAAAAAATTGAAGTTGATAAAGAAATGCACTTCCAGTTCAATAAAATATTCCTGCAATTTCAAAATCTTGAAAAGAGGAGTATCATATAAAATATTAAACTATTCCCACGAGGACTCTAGACCAAAACCTACATATTATTGAAGACTTGTACATTTCAAGTATATTGAATTTATCTTAAATACTACTTGGAACATGTACAAGGAAGTGAAATCTATGGAATTTTGGAGGAAACAAGTGGGTATTGTGATGGCAGTGGAAAATAAGAAGGGGAAGGTAATCACCGAGCGATATGAGGTCGAAGGAAGATGGAAAGAATACGTTGAAGACTTGTATGAAAGTAGGGATAGACCGTGTAGCCCTGTGTTGCCACATTTGGTACAATTGTACCAGATTCAGCCCTTTTTGTTATTCATCGGCCCGTTGGTACCACGCTGGCATTTTCAGTCCTTTTGTGAAAAAGTTGGTACAATTCTACCCAATTCAGCACCATTTAACAAATATTGTCACAATTTCAAAAGTTCACGTTACTCATACTGAGTTCGACTCTTAAGAAATGCTGGTGAACATTTATTCTGTGACGTTGCACCGCACCGTCACGTTGCACCGCACCGTCACGTTGCACCGTTGACCTTCATGTGGAAAATTCGTAATTCGAATTATATCGGGAAACAAATGACGCTAGATGGTCGCATCTGCGCCGCGCAGGAAGGAGATGAGAAAGAAGCAGTGTGGTGGAAATTTTAGCTTGATTTTTTTTAAAGTACACACACGTTGAATCTAGTATTGCATATTCTGAAGAAGACAAGCAGGTGCTGAAATAAATCTATAATTTATGTGTCGTTAAAAAGATTATGCAACATCAAAACAATAATAGCACCAGTGCCGTACCGTGGAAAATCAGCGCCTGGGCGAGAATATACGGCAGAGTCCCCGTACATATGAGTGAGGTCGATAGACCAGCCGCAAAGCGTCACTATGGTTGGCGCGAAGCGTAATAAAATTTTAAAAAATAAACCCTGGTTTTCCTTGATTTTGAGCACTTTTTCTTACTTTTTCCTTCCAAATTTTGCGCCCCCTTATTTCGGCGCCCGGGACCGTCTCTCCCCCCAACGGCATGCTATAGCACAAAAAAATACGTTGACGTAGTTACCGACTTACCGGGCTAAGTTGTTTACTAGTGACTGCATATTGACTAATATAAAAATACCCAAACATTTCTGCGTTTTAGAGATCTATATCGACGCGGTGTAACAAACTTTATGTATAGGCCGAAAGTTAGGTCAGGGATGATCATACATGGGCAAAAATATTTTACTTTTTGGAAAAAAAATGAATTTAGCCCTTTTTGATTAGATTTGGTATTATTTTTCAGCCCACTTAAGAACTAGGACTGTGGTAACACTGGTGTAGCCTAAATGTTGAAGTAGAAAATGTAGTAGGCGAGGATGATAAAGGATTTAGTATTCTTTGGGATGAGTTTGAAAAGGCTATATCCGAGATTAGGAATGGAAAGGCAAAGGCGATAGATAATATACCAATCGAATTCATTAAAAATATGGGAGACAAGGGAAAGGAAGAATTGTTCTGACTATGCAATGAAACACATGAAACAGGAGAGTAGCCAAAAGACTTTCTGAAGACGATCATGATACCGATGGCTAAGAAATCGAACCCAAAGAGATGTGAGGATTATAGAACTATTCGTCTCATATTTCATTCAGCTAAAATTTTGCTCCGAATACTGAACAGAAGGTTATATGGAAGAACAAATGAAGAAGTTGAGGAGGAGCAGTTCGGGTTCAGAAGAGGTAAGGGCACAAGAGATGCTATTGGATTATTAAGGGCGATCGGTGAAAGATTTATAGAAAAAGGAAAAGAGGCTGTTGTGTCAATGTTGTATTTATTGATCTAGAAAAGGCTTTTGACCACGTGAATTGAGAATTGTTGTTGGGAATTCTAAAGAAGATAGGGTTGGAATAGAAAGATTGAGACTCATAAAAAACTTATACATGAACCAGAAAGTAAGTGTTAGGATAGGGGAAGAACTGACGGGAGAGAGTGCAATTGGAAGGAGAGTTTGACAAGAATGTTACCTCTCGCCAACACTATTTAATGTCTATCTAGAAGAGATAGTGAAAAAGAGTTTACATGATGATGACGGCATTTCGGTAGGAGATAGACGGCAATTCGGCATTCGGTTACACACACACTATTCAAAATTTGTCAATTCGTCATTCAAGAAACATGATATGCCTTGATGTCTTTTCTTCCTTCACAGATGGCAGAAAGCGCAGCTAGTAAATATTTGAACCAATAATCATTAATATAAATAAATGTCTTCAGTAAATGAAACATTTATTATTTCATTTTCTGTAGACATTTATTTATACGAAATTTTTGAAGCTACCAGAAGCTGCTATTTTGGATCAATTTGCAACAAAGTAAGTCACAGGTATGTTGTGTCAAATGACTAGTTATAGGTTATAATCGAAGTATATAGCGGAAACTCATAACTTTGTTTCTTCGGTCAAATATGGGACTTATTAGAACTAAAGATTGTATACCAATAATCTTGAAAAAATCTGTTGTAACTGTTATCTCAGTGCCGGATCTACCCTGGTATGGGGGCATGAACTCCCAGATTTTAGACTGACAAAAATAATTTAAGCTATTAATATTATTTGTATATTTTTTAAAGTTTATAGTAAACTCATTATACACCTATCATAATCTGGGATCTGGCCACTCCCCCGGCTTTTACCTTCCTCTATTGGTCTATAATTATCTCAGCAAAAAGGTAAAAGAAAGATTTTTACAAAAAAAAAAAAAAAAAAAAAAAGACATGCATTCCCAAAAATAGATTTCGTGTTGTGATGGCTTAATCCAGAGGAGTGTTCTCCTGTGGAGCGTGGGGTCCCTAGTTCAAACCCAGCTTGTGCCAAGTGGGCTTCGTGGTGGACAAATACAGTGTGCATAGATTTTCTCGGGGTTCTCTTGTCTCCTCCAACTTCCTTCATTTCAACATTTCATTCATTCTCATCACCACTGTCTCCTCTACTCTACATGACGTGGCCGTGGGACGTAAGACTGAAAGATTTCATTTCAAGAATAGGATTCGTCTTCTCCCACATCTCCGTACTGAAACCAAAAACAATACAATTCTTTCGTCAGCGTAACAGGAACATGTCCCATCCCCTCTCATCCCTTTGTTGAAACTGGTTCATTTTCATTCTTGGATTACTTTAGTTTCCGGACATATCGTAAAATATCCGCCGAAACCTAGAGGCTTAACAATCTGCAATATTTTCGTTGAGGGTTTTGGGACTCCTTCTTATATCTATATTCAAAAAATATTTGCGAATTAGTTTTAACAAACTTACCTTGAAACATATGAATCTATAGATATGTAAAACCGAATGTGAGTTTGTGTTACCACATCATGCAATAACTACTAGACCAATTAAAAAATATATATGTGGCAAAAAAATATTAGAATTTTAGATCTTCCAAGCATCTTATGACATTACATTGACAATTTTCGACATGGCGGCTAGGAAGTAGTGATACTAATAAAACAGCCGAAAATAGCCGGTATTAGTGTCCAATCCGTAATTTTCGGAGTTGCTAAGATGAATTGTGTCACTCCAGATTCCATTTAAATGATCAGTGAGGATGAAGGTGCGAAAGGAGTTTTTATAACTTCTTTTCATTGTAAAGCTTAACCTAAGGGAGGAAGGGGGTTCAAGTACTTTCCATAAATATAATATTCGCGTGCAAAGAAGGAGCATTTCAGCTAGTTATATTTATTTGAAGAAACTAGCAGAAACTATCGTGAGACAAAACTTTATAGAGTAACTCACCGCCTTCCCGTCGCGTATTTTCTTAGTTTCGTCTTAGTATCATAAATACACAAGGCAGAACGAAATTCTCTGGTTAAAGTTATTTGCTGACCCTTTTCCCAATATTAAAAATAAAAATAAAAACATAGGTCTATGTTACAATCGATGACATATAAGTAGCTTTTGAACGTATTGAAAAGTACTACACGTCTGTTGTTCATTGTTGGTATGGTTACCTCTAACTGCGGTACCATAAGTTGCATAATAATTGTTGATGAAAATACTGTGTTTTATGTAATTGATCAATATTTTGATTAGGATTTTAAAATCCTTTGGAAAACAAGTGAAAAATGACATATATATATAGTTGAACGCCTATCGTTTATGTCTTAAAGGCTAAAGAAAACTTATTGTGGAAGAGTCACTGAAGCGGGGAAAATCCCTAGAAAACTCCTGAATCATGATCAACGTACATAGCTTGGGATCTAATAAGAAACCTTTCTTTCCTTTCTACCACTAAAGGTGAACAACCATACAGTTCAACTATTTCTGCAAACGCTAATTACAAACTCTCAGGAGAGTTTTACTAATTAACGGTGTCCAATACTTGCACAATCATTATTTTTCTGTTTTCTTTGGAAATGAACTGGAATTTTAATGCTTTGATTTTTACTTATTTCTTCATCAAATTTATTTTAAATGCCTGTTTCTTCGTAAAACTGAAATTCTGTGAAATTCAGTCTTGAAAAAGAACGAGTTCTTAAGCAGGCTTCAAGTAGCCAGTAAAATTAAAACTAAACCAATAGGCTAAAAAAAAGCAAATGTTGCGTACGTATTGCTTGAACACCGTGTTAATCTCGGTCTCTCTTGTTAAAAGTTTTCTGGCCCCGCATAGCGTAATCGCTAACTCTAAGCGGTTCGATTCTCGGTGGGTACACTCGGTCGAAAAACTTTAAGAGTTTTGCTAGGCCAGCTATCTTAAATGGGTTTTTCCTGAGTTTTCCTCATTCACACCAGGCAAATGCCGCGGTGGTATCTAACTTATAGGTTCCAGGACGCTTTCTTCTACCTTTCCCAATCCCTTCTTCCTTCCCTTTCCCCGGATAGTGTGCTCTTCGAGGGACGTCATCCCTCATCCTAAATGGCCATCGATGCCGAAAGCCCAGAAATCTAAGATCCTAATCCTAATCTTGTCAAAAGTTTGTATGAAGTGTTCGAAAGCATAGAAAAGCTGTTTCTTCATTGTTAGTGGCAGAACAATTACCTCTGTTAAGAAGCATCCCTAATTAGGTCCCAAGCAATGTACGTTAATAGCGAACATTTTGTCTATAAGGGAATTCTTTCGTTTCATTAATTTCCCCCCATCATAATTATCCTTTAGGATAGATGATATTAACAATGATTGAACCAAAAATACCATTTTACATACATTTTTCTTTGGTATAATGGTTTTCTTTTCAACCCATTTTAAAGAACCAAATATGGTTCTACAATGAAATTCAATATAAATAATTACGCAGATCACCTTTAATAATTATAATAAAATCATGTGTGTGGGGGGATGTTTGTGTGTGTGTTTGTGTGTGTCATCAGCTTTTCACATACACAGGAGTGACCTGAAGCCGCCAGTTTTATACTCATTAGATCTTCATCAGAACTAATTATGTACGAAGACGTTTTTTTCTTTTTTTTTTAATTTTTCGCTCCGGCAGATTGATGGGGACAAACTTTATGGTGCGTTTATGCACAGTGAACCATATAGCCTGTGAATTAGGCTATCCATACAACCATATTTTCATCCAGGTTGCTCGCATTAAAATCGATGGGGGCAATAAAATAATTTTTTTTCACATGTCTTTCATTCCCATCCGGGGATGGGCGGGCCGCAGAAGGTTATGCCTTCTCTATGGCCAGAGATATGAATAAAATAATCATGGTTAGTCACTATATATTTTACACATTTCATTACGTTCAAGCATTTCGCATAAACGTTATTAATCACGAATGTGAAGAACGGGAACTTTTGCCAGTACAAATTTAAAAATAAATAAATAAATAAACTCTGCTCAAAGGTAGTAAAAAATGGATCACACCTAGAAATTTCAATTTCGTCCAGTAGTTGTGAATCGATGGAGAACGTTTGCTGCCATCTAGAGTCGCGTAGTGTAACTTCTAGCATTCTACCTAAATATACACTTTTGTTTCAATTGAAGTAAATGGGATATGGATAGACACCGTTACCCGTTAAGGCTTTAACGAATTTACTCCATTCAAAATTCATCCGAGACGCCTTAGCAATCTATTGCTAGAAAAATTCAATCCGTTCAAGAGTTATCGTGAGGAGTAACAGATGGACACACTAACGGCAAAATTTTGTAAGTCTCATTGCGTTATCTTAATGACACAGGTGCTCAGAACATATTGTACTTTAAGTGGAAAGAAGACTTGAAGGAATATTACGTTATCTTCTTTTTCCTTCATTTCATATGAAATATGTATTATATAATCAATATTATTAATTTCTACTTTACTGTTGTCTCATTGCCAAATCCTACATGTAGCCATAACATAGTCCTTATGTTCCAATAGTTTCACATGACCTTGCTTGCCTTACTGCTTCAACAAGAAAACCTGACATATTTTTAATTTTCTCATGGCAAAAGTGTGACCGAACTTGAGTTTCCTATATCAACCAAGACCTTTTGTAGGCTAATTACGAACAAAGATATTTAGTATCATACCTCCAAGAGCAATGCCACTGGTCAAGATGCCGCCTCCATAGCCTCCACCATGGCCAAGAGAAATGCCTCCGCCATAGCCTCCTCCATAACCACCTCCTCCATGGCTAAGGATGATGCCACCAGTTGATCCTCCTCCATAACTTCCACCGCCACTTCCTCCAGAGACAACACCTCTCTTTGATTTCTGGGACTCTGCTTGCTGTTGGTCTTCTTCCTCAGCAACTGCAACGCCCACCAAAACAACAAAGGCTACGCACATCTGTTTAAAAAAAAAAAAAGAAATTTACATAAGAACAAAGATCATTAAAAAAGTGTTGCACTCATTACTAGTATGAGTTACCCAATTGCAGGAAACGAGTCCTTCATTGACTTTTAAAACAAACTTTTTATTAAAAATTATTTTGTGAAAATTTAGTATCTTTCACATTTGACGGCCCTTAACTCGCGAACCAAAACCTACGCACACCACAATATTTCACATGAATGTATATAGCAAGTAAAAGAAGAGGTCTGCACTGGCCAGAATTTTTAGACTGGGTCAGGCGAGGCCCGTGAATTTATATGAGGCCCGACCTGAGTCCAAAATATGTTTTAAAATTTAGTCCCGAGCCCGGTCCGAGCTCGTGTGATAATCAAATGAGCCCGAAATAAGCCCGAATTAAAGGAACTTAATAATGAACGCAAAATTGCATTTTTGTTTAGGTCTACAGCAATTAGAGGTTTAATTTTGAAGTTGTGCTTTAAAAGTTATCCAGAAAGAAGAGTCCAAAAACATCGTTGTACTGTATATTTGCACAGTTAGGCCCGAAAAGGCCCAAGAAATATGTTTGTATATTTAAAATTTTACGGTCCGAGCCCGGCCCAGGCCCGACGAGATCCGGTAGACCCGAGTCCGGCCTACGTCCTCTAGGTCAAAGTGTACCATCATGTCAAGTTTGGTCTAGATCGGATGAATTCGGTTGAACTCGTACGGCTGTATATACAGTGTAGTATCCTTGATTTTAAAAGAAAATCCATGAAGGACTAAAACATTGAGTAGTATAAACTAACCTTGACTGTCTACGAACTTTAACAGCCTACTTTGTCTCTGTCTGCAAATACTCACCTTTTGATATGTCTCCGTTTACAAACATCTACTTTTCCTATATCTTTAACCAAAAATAGCCTTACACAATAATGTAGCGGCTAGTGTGCGCGCCTTTGGTGCACAGGACCCCAGATTCGATTCTCATTGTAAGAGTCTTGAAACTTGTACAATTGTTGTGTTTTGGATTCCATTCTTAAATTGTAGTTCCATGTCTTACTGTTGCAACGATGTTGAAAAGGGCCAATCTAATCCAATCATTTACATAACACACTTACCCTATGCTTTTCCAGTGGGGGCTCACGTAATTTATGAGAAAAGTCCATGTCTCATGTACCCTTGGTGCTGAAAGGGACGCTAAACTCCAATTCAATCAAACAACTTACTATGCTATATCACTGTGTACAAAAACCCATCCTCTCCTGAAACTTTCCTTCTAAACACTTCCCTAGTAGCAGAGACAGCTTGCTTTCTGTAAGCTTGAATTGCAAGTCGGTGAAGTCTACATCCAGTTCAATTGGAAAACGTGCAAGCATGCCGCAAGCTGGATTCCAGTAACGAAGTTACATTGGGTAACCTTGCATTCAGTATTCCATTCAAGCTTGATGGAAACTTTTTACAAGTCAAATCAAGTCAATAGCCAATGAACAGCCAGTGATGCTATGACTCTCTGCGAAAGATCTAAAGCATCGTTTGCAAGTACAACAAACGGCAGATCGTAAAAAAGCATGCGTTTCAAGTGCAAGTGAAGAAAGCCAAAAGCCAAGCACGCGTCAACTGGCCCAAAGCTTTCTTGCTACTAGGGTTATCTTCTACTACGCCTCTACCTTCAAACGCTTACTCTTTCAATGTCTTTAGATGAAAATATTTAATATATGTTGTATCGCCTTTTACAAGAGCTCACCCTCTGCTATATAATTGTCTACAAACACTCACCCTCTACTATGCTTCTGCTTGCAAACACTCATTCTGTGCTATTTCACTGTCTAAAAAACTGTATGAGATCTCTGCTAATCCTCTCCTATACCATCATCTGCAAATACTTATTTTTTCTTAATCTCTCATGTATGTTTGTTACATGCAAATGTTCACCCACTGCTCTGTTTCTACCGTCTACTGCATAAACTACCCTGTGCTGTAGCTCTGCCCCAAAATTCTAGCCACCTTATACATCTTTGTTTTCAAATGTTTACCTTCTGCCAGTGTTTATAAGTTTCCGTAAGAAAATTTTCCTTAACTGACACATTTCTTCCCCTTTTCTTATCAAATTTCCCCTAGTTTTTTAAATGTCCAATTTTTATGACAAAAGTTACGAGGTAAGATTAATGTTGCTATATTAAAGGAAGTGCCAACCATATTTGCTTTATTCATTGGTTTTAGCTTCTATTTTTTTTAAGACAAAAAAATATAATCAAATACAACCAGCCAACAATTGGTGCGAATTTATGCTACTTTGAACTACACACAAGCCATTGCTATTGTATTGGTTTATTTCTGAAGAACAAAGAAAATTTTAATCATTTTCATTGGTCAATCAGTTAGCGAGAGAATTTCCCTGGGTTTTCAAGTTTTATCGAAAAATTTCCTCTTTTCTTTCTGATAATACGCATGAAATTTCTTTAGATTAGGGAAATTTCCCTCAAACTACGAACACAGCCTCTCTGCAAATATGGTAACTTCGTCACGCTTCTGCTTACAAACGCTTAGTCTCTGCTATGTCTCCGAACGTCTGTCTATTACAATTAGTTTCAAAACAACACCGACAACGTTTGGGAGGTGATTCCTGACACCAAGATAAGACAAAAAGTATAGACCAACATGGGTGCACAAATGCTTCCTTTCGGAGTTATATGCTGCCGAAAACATTTTAAAAAATGAACTTTAAAGGTCTATACGAAGGGAGCGACCTAGGACCATTCTGTGAGGTACCTTTTCGACATTTGCCTGGTGTGAATGAGAGAAACTCAGAATAACTTCACTGAAGATAGCCGACCTGAGAAAGCTTTTTCACTTTTTCGGCCGAATGTCCTCACCGGGGTTCTAACCTGTTACTGCTCGAAAAAACGGAAGTGTGTTAGCAACTAAGCTACCCGGGAACACAAGAGGTGATCGTGATCGTTCCGTTGATGACAGGTGTGGTATATAAAAGCAACTTCTAGACTGAGGTGTATAAGCCTCATTTGAATTTAGATCCCAATTTGTTAAATAAATCATTCAATACCCAATCATAGGCAGGAATGGCTTTTAGGACGTCATTGTTTTCGTCTTTGAAGGAAGACTGATAGCCGTCCTTAAAGGATTCACTATATACAACCCTTGATAATAAGTTTTTTTTTAAAAAAAAAAGCAACTTTGTATTTTATTTTATTTTATTTTATTTTATTTTTTTTTTTTTTTTTTTTTTTACTCGTAGTACAATAATGACCAATAAGTGAGTTGATTTACAACTACATGTTTAAAGTACCAGGCTTAGTTTGTGCTAGTTATATGCTGTATACTAGCTATCTTCATGACAATTTGGAATTCTTTAAAAATAGAACTCTTCAAAATTACTGATAGGTATTCAAATATGAAGACAAAAATTATTTTCCATTATAAGCGGGGTTAGGGAAATTGTGGTCAAGTGCCTGATAGTAATGCTTGTCATTAGTCCTCTTTGGCCTGAATATGCATTAGGTAGGTATTATAAATACAATATCAATCAAATTATAGTTTAAGGATGTAATTTATTCTGTTTCATTTTCAAACAAGAAAGCTCTGATTTCAGTCATTTCAGTAAGTAATCGATGCGCGATGTTAGACAAACTGCGAATCAGCATCACGAAATGAAATGTTGACACGTTTTACGTCCCATGATTATGTCGACTAGGCTGAAGGAGACGGTGGGGAATGAATGAAAGCATGAAATGAAGGAAGTGCGAGAAAACGGAAGAACTCCTAGCAAATCTACACACACGGTGTTTATCCATCACAAATCTCTGCGCTAGCTGGGATCGAACCAAGGACCCCATGCACTAGAGGTGAACGTTCTACCACTGAGTCACCGTAACCCCCAAATCGGTATTTCAACTTGGAATTCAAACCAGACACCTCATGTCATACTAGTCTTCGCAGATATTGCAGAGCGTAATGCAAAACAAAACATGCAAAATCAATTGAATCGTTGAGTTCGAAAACCAGTCATCTGCACCGAAACTAATTTTAGAGGAGAGACAAACAAAACTAAATTAGTCAATATGCCTCTGACATATAAGGCTGTTTTCATTCTTGGACCGTAGAAACTGCTAGACTCTATGGTACAAAAAATGAAAACAACCCTATATGTCAGAATCATATTGATTAATTTAGTTTCGTCTCTCCTCTCAAATTAGTTTCGGTGACGATGACTGGTTTCCGAACACAACGATTCAATTATAATTGTTAGACCTATTATCGCAAAGTAAAATGCAGTTTTGTGTTTTGTTGGACGGAAACTGTTACGGAAAGTGGATCCAGGCCCATTAACAGACGCACTAAGTTTCTTGTAAACAGTGTTCCCCAAGAAACAAGTAACGTGGTAATTCTTGTCTGATTTTGAGACGAAATAACAAATTTCACGGACCTCTTGGACAACACTATTTCACCCAGGTTTTAAACCTCAAACACTGTTTTAAGTGTTATATGATTTATATGTAAAAACTATAAATTAATAAAGTAATTGTGCGGACATAATAAAAAGAATTTATCAACGTTTAGAACACACATGAGAATATAGTGTACACAAATAATAAATATGGTCTAAATGTACTTACATCAGACCTTTGTAGACCTCTCGTGATGCGGAAAGATTCTGACAACTTCTAAATGAAATTAAGTAAAAAAAAAAAAAAAAATCAGGCTGTAAATTTTGTACATAGATTTACACAACGGTACGAAAAAAATTCGAGACGGGATGAAAAAGAATTCTACGAGAACCGAGACGAGACGGGACTTCTACGAAATTCCCAGACCAGACGAGAAAACTTGATTTCTCATTTCGTGGGCAACAATAATCACTGCCCTATCGGCAAAATATTTTTTGAAATAATCTTTTTATTTTGAGGAGTTAAAGGTGTCCCTACATAACTTCCTAATAGATTACCGTACAAAACACACCATAAATATTGACTCCAAGGCATAGGTTATTTGAACATATTAATACGAATAGCGATTCGAAACAAAATTGAACATTTAGAACATTTTCTTGATTGTTTTAGGATTTTGGCGTTGCTATCAGCACCGAGACTATATGAGACGTGGTTAACCGACACTTTTATGTCTAATTCGATCCATATGTGTTCCCTCGTGGAATTGAACCCGGTTTTCTTGCTCCAAAAGGCCAGTACGCTAACCATATTGCCACAAGGAAACCCTAAAACTCAGAACGCGTAATTAAAATTGCTCACTCACTAATACACACACACACACACACACACGCTATTGAAAAGATTCTTCTTACCTGAAATTTCATATTGCTAATATCTTGTTGCTCGTATCGTGTGGATGGAAGTAGTGTAAATGATGATTGAGTAGAGCGAAGGATGAAATATATAGTGTGAGACCGACCATCTCCTATTTCGATGTTTCCTTCCTTCCGCCCTGCCCGCCCCCTATGTCCGCCCTACTCTCCATTCAAAAAGAGCATTTTTCCTTCTCTTTCTTTCTCCTTTGAGGACACTCCTTTACCTTTCACCGGTCAGCAGCTCTTTTAACAGATGGATCACTGCAGCTCTCTTCCACTCCTTCCTCTTAGCAGACAAAATGGAAAGAAGGATGCAACGCGAGAAAAAAACGACCTGTTACTTTCTTTAACCCGATCGTGAAATGAAATATCTCACCGTGGCCGACAATAGCCTTCTTGAAAGCCGCCTTTTTCTGATTCTCCTCCTCAGCAGTGTTACCAGCTTCCATGTTTTACAAAGTAAGAAAGAATTAACAGCGTTAATTGCGCGAAACTTAAAATGGATTTAACAGTTTTGTAAATACTAATAGCCTTCACAGAGTGCATATTATGACTAAAGAGACTGCTACAGAAGAGCGATTGTGTTCATGGCGCACACCTAGAAATTTTTGTTGGGGAGTGGGAGTGGACCAAGCTTTGGAGGAATCCAATACTACAAGCCACTACGACTATGAAATATAAAACAAGTTTTGAACGGGTATTATCCTGTATCCCAGCGTTTCCCAACCAGTGTGCCGCGAATGGGCCGCTGGTGTGCCGCGAGGAGATCGAAACAAAATTATTAATTCTATAGCAATTAAATTGCAAGACATTGGAAAAAACGTATATTTGTATTTCACATTACTATGAACCTCTACTATAAATCTACAATTTTAAGTTTTATGCTGTGTTACTTTTCTGCACATTTTTAATGTTGAAAAAAGTATTTGTTATCATTGTTATAACCATTATCGCTTCTTTATTGTTGCAGACTATCTCGTAACTTGAAATTTTAAAATATCATTCAATCCTTTAGCAAAGCAAACATGCATACAAATTACCTACATTTGTGTTTTGAAAGTAAAAGAGGTTTGTTTGTTCGTTCCTTATTTAGTGATCTTCGTTCTTAGTGAAAGATTGGATATAGTTTTCGAAAAAGAAAGCGTATTTTTAAAAACCTGAGTCATTTTTATTTCATTGCAAGTGTTTTCTATTTTTAAATTAGAATGAAAAACAATCATAATGATTTACACTGGGGAAAACCAGTGATCGAGCTTTCTTCTCTGTGAAAAGGATATCAGTAATCACAGAAAAAAATTACCACTGTATTTTATATTTTAATAATAATAATAATAATAATAATAATAATAATAATAATAATAATAATAATAATAATAATAATTCGCGAGAATTCAAGTTACACCTGTAGTGTGCCGCAAGTTGTTGAGGAAGGTTGGGAAACGCTGCTGTATCCGATAAATGATAGACTGAAATAGTGTGACGTCACATCGTTCTCGTTGCCATGGTGATCGCCATTTTATTTTCTAAACAACAACTAGCCTAAATACCTAAAACCTATACGCAAAACGAAAACAGTGATGAAATATTTCTGAACTGCAAACATTAGAGTGAAAGAAACACTTATGTTTCTTTTTAAATATTTCCAATCAATGAAAAGGTAGAAAAAAGTTAGAAAAGGTAATATAATTAGAAAAGAAATATGTTAAATACTGTTACGTGCATGACAAGCATTGAAACTGAAATCATCGAGTTCACATGTCTTGTGAAATTTTCCCTCTTATATTGTGTATTTTGAGAATTTCTACATTTTCAAGTTAAATTAAACCTTCAAGTGTCCTCGCCTTTTTCATACTCGTATTAACTTTAAATAATTCCGAAAAATTTTTGATGTAATAATATGAGTATGATATAGATATACTATTGCAAATTTGAACAGGATTATTGTTTAATTGTTGTTTAAAATATATACTGAACCATTCATAAGTGAACATTTAATTGGATGTGTAATTATTGTACCTTTTTTTACATGCTTTAAAAAAAAAGTTGATAGAGATTATAAGAAAAGATGTTACCTATATCCACTAATGGTCTGGATTGAATATTTCTAAAGGCTAACCTTTTCTTTCTTTTTTAATGTTGTATACTTAGAAATAATATTTTGCACTCCCATTATAAAGAGTAGACATTAAAAGTGTAACTGCCCCAATAGAATTAATATTGTTCTAAAATACTTTTTTTATTTCCTTTTTTAATATCATATATTTTTACAGCTTTCTCTGTGCCGACAGTTTGTCAATCTAAACGTTAGGGAGTTTATATTGCGTATAATTGCTTCTTATAGTGGATTACATGATAAGTTTTCTTACATTAACTATTCGATTTCTACCTTATTACTTAGGGATGTGGAGCTTTTAGAAATAAGCTCCTTTAGCTCCATTAGCATCACGCGTTTGTATAGAAAAAAAAAACATGGCGATCACCATGGTAACGGGAAGGAAATGACGACATCACTATTCCAGTCTATTATAAAACACTTCCAGCTATATCTTCAGGAAAAAATGATAGAACTAGATTTTTTATGAGAAAATACAGATAAAGTGTAAAATCAAATGTTCATACTACATCAATCATTTCCCTGCTAAACAAGTATAGTTTTATTAAATAAGTGTAGAAATATACACTGAGTTAGGAAGTTTTGGGGAGAGGGGTCCGAACACGGTGTACCCAACGTAGGTGCGCCCCTATTGTGTTCAGTACACTACAATCAGAAGGTATATATAATTTCTGAAATTTCGAAATTTATTTTCTTAACCTAGGCCATTCCTTAATCATTCACAATATCCACTAGATGTCCATTTCATTTTGAACAGTACGTCTATGGAAGTAATGTCAATGTTTTATACATAAACATATAGCCCTACACGTTCAGAAAATGTCATAAGAAATCATCTTGTTGCTACGTATTGTCCATTTTTCCCTCCCGCCCCATTTATCTGAAATTATGGCTGGGAATTTTGATTTCGACCGTTTGGGATTAGAACCGATTTTGCATATGGAGGTTATGTCATTGGAAGTTATGACCGCTTAACCCATATAAGATTTCGGTGGTTGTGATCGATCATATATTTGCAGGATTTTTCCGTTTGTGTAGCGATTATAATATATTCTGTGGACGCTTTAACAGTTCCTGAGTAGGTGCGGGATTATAACTGGTTGTGTATGTGAAAGATTTAATCGTTTGTCAGTGGAGTATAACCATTTCTGCGGGCGATGTCGTTTTAAGTGTAGGGATTATCACCGACTCCCGTATAGGATCTACATTTGTTAGACGCTTGGATATCCATCGGATGATTCTTGCTTATGCAATCTTGCTATTCTTTCTTATGCATTCTTGAATATCGAAATAATGGCATTCATCAGGTGTTCATCTTATAGTCGAATTATCAATGTAGTTAACAAAAAAATGTAGTTACGTAATCATTCAACGATAGTTCCATGTAGTTAATGAGACTACAGGCAAAGTAAGCACGTACACTTGAAGTTTGTCATATTCTCAGGTTTCTGACATGTACGCTACATCCTTCTAGGACCAAACTTGGGACCAAAATTACCAAATATATATATGTACACAATTCAAATCTATTTTATGCTATATTTACTAAGAACCGTCTTAATCTGCTGATACTTTTCTGTCCCTGACACTGTCCTTGGGTTTATGAACAAATGGTGTTGAATTTTCTATTTATTGCGTTCTTTACACTATCCAAGAAGAAGGTTACCAGTTTCAACCTAATATTTTTGAATACTCTGATAAATTCTACAAAAAAAAAAAAAAAAAAAAAAAAAAAAACTATACGGTTAACAAGTATGTTAATATTCTTACATAAAATTCTGCAGTAAGAATTCGTTCCTTCCGCTTCCTAAATGTTATATTGCCCTTCCTAAAGTTAGTTGCTAGTTTAATAACGCCCACTTCTATATTCGTTATTGTTTAGTGTTGAACTGGCCATGACACTAGAAATACATTCCTAAATTCGAGGAGAGGCGAGGATTTCTAGAGTCCCATGAGCAACATTAGTTCACTCATTAAAAAAAAAAAAAAATTCTAACACATATCGAAACAAAAAGGCCTATAGCTATCGATTTAAAGTTTCAAGAATATGTAGGTACAAGAATGTGTGCAGGGGCTGTAAATTTAGCCTAATTTTAGGAGTGATTTTTACAAATTTTAATATAATTTATCCTGATATTGAATTTGGATCCCTGCTGAAAGAAATTTCTGTTTGCGTGTCTTCCTAGAAATCAATGATTAAGCTAGAGGGGGCAATGGTAGAGCCCACCCCCCTCCGCCATTGGGCATCGTCCGCCCCCTAACTGCTCCACGGACATTTTGTATTGTAAATTAGGCCAAATCAAATAAAACTATTATTTTCGATGTATATATACAAAAAAAAAAAAAAAAAAAAAAAGCTGCTCCGCCAAAAATGTATCTGCTCTTCTGCATGGCATTCCCAAGAAATTAAAACTGGCGTCTCCACTGTTAAGAAATATCCCTACTATATCTTCATCCCTCTATTTAAACCAAAAGTATATATCATTCTTATTCGGCCTTCCACTTCTAGTTTCTGTATTGAATATAATGTAAAGCGAAGCTTAATTGTTTCCAAATTTATTCTGTTTCTAGGCAGTTTAGTCGAATAACCATTGCATGTTAAATTAACGCATGGGAAGGTTTCTGCCATATTCTGTTGATTTATTTATTTTTATTTTTTTTAATTTTTTTCTTTCTTGTATTTTCTTCGAAGGAAACTGCGAAAGTTTGAGACAGTACTTGATAACCTAAGTCTCTTCGATTATTTCTATATTTCAATCTTTTTCAGTTTCACCCTGTTAGTTGCACTTTCAATTTTTGCCTTCCTCTACGAAAGCTGTTATCAAGATTCGTTATGGAACAATATATCCAAAAGAAGTCTAAAGAGGTCCTAGCTTTTTACCTGACTGGCCAAATTTTTTTTGAGAAGCAGTTACGACTCTTGAAGGAAGTCGGTAAAAACTAAATTTTATCTCCACAAGCTAAAAGAAGAAAATTCCATACAGCTTTGAAAGGTTGTATGTAAGAATTAATAATTACAGGGTTTTCAAAACAACACCGACAACGTTTGCTATCCAAAAGTACATATCTCAGAATCCTAAGGTACTCACGCAACATTTATGGAGGCAGTTTGGCTACGGGCATATAATTTGAACTTCTCACCAACCCTACCTTTATAAAAATAGTTGCCGAAGTACCGCAGGATTCTGAAACATGGATTTTTGAATAAGGCACATACTAGTTCCCAAATAAAATCTGGACCCGACTGCGGTAGATCCCATAGTAATGGTGCTATGGACTTTTAAAATTTCTTTTTTCATATTTTCTGCAGCCTATACTCCGAAAGGAAGCATTTGTGCACCCAGATTGGTTTATACTTTTCGTCTTATCTTGGTGTCAGGATTCACCTTCCAAATGTTGTCGGTGTTGTTTTGAAACACCCTGTATATTAGGTAAGATTTCTTTTTTTAGCTTGTAACGAAATAGTAATTTTCTTTTTGGTATGCAGTTCCTTTAAGAACCGTCACTGCAGACAAGTAATACATTTTAAGTGCGTATTTTATGTAAGTAATTTTGGAAAGAACTTTAGAATTAATTTATGTATGAATTAATAGTATGTATATTATGTGATAGCAAGCCATAGCTGCAATTCATCTATGGGCTCCCGTAAAATTACTGAACCAAGTACCACTAAATCAGATCTGATCAGTATTTAGATGGATGATTGCTGGAGAAAAAACAAATGGTATTCGTAATGTGGTGTTCTCCCAGTGTCCTGAGGACAACTGGGGAGCTATCTACGGCGTAGAAGAAAACAAGTAAGAGACTCCGTCCAAGAAATCCAGCACCAACAGTAATGAGAGGATGAATATGCTAAGGACTGACAATTTATTACTAATTCAAATTGCCCGCGAATAGGTGTTAGACGTAAGGCTTCGGGAAATTCCTGCAAGTTCATGTCAAATATATCAAATAATAAACAAGCATGGTAATATGTTATAGGAGACAAATGATTAGTGTGACAGTGAGGGATTATGAAAGCTTTCATGGAATAAGGACGTGGAAGGAAAGGAAAGAACCCTCAGGAAATCTATAGATACATTATATTGTTTATCATAAAATTACATGGCCTGTGGTTGAAGCATTAAATCCCTTACATGAGGTATGAGTACCTTATCTACCACTCAACCACTGTGACCTCACGTTTCAATTATAGTTACTATCATCATATCACAAGCCAATATTCTACTCCACTAATACAGTATTTGTAATTAGAAACCATGCGTATGCGATATTTACTGCTGTTTTTACTTCTGTATTTCCTCTTTTTTGTAATGAATTGATATAATATTGCCAATTTACAAATTTGTGTTATAATAAAACCCACATTAAAGAAAATTCAAAACAGCATCAGTCAAGGTATTTGTGTATTTGCTTTGATGCAACTGAAATGCATTATTGAAAACTAAGAAGTGTTTTAGTGGTTAGTTTTGATCATATGGATAGAACTGGACATTTCTTAGTTCGACCATAACTTATTTCCTATGTGTTCCGAGAAGCGTACAACATACATGAAGTTAACACTAATGTTTACATTTAGTCTCCCGGCTGATTTAGTGGCTATTACGGATGCTTTTGGTGCACAATTTTTCAAATTAGATTATCGGGTGAGAGAACTGTTAACCAGGAGATGAGAAATTTCCTTAGTCTCATGAATAACACTAGTTCATCCTAATATTAGGTCTCAAACACTGTTTTTAGTGTCACGACGACTCATAGTAGAAAAAAATATATAAATGATAAATTGATTGTATGAATACAATGGAGAGCATTTAACAACGTTTAAAGATACGTAACCCATTACACAATATACTTCAATAACAAATAGATATATAGCTTAAATTTGTTATATAGACGGGTGCAGGTCATATTTTCTTTCTTATTTGGACGGGTTAAAGTTACAGTGCTGTAAGTCATATTTTCTTTCTTATTTGGACGAGTTAAAGTTATAGTGGAGTAAGTCGCATTTCCTTTCTTATTTGGACGGGTTGAAGTTACAGTATTAAAGTCACATTATCTTTCCTATTTCGACGGGTTAAAATTACAATGGTGTAAGTCATATTTTCTTTCTTATTTGGACGGGTTAAAGTTTCAGAGTTGAAAGTCATATTTTCTTTGTTAATTGAATTGGTTAAAGTTACAGTGGTGTAAGTAACATTTTATTTTTCTCGAGACATTAACGCAAGAGGTACCGTAGTAAACACTAGAACCAAACAAGGGTTTTCTTTATCTCTAGAACTTTTACTGCCATCTGTTGGCAGTTGAATGAAGATCTGACTTACTTTTTCTGTTAACTGATTGACTTAAATAGTTCTGATTTCTGTCTGTCTTTCTTTTTGATAAAGTGACTTACACAACTGTAACTTTAACCACATACCACACCTTTCATGGGCATCTCGTCACATGGAATGATTTTGAAAACTCTTAGATTGAATTAAGAAAGAAAAGAAGGCACAAATTTAGTGCATAAACTTACAAAACGAGACAAGAAAAGCTTTTCGAGAATTGAGACAAATGGGTTCTTCGCAAATCGAGAGCATACCACAAAATTTAACAGAGGAGACAAGAATCCCTTCTTTCTCGTCTCATGGGTAACACTATGAGAGAGAGCATTGAACGTACATTATGTTGAATGGTTTGAATACCATATTAAGCTGTAGATCTGCGTCTCACATAGCCTCGGTTCTCAAAAGCAGTGTCGGACCCGGGGGGCAATCGCCCCCCCAGAAGACAAACTTTCTTATTTTATATATAAATAAAACAGAGTTTGGAGCTCTTAAAAGTAGCTCTAAGTATCAGTATTACAAACCACCGCCCCCCCAGAAGTCCGTCCTGGATCCGTCCCTGCTCAAAAGGGACACTAAATTTCAGTAAACAAAAGCAATACAATATTTATACTTGGCACTGAATTTATAAATATTATAGCGAGAGAGAAAATCGTTATTTTTGTTTATGTTTTCAAAAGAAATAACTTTAGGGAATAAAGAGATAAATGATAAGGAAGAGAAGTAAAGTATCTGTGTCATGTAAATGTAAAATACGTGATAATGTAAGCTTTAAAAAAAAAAAAACAGAAGACACGCTGTATACAGACTTAACTATAGGAATCATGCACTTTTGTCGATATCGGAAATAACGAAAACTACTCAATCTTACTATCAGTTTAGACAATTCATTTCTGTTTAGACTATTCCTTTACCGCATATTCCTAACTTTATATAGTCTTCTTCTTAATTTCCAGGTACTTTTTAGTTAAGTTACGCTTGAATAGACAAAAGGTGTTGTTGGTAAGTTCAGTAGTGGCATATCCTAAGCCAGCAAACAAGAGACCATGCTTCGATTATGGTCACGAAATAATTGAATCCCATGTTACTCCTTTAGGCTCAGGTCTCATATAGCCACACTGAGACCAAATTTCACCAACCAATTCGCTCGGAAACCCCCAGCTGGTCATTAATACTTTTTGCAGACATATTTGGAATATACGGGGAACAGTAGCATGGTCTTGGAATACACTCTCTTGAAGACGGCAAAGTAGTGTAGTGGGAAACGGGTGCTCCGGATTCAAGCACCGGTCGTGCTTCGGAGCTCCGATAGTAAGTCCTGTTCTTCATACCTCTGTGGTACATAAGTTCTGAGAATTCAACTCCAAATGTAAAAGTAATGCTTATGTTTAAATCTTGCTATTATGTTGCATAGAAATACTTAGAAAATACGACAATATAGGTTTATTGTATAAATCAATTAACACATATTTTGGGTTTCCTGTTTCATGGTTCAAAAAATCAATCACAAGGGTACTTATACTTTACACACACACACACACACACACATATATATATATATATATATATATATATATATATTGTACTAATTCAACCTAATTCATCCAATCTGCATCAAGCCTGGTATGATGGTTGACCTAGACCTGGTATTCAAGTTTATTAAATATATCGTGGTATGAGAACCAGAGGAACGTAACTCCAAAAATGCAGTTTTCGTTTTTCTGATGTTTGGACATAAATTTGAAAGCCCCACTTGGTGTAAATGGAACGTAACGCCATCTGTCCTCCTTGTCGATCATCTGTTGTAATGTAGCTCAATTGCCATCTTATCTTTCACACACATCTTTCTAAGAAAATAATATTTTTGTCCTCTCGCCTGTAAACCTACGAAAATGGAATTACGTTCCTCCTGGTTCTCATGCGACGATATTATGGTGTATATATCGCCTTTGATGTCCGAGTTAGGGGTAATCAAAATCGGGATCTCAACTTTCGTTAAAAATTCTGTATGAAACTAATGGGACCGCGCTAGTTTAGGGGTAGAGCGTTCACCTCTGATGTGTGGGGTCCCTGGTTCGATCCTAGCTCGCCCCAAGTTGTACACGGTCCCGGATTTGATTGCCAGTAGGAGAGCCTTTGGAATTTTCAGTGTCCTTGATGTTTCTGTGTTCGTGTCCCTGTTGTCAAAGGTTAATGGAAAAAAGTAAAATGAATTAAAAAATAGTAGTAATTAGGGAGATTAAGTTACTGACAAACGTGCAGTAAATCATTTAACTTTTTTTTTTTTTTTTTAAAAAAGTGGGCTTTGTGAATGAGAAACATGTTTTTCTTAATTCCTTGTTGTTGTTTTTTTCGGAATCCCACTTACTTCGTTCCACTAGTTCACTTATTCGCATCATCACCGTCTTCTTCTGTCTACATGGCACAATCGTGGGACCCAAAACTCAAAGATTTGATTTCACTTCAATTCAATAACATTAGATTTTAATGAAATTCAGTCAATTTGGACTAACATTGCTCCTGAAGAACTTAATAGACATGTAAAAATTATGATATGCAGGTCTTTGGTTCTAAAGTTATGGATAATCCAAAGTGGGGTTCGGATTTAGTTAAATTCTCATTAAATACTTCCCTAATTGCTATTTACAATTTTAAAAAATAAGCTTTGGTAGAGAGTGAAATGAACTACTCACTGGAAATTTCAATTTTGCCGGTCAGATGTCAACCACTGTCATCTAACGGTGATATATATATATATATATATATATATATATATATATATATATATATATATATATATATATATATATATATATACTTTTAATAAGGTTACAATTACTTCAACAATAAAAATTGGTTATGGGTAGCTACAATTAAAGTCATCGCTAAACATAAAGATATTAACGGGTTAATTAGTTAACTAAATTGATCCAGATAATAATTTTTCTATCTATCTATTGCAAAAAAAAGGAACAGAATTTTAAAAAAATCGCTCTCGTTAAAGAGTTATTGTATGGAGTAATGGGTAAACGTGTCAACGTTACCTGTTAAAATATTAACGAATTGAATTTCGTTAACAAACTCAGCCAAGATAATCACTCTAGCTATCCAATGCAAAATACAAAATTCAAAAAAAAAAATCCACATTTGTTCAAGAGTTATCGTGTGAACTAACGGACAGACGTAAGTCATCATTGCTTATTGAGGTGATAACGGACTGACTTGCAATCTGCACTTGTGATAAACATTTGCTTTTAAAAAATAATGAAGAAAGGATTATCTTCCCTTGTACAAAAAAAAAAAAAAAAACGTGAATAATGAAAATAAACTGCAATTGATATTCGATAGTTTATTTGGCCTATCATTCAAAAAAAAATTCGTAAATCAAATCATGCGTTGTATTTTCTTCACATTCTCTACCAGCAGCGGATCTAGCCAGGGGCCGGGAGGCCTAGGCCCTCCCAGTGTTTTGAGTGACAAAAATAATTCAAGGTATTATGTATACATTTTTGCAAATTTATAGTAAGCGATGCCATTTATTATTTATTGGAAAAGTTTCGAAACATTAGCCTATAGTTTCAATTGCAGTTTTCCAGTTATGCAATGTGTACAACAATATTTCAGGTCCACAATATCAACGTCCAATCTAGCCATAATATCCATCAGGAAAGAGTTACGTTGGAAACTTCTGCAGGACTGATGTACCTATTATAGTCTGGGTTCTGCATGCCCCCCCCCCCCCCCCCCCGCCAAGTTTTTACGTTCTATATCCGGCACTGTTCTCAACGTACCACAGCATTGTCCATTATATAACTCCTATTGTAATATTTGTTTATACCTTATAATTTATTTGAGATGGCAACACTTCTCTCTCTGTTCACCATTAATATCATTTTCCATTTGTCCAGTCAGTCATTCAAATGAGCAATTTTCTTCTTTTCTCCAGTCTCCTCTCTCTCTATTCAGGATACATCAATTTTCTCTTATTTAGTAGCCCAGTTATTGTTACATATACCTTTCGGTTTGACTCAATTTCAAGTAGATGCATACGATGTATGCATTTAGAGCGGTGTGGAATTTGATGTATTTCGTTGAATTAAACAAGAAGGAAGTTGTACTTTATTTAGTTAACGCATTCCGTTCCGCTGTTTTTAGTTTCTTTCTTTCTTCTTCAATAAGTAAATCAGATAAGATCAAGTTGTGGACAGTTCTTTTTTTGTTGTTTTGTTTTATTGCTGACCACTTGACGATGGTTAAGAGATTGGAAAAGAAACTTACAGCTTCCTGCTTGTTTTATTTACCCCTGTTCCTTTCCCTTTCATCACATGATGACTTTTATAACAGTGAAAATTCTTCTCTTTCTCTTTTGCTTTTCTCCCCACACTTTTATGTCCCCAACTGTGTGGAACAAATACGGTTTACACAGATGTCTTGTTTAAATATTCTTTTCTTTGGTATTTCTTATTGACTTTTCATAAAAAGAATATTAAGTAGAAATATTTGTGTATACAGCGAGAAGGCCTACCTAATGTTATTTTTTTGAAAAAGAAAAATTTTATATATTTTATAGTTTGTGCCTCAGATCACAATATTCATATTTGTAGGAACGGATGTATTATATGTCAGTGGTAAAGTACTCACTCTGCTACGAAAGTAATTGGTTCGACTCCAGTCCATGTATGTTTGGGAGTTTACGCATGATTCGTATCTTCCAATTTCTCACTTTACGAATTCTTCGTTAATCATCCTTATCATCCATAATCATTAATCATCCTTTAGTTTATCCTTAATCGTTCATTAATAATCATACAGTTTATCCTTTGATCATTCATTAATCATCTTACTGTTTATCCTTAATCCTCCTTCTTTACTCTTAATGACTCATTGATTGTCCGATACTTTACTCTTAATCATTGATTAATCGTCCTGTCCTTTAAATACTCATTAATCATCTTACTGTTTATCCTTAATCATTCATTAATCCTCCTTCTTTATCCTTAATTACTCATTGATTGTCCTATACTTTACCGTTAATCATTGATTAATCACCCTGTCCTTTATCTTTAATCAGTGATTAACAATCCTTCCTTTATTCTTAATCATTCAGTATCATATTCTTTATTTTTAGTTATTTAATTATCATCTCCATTGTGTTCAGTTATTCATTAATTATCCCGATCTTTATCCCAAGGACATAACCATATTACGTTAAATAACGGTGTCACTTTTATTTCATTTGTAGAAACACCTTTACACTCAAACTTTATATGACGTCCACTGGGTGCTCATTACGCGTAATATGCCGTATTGTATTTACAGTATTGAAAGTAATAGTCAAGTCGAGGAAGTGAGCGGCTGCAATTGTAAGAAGTCAGCTAAGACATTACAAGTTGAAAGATGGCAGAAAATGCTTGATACTACTCCTTGCAAAACTTTTATTGTAGTCACTAGCGACGAGGAAGCTAAAACTGAAAATAAATTACAAACATAAACGTTGCCCTAAGTACGTTCTTTTTAAATACGAACATTTTGTTTCTAACAGGAGGGGATAAATATAAAGTTAAGCGTACCCAAAAAGTATTTAAAAAGTAAGTAGAAGTTTGCGAGTAAGACACTTGTGATACATCAAAATTGGTATGGCATATGTGTTCATTGGGAGTATGTTTAGTACAAGGTGTCCAGAAACACGTAAAAAACACCAAATTTACAGAAGAAATAAGTGATGCAAGTACTTAGACGTAACATAACGTAACCAAATCTAACCTAACCTAACATAAACTAACGTAAGCTAACTTGAACTAACCTAAACTAACGTAATATTAGTAGAAATAAGCGAAATTCTATCATTTTTTGGAAAATTATGCGGTACTCCTACACTAATATAACATAAACTAAACTAACCTAACGTAACCTAAACTTGCCTAACCTAACTTAAACTAACCTTCCCTACCCTAAACTAACCGAATGTGAACAGAAATTACCAAAATAGTAACATGTTTTAGCGAAAAGAGCTGGACCCCTTCTGCTAAACATAGGCCGTTCATTGTTATGTGAAATAATCTTTCCCAATATTGTTGTATTTCTTGCATGATGACGATCTGAGTGAACAGCTTGCTGAACTAGCAACGTTGATTTTCCATTAAGCATTGAGCACTTTACTAGTGCGGGGCCCAAACGAATTGCAGGATTGTTAAAATTCCATCATTTTAGATTGAAAACCATCTATTTCTATCAACTTTCCTCTTCGTCTATTTTTTGGTACCTTTTGTCATAATGAACTTCTTATTCACCCGATATACAAGATTATTCACTATTCATACTGTGATTTTCAGACCTCGATAGCACAGTAACAAACTGAAACAGAACAGAGAAAAAAGTACTGTATTTGTACCAGTGACAGAGAAACTTTCCAGGTTACAGGTGTTCAATATGTACACACCTGACAAAGCGGCATATATCAAACTTGTACGTATTGCAGTTCTTGAATTCACATCTCAACATATCACGGTCATTATTCATGACTGCATGATCAACCCAGTCTCCTTGAGCCTCGTGTACCCTGCACGAGTAGTTTTATCTGTAGACATTTCTGTTTGAAATTTGTTACAAACTCTAGAGTTACACTGTCACAAATTACTCTTATTTAGCAAATTTTAAGACAAATTAGTAAATAAGATTTCTTGTAGTCAGTAGCTGAAATTATTCCTCACAACTACCCTCTGGCCTTGGCTTCGGCTTTTATTACGCATTATAAAATGGATAGTTTCTCTGTTTGATGATAGTTCCATCTCTGCTCTATCTTAGTTTGTTACTGGCCTATTAGAGTCTGCAACCCCGGACTGAAGTATGAATAACCCTCTACAATTCACTGGATATTACACGAAGACCCCTAAGATGGACTCGACATATTCTCATACGGGAAGCCCTCGCGGAGTATGAAGAATTCTGGTGGGAGAGCCTTAATAAGTTTTCTAGTTGAGTTGAGTTGATTTTGAGTTTAGCGTCCCCTGCAGCAGCTAGGCTATATAGGACGGGACCTACTGATTAACGTGGAATCCAAACCACATGAGCTCCCGTCGGGAAAATATGATTTCTAGTGAGAAAGCCTTTAGGTAGTTGTTGTAGTGGTAAGCGTTTACAGTTCTAGTGGGAAAACATTTTGGTAAGATTTCTAGTGAGAACATCTTTGAGTAAAAGCTGTAGTGGAAAAGCATTTTGGTAAACATTTTAGTGGGAAAACCTTTGAGTAAGATTTCTAGTTAGAAAGCATTTTGGTAAGAGTTCTAGTGTTGAAGTATTTGAGTAAGAGTTCTAGTGGGAAAGCATTTGGGTAAAAATTTTAGTGGGAAAGCCTTTGAGTAAGATTTCTAGTTAGAAAGCATTTTGGTAAGAGTTCTAGTGTTGAATTATTTGAGTAAGAGTTCTAGTGGGAAAGCATTTGGGTAAGAGTTCTAACGGGAAAGTCTCTGGGTAAGAGTTTTACCGAAAAATCCTTTAGGTAGGACTTTTGGTGGGAAAGTCTATGTGTAAACCTAGAAGAAGGAGGTGATAAGCTAATATTAAACAACGAACGCTAATATAAAAGATGTGAGCAAAGTAGGGACCTTCGAGAATTTACAATTTTCCATCTTAAAATGACCATTCACCTCCAAATTTACTATTCTCCCCCCACCCCAATGCATCTTTCTCCTACTAAATTTACCATTCTTTAGTCTGATTTATCATTCTCAATGGAAAATTATCTTATATATAAAAGAGAACGCACAAATCCTTTGTTCCCTCATCACGCTAATACGGCTGAACCAATTTCTTTCATTTTTGGGGGGTTATTAGGATTTGGACCCTAGATGGTTTTTATCATATCACTTTAATTTTTAATTACCAGTGTCTTGAGATAATTGACCATTCAAGTGTCCATAACGTACAAATCCTTTGTTAGTTCATCATAGGTAAAAATAAACGTATTTATATGCAACCCGCATGACCGTGTCACTCGGCGGGTTAACATAAATGACAGGCGATATAATGTTAACATTTACTGCAATCTACTATGGTTTTTATCATATCACTTGAAAGCGAAAAAGTAAAAATTATCTAAGTAACAAAGTTTATTGCGTTCCGGGGTGACCGCAGCGAAGCGGGGTGAACGCTGCTAGTATCATCCTAAATATTTTCATTAATGCAACCTGCGCCCTAAAATCCACCTGCGTAATTTATCGATGATGTAGTAATACACTTTTCAGTCATTCTTTGTAATTTGTTGAATATTTTACGGTCTACATGCATTATATTCTTTGTTCGTTACTTGAAGTTTAAGGCGCCTTTCAGCACTCCAGGCTATATGAGACGTGAATCTACTTTTTAAGGTTAAACCCGTAATGCGTTCATGCTCTTCCACAGGATCGAAACAGGACTCTGTGCACACAAAGTGTGTGCTTTAGCCACCAAAGCAGAAAATAGAGCCAATGCATGGCTGCATGGTTGCTAATGCAGTAAGCGTACGCTTTAAAGAGACCATAATAATAATATTGGAAAAATATCCACTTCTTTGCTAGGATATCCATTGTAACAAAGTAATAGAAATCTGGGTGTGTTCCTTTTTCTATCATGGTCGCTTTCCGCACTCGTCTAGTTTTCAGCAGACTCGCAATTGGTGATATGGCTCCGGGTTCGGTGGGAAAGCGTTGAACTCATTTACCCTTTCGGACCCAGGTCATTTTTGGCGTTTTCCTACATTTTCAGGTAGAGACTTATTGCTCAAAAACTATTTAACCGATTAATATGGTTAAGGCCTTGTTTTTAAGAAGAGGGATATCGCTATTTTTTGGGGTAAGCTACATTGCAGTGTTGCCAACGGGAGGGAAATCAATGAGGGAAATAAGGGTTAGAAATTACAAAAAAATCCCTAACCGAAATTCAAGATTTTTTGCAGTGGCACCACTGTTACTACATGGGTCCAACTCACCTAAGAAATTCTTTGATGCGTTGACAAGGTACAGTGGAAACTGAAGTCGCTGGCTGCTATACAAACAGAGAAAGAAAAAATTCTCTTTGATTATACACAGGAAATATTGACATATTTACGCCTTAGAAGCAAAAATCAACAAATATGCCTAGGCTGTTGCTTCCCTAATTATCCTATTAGAACTTTTTATGGTGCGTTCTGTAGGCCAAAGATGAAGCTTTCAGATAATGGTACGTTTGTTGCAGTGTAGCCAGCAAGGGGGAAATACCGTATTTACTCGCGTAATTTTCGCACTTTTTTAGAAAAAAGTTGTTTTGAAACAAGGGTGCGTAAATTATGCGGGGGAAAAAATTAGCCACATCAGTGAACATCATCTATACCCAGTCAAAATAACACGAAAATACCGGTACACATTTTCTTTGTAGCAAGAATTGACAACAAACAACTAAATTTGTAGAAAAATAACATTAAAAAAATGATTAAGAAGTCGTGTGGTTTCTTACCTTACAACAATGGCTTTGCTGCGTTGCCAATTGTTCATTAGCTACCGTAATTGATTCCTGGAAAAATGCTGTTTCACAAAAAGTTTCCGCGTGCGCAAATTACGCGAGGAAAATAAAATATACAGAAAAAAACCTTCAAAATTGGGATGAGAAAATTATGCGAGGTCGAAAATTACGCGCGTATTTACGGTAATAGAGGGAGAAAAGGGAAGTCTTCCGAATTTTTCACCTAAAATCGGGAATTAACATGGGTCTAGGTCAAAACTCCCACAGCCAAAATTTCCACACTCAAGAAATGTCAAAACGCCCACACAATCAGTCATAACTACCACACAAACGGACATATCTCTCAAATGCACGAACGGTCAAAACCACCACAGCCAAAACTCCCACACTCAAGAAATGTCAAAACGCACACAGAATCGGTCATAACTCCCACACAAATGGACAAAACAGCCACACATAGCAACGGTCACAATCGCCACATAAATGGACAAAACTCACACACAAATGGACAAAACTTCCAGAAGCTGTATACTTATTTCAATAAACTTCCATTGTTTGACGGTTACTTTCATTGCTATCCTCAGGGATATACGCAAGGGTGGGTCCTGAGGGTCTTGTAGAGACCTGCACGGGCCGGGCTTGGGCGGACCGACTCTGTTATTTCTTTGGGCCGGGCCGGGCTTGGGCGGGCCGACACTATTTCTTTGGGCCGGGCCGGGCCTGGGCTGGCCGACACTAATTTCTCTTCAGGTCAGGCTGGGCTGGGGCCGATCAATTACAATTCTTTAATAATTATTGGCTTTCGTTAAACGATAATAGGAATAAAGCCAAACGTTGAAGAAGTGTGTCCGTGAAAAATGTTACAAAGAATGCAATAGCTATTAACAGTTTGTGTTGCTTAGCGGCTCTACTTTCATTATAGAGGATTGCAGGCATTATGCGGTAAATTGAGCTTTGACCTTGACCTTCACTGAACTCAAAATAATAAGAAGGGGTGGGAATGTTTTGCCTGTCGCTAAACAATAGATTTTTGTTACAGGGAATGGAGTTTTTGTTCTCTCGATGACAGGCAAAGTTCTAGGAGGCAATGGTACCATTCGGGAGGCAAGCGTTAGGTTGTAAACCAGAGTTTAGAAAAGGTTTCTGAGGTTAGGTCAAATTTAGTACTAAATTTTGAGAAAGATTGGGGCTCGAGCTAATTTTTTTAAAAAAAATTATCGGGCCGGGGTCGGGCCAAAAACTTTTAAAATTTATCGGGCCCGGGCCGGGCTTGGGCCAAGAATTTTAAAAAACTTACCGGGCCGGGCCGGGCTCGGGCCGAAAATCTCCTAAAATTTTCGGGCCCGGGCTGGGCCGGGCCTAGGTACGTTCGGGCTGGATTGGGCTCGGGCCGAAACATTCGGCCCGTGCAGGTCTCTAGGGTCTTGACACCCCAACGTTTTTATAAATTTAGTCTAATTTCAGGCGCAATTTTACAAACTTGTATTTGGACCCTCGAAAAGCTTAGAAACCTCCCGAAATAAATTCCTGCGTAATCTCTGGCTATCCATATTGCTTGCAATTCATCTCTAACGAAGAAATATCAACCACTTCACGGTTTAGTTTGTATTGAAGAGTTTGCCAGAGAAAACATGTTGTGTAACGTTCTTTTGTAGTTACAATTTGCCATCTCGGACATAGTAGTGGTGAAATATTGGGTGGGTGGGTGCTATTATTATTATTATTATTATTATTATTATTATTATTATTATTATTATTATTATTATTATTATTATTATTATTATTATTATTATTATTATTATTTATCGTTCTATGACTGTACTAAGCAGAAACATGTCGCGTAAATGTGTTTACAGTGCAGAGCAAATTGATGATTTTAACGAAGTGAAGCGAAAAATGGAATTTCGCTCCCATCATAAAGAAAGCCTATCCTTCGTGGCTAAGCGGTTAGCGTACGCGCCTTTGGCGTAGGAGACCTGGGTTCGATTCCCGGCGGGAGCTCATGTGGTTCGGATTCCACGTTAATCAGTAGGTTCACGTCTCATATAGTCTCACTGCTGAACGGGACGTTCAACTGAAAATCAAAGAAAGCTTATCACTTGTACTTTGGCTGTAAAGTGGGAGATATGGACAAGAAGTGAGCACCCCATATATGTTGTAATACTTGTTCTACAAATTCGCGGGACTGGCTGCATGGACTGGCTCCATTTGCAGTTCCAATGACATGTAGAGAGCCGACAAATCATACCTCAAACTGCTATTTTTGCATAGTTCTTCCAATTAAAGGTCTATCCAAAAAAGAAAAAAGTGGACTGTTACTTATTCAAATATTCCTTGAAATGTTCGCACTGTGCCGCACTTTGAAGAACTGAAGGTTCAACAACTTCCCGTGCCTTACTCCAGTGTTTCACCCGATGAAGAGCAAAAGGCGAACAATGTCGACCCACATTGTCAAATTCTGCTGCAGATTCATTGTCTTCCACCGATCCGAACTTCACAAAACCAAAATATCATTATCTATTCACCATATGATACTCAACCTGAATTAAATAACCTGGGGTTGTCAAAAAGTGGCGCAGAACTGCTGGCATCCAAAAACAAAAGGTAGGAAGCTCTAAAAGTGAACACGTCATAATCCCTAAACAGTATTTTCAGTGGAAAATGACATATTACGTTGTAACCAGTGATGAAAATTTTCCGGAAAATTTTCCGATTCATAAAAACATACTCAACTTATTCCTACATCGTTGTTTAGCCGTGATGTGAGGTGGAAAATTTCCTTCTATATTTTTCCGGAGAGTTTTCAGTTCCTAACAAATATCAATGATCAAGTAACAATTCGTTAGTATTCATAAAATTGATTGAATTCATATATAGAAATGTTAAAAAGTGAAAGATCGTTTAAAGAATCTGAAAATTTTCATGGCTTAGACAATTTTCAGTACTATGTAGGAACAAGTGGAACAATTTTTCATGAATCAAAAAATTGTCTGTCTCTACAGTGATGAAAATTTTCCGGGATATTTTGAAACGGAAAATTTTCCGATTCATAAAAACATACTCCACTTATTCCTACATCGTTGCTTAGCTGTGATGTGAGGTGGAAAATTTTCTTCTATATTTTTCCGTAAAGTTTTCCCTTCTTAACTAATATCAATGATCAAGTAACAATTCGTCAATATTCATAAATGGCTTAGACAATTTTCAGTACTATGTAGGAACAAGTGAAACAATTTTTCATGAATCGAATGAATAAGTGGAGTATGTTCTTATGAAACGGAAAATATTCTTGACTTTTAATAAATTGAAATTTTAAATAATAGAATGGGATATTTGTACTTTACGAACTTGATGTATGTTCTCTGCACTTTGCATACACACACACACACACACATACACAGACAGAGAGAGAGAGAGAGAGTGTGAGAGAGAGAGAGTAGTTGTATTGAGTTGATTTTGAGTTTAATGTCCCTTTCAGCAGCGAGACTATATAAAACGGTACCAACTGATTAACGTGAAATCCGCACTACATGATTTCCCGCTGGAAATCGATGCCAGGTTTTCCATGCCAAAGGCGCGTATGCTAACCGCTTAGCATCGAGGAAGCTCGCAGAGCAAGAGAGAGAGAAAGAAACACTGTAAAATTTTATTTCCCAACTTGAAATAGAAAATTTTCCGGTTCCCGAAAGCTAATGGGCTAATCCATATGAAGTGGTCCAAAGATGGCGAAAATGGTTGTTCGACCATCTCCAAAAATTATAGAAATTGGAGTTTGATGAACTTTGTGTATGAGAAGGTCAATAACATCATTCATGTTGTCGTATGTACAAGTGTTCCCGAATGGCGTCCATCTTTGTTGTCGGTGGAGTACCAATTTTTGCATTTGCAAGCATTTACGAAAACTAAAGCTGCTCAGGATGTACGAATCAGACGAACGCCAAACAAAAACGAATGCTTAGAGGAGAGACTGAGGTACACGGAGAACATATACTCTTGCTTCTAAATAAGTACACAAGGGTTGCAAACTAATACATGTAATCACTAGAAAAAGTACAGAAACTTACACTTTCAAAGGGGCTGTATTTTGGAATGGCATAAAGTGGGGAGTTCATAAGTTTTTCGCTGAATATTATTACATATAAAGAGTCTTCAGAGATATCCATATCTATGATAGTACTGGCACCGTAGATTTATGGGGGTCCAAAAGTCGAAGTTTGTGATTTTGATGCCATGTTTGGGGCTTAATATCTCAGGAGAGCAAAGTGCTAAATATTTGTGCTCAGGCCACAAAGTAATTCAGTATGTGAATAAACTATTGCAAAAAAAATCATGACCGATATTACATGGAGAAAAAAGTAAGGACATCGTAAAAACGCGAAGAAAGCGGGTGCATGACGATGGTCATAGTCCGGAAAAAAATTAAATGTTTTGATATGTTTCACGCTAGATCTCAAATACTACGCACAGTTCAATAATTAGGTTCGTTTTTGTTTGTGTTCAGTTGTGCAAAAGCTTGCGAGTAGCCTTTGTACCATCTTTCTAGCTCCATGATTATTGCCACTTCTATATTGTTAGGGAGTTAGCTCGCCCTTGCAGCCACGACACCCATCGTCGAACTGGACCGCGGTATTAAAGCACTTAATCTATCAGCTAAGTATCATTGAAATTTAATCTCAGTTACGGAAGTTAATGTGTTCACAAGGTTACGTTACCTATCTATCCTATCCTGCTGAAAATGGCGTATTGTGGAAAACATTTAAAATAATTGTTGTTTCCCTTCTCTTTTATAGGACTACAGCAATAGCTTTCAGTAGCTCTAATTACAACAAGTTCTCCAATTACACGACTTAAACAGTGTTGCAAACTTCAGCAATGTTTATCATATCTCCGGAACGGTTTGATATATCGAAGTGCTGTAAACGGAAAAAAATGATTAATACATCCATTACAAACCATACAAGTAACTAGATATGATACTTATCTCAGCATTTTTTCGAAATAAAGGCTTCGAAAAATAAAATTTTCAAGCCCTGGTAACTTCGTTCCTATTCATTCGAAACAAGTCATACCATGACCATGGTACGGTATCCAACATTAAAGTACTTTCGATGTGGATTATCCTGTGCATCTCCATTATGCTGCATTTGCGTTAGAGACTTCCGAACTTTGGATGTTTGTGATACTATAACATCCTTAGTTTGCAACACTGAATAATAAAAGAGATATTTTAAGTTTGCGTTTGATATATTTTTTCTTTTTTTAATATTCAGTAAGTGTCATATTTTCTTCAATTATACAAACGGAAACACACTACTTTGGAAAGTAATTAAATCTCCTTTCAGATTTTCTGGCCTCATAGCGTTTGTAACACTTTTACAGATTTTATGTTTTCCTTTTTTGTTTTCTTTTTCTATTCGTAAATAATAGAACCTCTATTAATTAGATTTTATGTCACCAAATGTTAATAATAATTCATCTGTATCACTATTTACTGATCAACTAATATAGCGTAATAGTAAATTGTGGTATGCGATTACTGCTCGCTCAACATAAAACTGATTAACTGCGTTAATTTTAGAGACAGAACAATGGTTTAGAGCTCGTTGGAAAGATCTTGAAACAGCGAATAACGTTTACTTCAAAACATTTCGTAAATAATTCCGTTACTTTTAATATAGGCAACAAACACCAGTTTTAATATCAAATTATTAAATTCGAAAAGAGTGTACATTAACAAAAGAATATTTAGTATATTGATTTGAAATATCTAATAATCTGACGTAGTGCCATTTGAAAAAAAAAATATAACTTTATATTGGGTTGGCAACACTGTTTATTGGATCTTTCTGTTTAATACATGCATAGATGTTACCCTCCTTATACTTGCTTCGTGCAAAGTTTCGCCTTTCTCTCTTTTTTGGTTTGTTCGTTATAGCGGATGCTCAAGATAAATTGGCAATAATCGTGGAGCTAGACAGATGGAACAAACGCCACCCGAAAGCTTTTGCACAACTGAACAGATGCATTTCAGCAGAACTATGTGAACGAATTGAATACGCTATTAGGAAATACACTTGATGGTATGAACCTTTTGTGACAATCCTGAACTTATTTACAATGCGGATTAAATGCAGGACTATAACTAACGTACAACAGTAGCCTAAGGGAGCGAGCGAGCGAGGGAGTACAGAAAGAAAGCAAGCGAGTACTTAATGCCACACATGGCGAAAAAGGTGAAACTATGAGTGTTATTGCGTGCACTAATGTATCAGGTTGAAATTAGATCCCTCCGATGGTGTTATACAAGGGTAAGTATAAAAAAAATAGTTTAGTGATGATCTTCCTCCAGGTAACACCTATGCAATCACACCTAAGGGAAAATTCCGTACATTTCTGGAACATTTCGTCGGATCCCTGGCCGAGCACTGCTTATTGTAGATTGCCATCGCAGACATCTTGATATTACCATTTTAAATACTGCTGAGACCACGTATATTAAACTGCTGTGCTTGCCTTCACATTGCACCCATGAACTTCAACAGCTCGACAAGAGCTTCTTCAAATCGTTAAAATCGTACTGCTCTGTAGCAGTTGACAGTTATGGACGAACGCATCCCGGAATAACACTTGGGAAGCTACAGTTTCCAAAACTGTTTTCACAGGAATGGTTCCGTTCAGCAACACCTCAGACCATAATTTCAGGCTTCAGCGCTACAGGGCATCCTTTTAACAAAAATGCTATACCCGATGTCGCTTTTTCCCCAAATGATGTCTCAGAACAACAGCAACCTCCACCAACACCTCCAAGAACATTACCAGCCTCCATCTCTCCTTCAACGCCACCGAGTGCCCGAGAGCTTCTGCCTACAGCTAAAATAACTAGGATCAAATCTGCAAATCTCATCCCAGGTGGATTTCTCTTACTGCCAGAGGAGTATTGGTAACACTAGATCTATTTGCAAGAGCGGCCCTTTCACTTCTCCCGGCACGAAGAAACAAGCATCCTCTGGAAATACGACGGATGGAAATATGCTCCGTGGGGACTGTGGAGGATATTACTATGATCTCAGGGGTCTTAAAACGTGAATTCAATGTATTGAATGCAATATTTGGTTTCACGAATTATGTGATTCAGACAGCATTGTTAAATGAGGCTTCTGAACATTTGTGACGCTGGTTGTGCATTGTTGTCTGGCTCCGACGAGTAGTGCTTCATATGACTGCAGCTGTTATGTTAAGAGGTTCGCAATCAGCAGAAGAGTTATTGGTTAACGACATGTACGATGACTATGAGTTTTGTGTACCAGCAAAGCAGTTAGCACATTGCCAAGAACATTGTTTACTTGTGTTCAAAATGTATTTCGTTACGATTCCAACACCTACCCGTTGTTGTAAAGTAAGTTGTGTTATTTGCCGACACGTCTGGTAATAACGCCACCTCATACTCACTCCGATTCTCAGTGCATTGTGGTCGACATTGTGTGTGTAGGATCTTTGTTTTTTCATTGCATTATAGCGGAGGGTTCACTCCATCTTCCATGTAATTTGCACGGTTCTAGATATAAAAACACTTGAACACCAGAACAATATGTTGAATTGGTGGCGTTATTTGCCGAAGTTACCCTATATATTCTCATGATACCATTTGAAAGCCTGTTATATTCTGAATAGTACTGTTCGGATTCATTTTATTTTATAGTTATATCACTTTTCCTATACGAAATTTTGTATTGTCCAGCAGAACTGAGAAATATTTTTTCCGTCACAACTATTGTAGATATTATAATGACACTTGCACATGTATTACTTATAAGCTAAATTAGTTTTAAAGGTATATTATATTTGGGTGCCTTTAACCGAGGCCGTACCAGGGGGTTCTACATTTGAAAAAATATATTTTTGGACGGAAAATTCCCTCCCAATTTTACCTCAAATTTCCCTCTTATTATACATCATGTACACATGCGCATAGTTCTATTTACTAGCTCGGTTTATTCTGAAGCCAATGACATATAAACCACGATAATCGGATGAACAGGATTGAAGCAATAGCTACTAAAGTTAAAGACCAAATAGAAAATTCAAGAATGTAAGTGTCAACAATACAAAACACATTTCTATGGATTACACTTAAACTCGAACCAATTCAGCATTTTAATTTTTATTTTCGTATTCAGCATCCTCATTTGTATTAGAAAATGTGCTTTTCTTTTCCGAAGCATGAAAAAAGTTAAAATTTGTTGTCCAGTGAATTTAACCAGTTTGCCAAGTTCTTCAATATTTTCTGAGTAAGGAAATTTTGTTCAAGAATTTGACAGAATCTATAACATAACATACCTTATTTAAAGAATTTAGCTATATTGATGACGTAACCAGTTGTCCAAGCTCTTGAAATAGTCTAGTTTCAGAATAAGGAAATTTATTTCAAGAACTTTGCAGAATCGATATCATAACACTTTGGCTGTATTGATAACTTTACTTGTTTTTGTATTAGTTTGAAGCTTTTTTTTTTTTTTTTTTTTTTTTTTTAAGACATGGAGTATCTAAGATTGGATAGTTAAATGTCCCTTGCCCTTTCATGATTTCAAAGAAAACAGAAAATTAATTTTTCATATAAATTAACAGGCTTAAAAAAACGAAGAGGCGCATATAATCAAGATCATTAAACCTCAAAACTTGTACGTATGCTATTTTTATTTGTATTGCAAGACGTTTCACATTGAGTATAGCCAAACCAATCGACTGGCAAATTGCTGTGTTGTTTTATTTTCCTTATGCAACTTTATGTTACCCAATAACAAAATAGCTTATGCATAGTAGCCAGCTCTTTCATTATAGCTTTGTGGTGAAATGAAGCGGAACATATCAGGAATCAATGTGGTATAACAGGCTACCATTTATTCCTGCTATCAATAGTCACGCCACAGTGATCCTGTTCAGGTTTAAGAAGATTTTAACCATCATTTAACACTACGTATTCAAACATCATACGTATATGATGATGAAGGTGTCTATCTATCTATCTGACTGAATATACTGACTCATTTTATTATTATTTATGTAAATACAGGGTGTTTCAAAGTAATTCCACATTGGTGGAAGCGCATTTAAGAACACTCATTAGAAATTCATGAATCTGGCTCAAAGTTAGTAGACAAGAAGCAAATAACGGTAGATGTAGTGATATCAACATAGTGCATGTGGGATGCTCAGAAAGTGTCCAGAAAGAATATAGCTCTCACCATAATAACATATGAGGCTGTAATGAACAGCCTCATAAACAGCTTTTTGGGCAGATACCCGTCATAGAGATGCTGAATATCAACTTAGTATTTTTTTTTTTTAATTGAGCATTCTATTGAACACTTTAGGCGTGAACCTACAGTTAAACATGGAATCCGAATGTATGAGCTCTTCAAGCCACATAAACTCCCATAGTAAAAGAAACTCAAATCTCCATTGCTGCAGGTACATATGCTAATTAATAGCCACGAGAGAGCTTGAATATCTATTGAGGTATTATTCCAAACCTGGTGTAGATTTAGACGTACCGGACAATGGTTGTTGCTGAAACTCTCATAGTAGTCAGGCTCTGTCCCGGTCAGGGTAGAAGGCGTATACTAAGTACAGCTCGCTAGGCAGCCTTAAATATATTAGGAACCACGTTATGCTGTTGGAAGATGGAGTCACGTAAAATATTCCGATAAAAGTCGGAAGACAGGATTGACAACATCACAAATGTATGGCATACCTATTATAAGTTACTTAAAAGAAAAAGTGAGCGAAATATGTAGCTACAAAAATGCAGGTGTGGATCCTACGTGGTACATATGAGCACATGGTGCATACAGCTTGACACTAGGATTGGAACAGAAATGTCTGTCATCGCTGAATACCACTGCTCTCCATTTGCATGGCCACTCGTTTCTTCCGGAACCACTGAACATATTTTCTGCAATGAGCAGGTTTTAGAGGTAATCATGCTAGAGGCATTTGGGAATATAGATCTGCGTCCAACATTCGATTTTTAATGTTCGAGTGCTCCTTGAATCTGATTTCATTGGTGGTCACCGTCAGATCAGTACTCTGTATAGTAGCCCCAAGTACTGTCCTTTCTAGTCGCTGCCGATGCATTGCAGTGGAACTAGGAAATGTGTTTTTGAAACCCTCTATGTCCTTCGTGTATACAACAGAAGAGCCACTGTACTGTATTACGAGCCTGTAATCCTATAAAATGTCTCCCGGCCTCTCTCGCGCCCTCACTATACGGGTACGCTACAAGACACTTAATTGCACAATATTTATCCAGGCGTTGCATAAATCAGCTTGTTCTCTACAACCACAGACGTTCTGCTGTTTTGGTTACCAGTTTTATCAAATGGTCTGTTAATTGTAGTCTCTTTCGTCCCTCGCTATTTTCCCTTCCACCGTTTTTGTTGTCGTTTCACTCAGGTAAACAGTTTCTTAACTGTATCTTCTTTTTTCTACTTTTCTATCTAATATTGTTGTTCTTTCCCTTACCATTTTTTTCTAATACTTCCTCATTGCTTTTCTTTCGGACCCTTCTAACCGAATAAAAGAGTTCATTCTTCTCCCAATAGTCATTTCAAAAGTCTCCATATGAACCCATTTAAACAAAAGAGAAAGCTAGAAACGTAAGCTAGAGCAACAGTTTTCTATGAGTATATATCCACATAAACAGCATATAGATATACTGTCGAAACGCCAATGTAGGAAATACACGGTTCAATCTGATCAATAACATAAATCTGATTGAGGAAAAATCTAATATTACTAATTCGCATTACAATTTCGGCAATATTTCATTGTCTTCACCAGACACATTCTCTGGTTAGTAATGTGATTAGCTTTTATTTTTATTTAAATTATACGTATTCAAAAGCTTGAATGAAGAGTATTCGGCTAAATTTTTAATTTACAGTTTTTGTTTTACAGTTATTATGAAAAGCAGAGAAAGAAAGAAAATATTTCGGATTTTGCTCCGAATGACTTAAACATCCTCTATGTAGCAACGTATCTTATACATGACGAAAAATGAAAATTATTCATGTGTAAAATCAGAAGGTTATTGTCCTTATCTATAGTACATGTCCGTGTATTATTCATTGGCGCATGAATCGTAGGTGGCTCTGAGCAGAACATGCATTTTTATTTTCCTTGATCGTTTTATGGACCAACTACTTAACTGCATTGGAAAGTGTAAAGCCAGAGGCAAAAGGCGAGTTTTAGAGAATTTTAGTTTCAATCGCAAGGGAGAAGCATCAAGGAAGAAATTCCAAACGGTGTGTTTATGTGATGAGTAATACACATGAGAAACAAAGTTCCTGGAATATATTTTCTTTTGTTGAATGACTTTCTTATAATGTATTCACGAATTATGCAAAAGAGAAAGTAACATGAATCGGATGCGTAATAAGGAGGGTGTCTGGCACTTCTTCCAGTAAATGAATAAGAGTACTCATTAATATTACACGTGTAAAATTTATTTTCAACTAGCGTCAATTACTTGTTTCGTTGGCTTAAAATAAGAAAAAACAATAGTAATATGTTCCGTTCCCTTAGTCAGTCATTATTCATTTTAGCAACACCGAAAACTGTGGATTCGATACTAATATCGGTCATTTCCGATCATTTATATATATACGTATAACTATCTATATCTATATCTATATCTATATCTATATCTATATCTATATCTATATCTATATCTATATCTATATCTATATCTATCTATCTATCTATCTATCTATATCTATATCTATCTATCTATCTATCTATCTATCTATCTATCTATATATATATATATATATATATATATATATATATATATATATATATATATATATATATATATATATATATATATATATATATATATATATACACTACATTTTACTACATCATTCGCGTTTGACAAAAAAAGAAACGATGTTCAAAGATGAGGTACGAGGATACCGGATGATATATCTGATTAAGCTAAACAAAATTATATGTGTAAGTTTTCATGTGTTGTTTTCGTCTAGAGATGGTACCGACATCGAGACGGCCTTTTGTAATTTAATACGAGAACGAGACTCAAAACCGAGATTTACTCGAGACTGACTGATGACCCACTCACTGACTGCGACTGCTCAGTGGTAGAGCGTTGAACTTTGGTCAGTGGGGTCACTGGTTCGGTCTCAGATCGCACCAAGTGAGCATTGTCATGTACAAACACTGTTTGCGTGGATTTTTTCCTCAGGGTTCTCGCATTTCCTCTCAGATTATTCATTCCAACATTTGATTCATTTCTCATCATCACCGTCTCCCTTAGCCTTGGTGCATAATCATGAGACCTTAAACTAAATATTTCAGTACAGTATCTATGAACAGTAATGATTAATATTTTGTCTCAGGAAGATTTTTTTTTAAAGGAGACTTACATTCTTCTTTCGGAAAAAAGCCAGGAAAATTCCAGAAAGGGAATCGCTACGGAAAAGGAAGTAGCGACGGAGCTTACTAACTCTAATTTGGAAATACTATTATGCTCTCAATGAATCTCTCTTTAAAATTGGGGGGGGGGGCAGAGTGACTCAGTAGTTGAGCTCTTACCCTTGGTTCTCAGGGTACCCGGTTCAATCCCGACCAAGTAATTTGTGGTGATCAACATCTGTCCATGTATGTTCTCGGGGTACTCCCACTTCCTTCCACATTTTCATTCCACCAATATTTCCATCATGAGCTCGCTCGTTCCTAAGTGGTTAGCATACTTACCATTGGCGTGGGAGACCTGGGTTCGATTCCTGGTAGGAGCGCATATGGTTCGGATCTCACGTTAGGCTGTGTGGATCCACGTCTCAAATCACCTCGCTGCTGAAAGGGACACAAAATCAAATCAATCTTCCATCATTATTCACTTGCCTTAATCATCGTCTCCCTTAGCCTAACAGTCATAATCGTGGAACGTTAAACTGAAAGCTTTTATCTAATTTTTCTCTCTTAAAAAGACCTCACTCCGCCCAGTGGTGATTTCAGACGATTTCCTTCTAAACGGAAATTTTCTAAACGCAGGGGGTTAAGGTAGTACTGCAAAAATACTGGTAACCCTTTATTGAGCACGATCTGTAATTTGCCTAAGGGGGACAATTCCTAGCTCTAGGGAGAAATTTCTGGGTCACCCCTTTAATAATCACTACTCCATCTAAAATTAGAGGAACTCAGAAAGCAACCCTATTTTCGAGACATTGACGGGAATTCTTTCAGCAGCAAGGGTATATGAGATGTGGAGTCACAGCTCAATGTAGGATCCTAACATGAGTTCTCACCGGGAATCGAACTCGAGTCTCCCCCGTCGAAGGCACCTAAGCTAACCATACGTTCTCTTGAAGGCCATGTATCGAGATATTTATTGGAATGAAAAATGAAATCAAATTTTTATTTTACGTCCCAGGATTATGTAGTTTAGGGTAGAGGAGATGCATGATTAACGAAAGTAAACCATTATAAAAAAACACTGTGGGATTGAAAATGTGGGAGTAAACGGGAAGAAAATCTTGAAAACAGCCCATGGACTCGATATTGTCTGTCACAAACTCACGTGGCTTGGAATCGAACCAGATATCCCTTCACACAAGAGGAGAGAGAGGTGAACCACTGTGCCCCCCCCCCTTTTATTAGAATCATTTATATTCAGCTGGACATTAAACATCGTGAAGTAAAGACTGTACATATTATTTTACAAAGGATGCTCAGAAACCAAATAAAGTACTTGTTCACATCTGGGTGTACGTAGAAAAGAAACATTAGGTTATACATTTTTTTTCCCTTGCATGCTATTTCTTTTTAATTACTACTTTCTTATAAACAGAAAGGAAATATTAGCTCCACAAACATTCACGTTCAATTGCGATACTTATTTTCGTTTACCGATGCTTCTTCTTTTTGTACTTTCGCTTTGTTTTGTGTTTGTGATTTTTTTTTTCTCTCTCTCTCTCTCTCTTCAGTTAAAAATTCAAAATACTATTTGAACTGAATCAACACTTGAATTTATTACGGTATTTGAGAACAAAATGTGATTGCCCTGCCTTCTTCTCTCTTTTTTTAATTGATAAACATTAGAAGAGTTCTAAAGTGAAGTGCTGATGTGAAAGTAGCATATAATGTTCATATATTTAAAAGAACAGATGTTCACGTTTCGATCTTTCAAAATTTATTCTAACGTTCATTTTACAATCGACAACAGCTCTTTTCTATTTATGTCTGCAGTATAAAATTATATAGCATTTCAGTGCTCTTAGTAAAGAAAAGAGTTCAGGATTTAATCGACAGGTGGCATTAGCTATGCTCGTGACAAGATTTCTCTTTGTTGTAATAATAATAATGGCGGCCGTTCTCTTTCCAATAAATGTGTTGTAGGCGTTTATCAATGAAGGGTGTGTCTCGGTGGAAGAATTGTCAGATTGTTGCAAATATCTGGTGCTTCCTGGTCTTTATTTTTTCCCCTTTCGTTCTTGTGCTCCATCAAGATATAAAATTGTGCAATTATTGTAATAACTATAGTGTGAAAAGTGAATTACAATAATACTTGATAATTACGCTAAGTACTCAGTTATGTTATCTGTATCCACAGACAATGGGTACAGTTTCACGGTGCAACAGGAGTTAGAGTCATATCCTGATCGTTCTAGTTTCTTCGATAACGTCGTTTCATTGTTCTGAAACCTAAAATAAATAAGAAGGTGAAAAATATTGGGAACTATATAACTTCTATTGATTTCCGGAAAAGGTTTTCATAATCGGGTTTTTACGTTTACCCCAAGATTTCAAAACAGTGTTGTTTGAACAAGATTAAATTTAAACAGGCGATTTCCGGAAAGTTAAGACGTTCCTTTATGTAAATTATCGAAACATGACTGCAAGTAAATTGATTTAATCCAACTTGTTTGATTTAACAAAACATAGTTGTGTAACATAACGTCTGAAACCTAATACTTTAGTTTACAATTATGTCTTTAGTTTACATAACTGTAAGCTAATAAATGACAACAGTCGACATAACATGTCGAATATAAATGAAATATTCGTATATGCAACGAATATATCATAGAAATTCACATAAAATTCAGATCTTTCATTTCAGATAAAATTGAGTTTCCTATGACTTAAATAAAACATATTATGAATAAAATTAAAAAGGATTTTACTGAACCTACTTACTGTATTCAAGGGCGCCGATTTCTCTGTAAATTTGGGGGCGGGGGCATTCAGATGCAGAAGGTATATATATGAGAATTTTAAGACAAATTGCATTCAAATTTTATTCAAATTGTATGGGGCGGAAACGTGGACATTGCGTAAGGGTGACGAAAATCGACTGGAAGCCTTCGAAATGTGGGTGTGGAGAAGAATGGAAAGAGTTAGTTGGGTCGAGCGGAAAACGAATGAGAGAGTGTTAGAAATGGTGGGTGAGAAAAGAACACTTTTAGATATTATTAGGAAGAGGAAGAGAAACTGGTTGGGACATTGCCTAAGAAGAGATTGTATCATGAGGGACGTCCTAGAGGGTATGGTGGCGGGAAAGAGAGGGAGGGGGCGAAGGAGACTACAATTAATGGATGATATTAAAACAGAAAGATCATACGCGAAGACGATAAGGTTAGCGGAGGACCGTGGAGCATGGAAGCTTCTCAGCTGCGGCAAGTGACCTGCCAATAAAGGCAGAATACCTATGATGATGATGCATTCAAATTATGCCAAATATTGTATATTCATAAATGCAATAGGGGGGCCCACATGAGCTTTGGGGACACCCGGGCCCCCAGGGTCGGCGCCCTTGACTTCATTTCATTGCCAATTTTTGAATATTAGTGTATTTTTATGTAAAATGCGAAAAATAATTCAGTGCACTCTGTTGACTTTCATTGACAGTTCACTTGCGAGTAAAGGTAAAAATGTCATTCTCTTGTACTCAATAAACTCAAGGTAAAGAGTGGGGAAAAGGAACGATCATGTTTAGAATAGTGTAATCTATTCTAACAACAACTAAAAATCATTGTCTAATATATCATATCTGATTATAGCCCAGTAGTGAAGGGAGGATGGTCTTAAGTTGTAATCTTATTCGTTATGAAGTTGCTATTCAATGAACATGAAATAAGGGCGTGATCAGATAGTCACGCAACGTGGAATAGAATTCTAGACGTATTAAGTCGAGAGGTTAATTAAAAACAAGTTTACATACAAAGCCCTTGTACTGTAAATATGTTTATTGTTCTTGTGTAGGAGTTCCGGCGCAAAGGTTATGTTTCTTTTTTGTGCAAATGAAATTTTCAGTTAGCGATGTTAGTTGCTGGTTAGTTAAGAAACGCTATTTATAATTCTAAGCTATAAATCATATCTTGTTACTACAATGCTCATCCATAAGGCTGTGTAAATTTACCAAAAAAAAACTTTTCATTTAATGCAGCCGAATGGCTACCGCGCACCTTTGGAGAGGTGCAAGTCTCGAATTCGTTCATGGCTCCTACATACCGAAAAAGTAATTTTTTAATGTCTGTCCATTTGTTCTGATGTAAACGTGTTCACAAATCCAGGAACTAAATGTAGCAAGATTGTGTAAATGTGTTCAACAAATTCCAGGATGTAAATGTGTCCAACAAATTCCCACAAAATTTTAATCTAGAGGTTTTCATAAGATTCCCTATGGACTTTTTTTTTTTTTTTATAATTTTCTTCCTATCCCCAAAATTAAGGGTATCTCACTGAAGAATGAAAATTGGAAATTGCTATATTTTTTTTTTTCAGAAACGGCTCAAACGATTTTGTTTAAATTTCATACAATAATATATCATTAACAACCCTGCTATACCGTGGTATAAGTAGTTTCTCTGGGTGATGGGAGGGAATCCTAAAGAACGTGAATTCTGTTAGAATGATTTTCTCAATAATGATTTTGTATATACATACTTCATAAATAAATATTTCATTAGTAACCTGCCAATATGACTTTCATTCAAATGTGTTGAATATGCTGGAATTTATCGCCCCTTTCTAGCATCGATGCTAACATGAGGGATTTGAACCAGTACTTTCCTTTTATTCCAAGCAAATTCCTTACCAATAGTGAGACGAGACGAAATAGAATTTTCTTACCTAGATACGACATGAGACAGAGCGTTTGGAATAGAAATAAATGTACTTTTCAAGACGAGACACCCAGAAATCTTGTGACACTATCATGCGCAGAATACAAGCACGTTACCTTCTTGGCCATAAAGGCAATCAAATTACTTTCAAAATTGTGTTATTTTTGTTATATTAGACTATTGTCGTAGCATCGGACAGAAAAAAAAAAAGATCGAGCAAGAAAGAAACACGTTTTTTTTCGTTACTTACTACTTTGAAATTTCCTGTTTATTTAATAACTAACACAAGCGCATTTCTCGTACATGGTCGCAGGTTTGATTCCCAGTGGGAGAGCATTAAATGTATTACCGTGCTTCAGACTCAATCTTAAACTGTACTCCTGTGTCTCATGTAGCCTCACTGTCGAAAAAAGTGCCATTTCAACAAATAAATAAACAATCTTGCTACGTTTATACCTGTGAACATAAGTTTAATCCTGGGCTGCGGTGGCTCAGTAGTACAGCGTTCACCTCTGGTGCATGAGGTCATAGGTTCTATTCCAGCTCGCGCCAAGTGAACTTTGTGCTGAACAACAATCGTGTGCGTGGATTTTCTCGAGGTTCTCCCGTTTCCTCCCACTTTCTTCATTCCACCATTTCATTCATTTCTCATCATCGTCTCCTTTAGCCTAGCGGCATAATAGTGGGACGTAAAACTAAACATTTCATTTCATTTCACTTAAAAATTTCATTTCAAAGTTTAATCCTTTCGTTGTTGTAGCTGAGGTACAGTTTATTTATAGCCTTTCTCATAAAGAACATACAGAACTTTTATATTACAGTTTGAGTACAAATCATCTTTTTTTACGTGAACATAAATAGTGCATTTGTAATTGCACTTTCTGGGTTGTGGTGAATTTTCGCTTTCTTTAGTAGTTCACTTGATCAATTGAAGGATACATTCTAATCTAAATAGATTTCTAAATCTTTTTTTATTATATTCCGCCTGTGCCAGCGTATGTTAGGCCCGATTTCAGAAATTTATTCTGTGAAACATAATACACATACTTAATGTTATGTGAGACATACGCTTCGAAAGATTACTTTTCAAAGTTCTGTTTCCACGCAGTATTTCCACTTTCTACCGCTAGGAGTCACGAGCGAGTAGTTATAGGAAATGACATTGACTGGAGAACAGAGATCTTTCTGTGTGCTTGATTATCATGTAAACAACTCTTGATTAGTGTGCAACGGCAATTTCGTACCAAATATCGGAGAGACCTACCTACGGGGAGACCTGCCATTCAAGGACGCCGATTTCTCTGTACATTGGGGGGGGGGGCATTCAGATGCAGAAGGCATATATACAGTGAGCAAAATAAGTATTCGTCCGGCCAGAACTGAAATGTTTGTACGCATATAATTTGCATTCAACTCAATAGTAAAAGGAAGAACGAAACACAGGTATTTCATTACACTACATATATATATACCAAACATAGAAATGAAGTTATTTCATATTCAAAGCATACGAAAACGTACAAATAAAATGAACTAAACATATTTCACGCCTAAAAAGTATTCGTCTACTAAGAAATACTATTCATCTGCAATAGCTTGGGTGTTGTTCCCCAACTTTTAATACTTCGTGGGCTCTCCTTTTCACCGTATAACCTCCTGCAACCTCCTTGGCATTGATCTAACTAGATTTTCTCTTGTTACGCTGGTAATTTTCCTCCATTTTGTCAACAATGCGTTTTAAAGATCAGTCTTATTTGAAATATGGTGTTTTCGTATGTTTGTTTCCAGACAGTGTCATAGATGCTCAATTAGATTTATGTCCGGTGAATTTGGAAGGGTTTTCATCCACTTCGAAGGATGGTATAAGAGCCACAGCTTCATATTCAGCGCAGTGTGTTTCGGATCGTTATCTTGAATGAATATGTAATCCCCTGCCAGGCCCATTTGCTCAACGCTCATGGGAAGATGTGTCTTCAGGATGTTGATATATACTGTGTGATCCATTATTCTCACAATGAAACAATTTTCCAACCCCGTACGCACTCATGCACCCCCACACAAGTACTGAGCCGCCCCTGTACTTCACTGTAGCTGTAAGATTATTTTCCTCAAGTTCACAATTCTTCTTCCTTTATACCAGAACTCGTCCATCTCACTGAAACAAATGAAATGTGACTTCATCAGTGAGAAACAACTTTTCTAGAAGTCAAATATCTCGTTTCTGTGTGATATTGCATACTCCTGGCCCTTCTTTCTGTTGATTTTTCTGATATATGGATTTCTGTGGGCTATTCGGAGTATGCCCACAGAAACGGGCAGGCGTTTCTCACGGTTTGGACTGACACTCTCTTTGGAGATTCTTGTTCGAGCTTCGCAGCTATGAGTGGTACACTCACTTCGAATTCTTCTTAACTTTACGTACGATGAGACGTCTATCTTGCTGCTTTAGTTGTGATGGATGCCCAGATCTCGACAGATTCTTGTATGTTTTTGTCTTTTTAAAGTTATATATGAGGCCTTTAATGGTGGTAATAGGGCGACCAATCATAGGGGTCTAACACTGATCTCACTAAACGATTTACTCTTACCAAACAATCGTATCATCATTCGTCTTTCCTCTTCACTTGTTTCTTTTGATTTCCGGCCCATTTCGTCTTCCCCTGGTTGCTTTCTGTTCGTTGTTGACTCCAATAGCAGCACACACACACACTCTTTGACTACAGTTCACCAATTGACACAAGCCTTTGCAGCTATAATACCCAAAGACACGCGTTACGAAGAGTGTGTTGCTTCTGGTATAGATACAAGACGAATACTTTTTTGGCAATAAATGTGACGTCTCTCTTCTTTATTGTAACCTGTAGAAAACGAAAGACAAAGTTTCACTTGTTTCTTCCTTTATTTCATGCTGGGAAATATAGACAAACCTATGAGCATATTATTGTGCGATAGAGCTTTCTTTCCTTTAATATCTGAGACAATTTATATTGTGTGCGCTTTGAGACGAATACTTTTTTTGCTCACTGTATGAGGATTTTTGAGACATATTGCATTCAAATTATGCCAAATATTGTACATTCATAAATACAATGCGAGGGCTCACATGAGCTTTGGGGGGGGGGCCTCGGACTCACCAGGATCGGCACCCTTGCTGCCATTCGTAAGTGGTATGAACATTTCAGAGATTCGAGCTACACCTGTAAACGAAAATCGACTGGTTTAATACTGACTGTAAAATGCTACAAAAGGTTTGGTTGGAGGTAGACTGGTTTGATGTGTGCTCTGTTACACGAGGTGCTCACATAGAGCACTTGTTATATGTTTGAAAAAAAAAAAAAAACTTTGACAGTTTACCTGTCTTAGCACGTCTCACAATAACATACGTTTATGAAACTTAACCTAAGGACGATGAAACCATATGAGATAGCCACTTCTCGGTATATCTTGTCGTTTTTGCACTATGAAAGTTAATATTGAAACCTAAAGAAATGGTAGATTTCTACCATTTCCGGTTTAGTTAAGAGATTAGGAGTCAAATACGGAATCTATTCTTAGGATGCTTTTGTTTATTACCGTTTTTGCTCTATGATGATGTTAACATGTTGAAAATTTTCATAGGTTACTGCTTCTAAATATTACTTATGCAGTTTCATCTACTTATACCAGTAGCTTATTATTTAAGCCTAACGACATCTAAACTTTATTCTATATAAATAATGAGCGCCAATAATTTAACACCAATTAGCTAATACCAGACGTGCACTTTAATATCACTTTATATTTCCACGGATACTGATATAAGAGCCAATACATTTTATAACTGTAAAAGCTTCAAAAACTACAATATAAACAAGCACATAATATATCCTTCTTTTTCTTCTTTTAACAACAATTTTACATTGCAATGACCTAGTGAGTATTATTTCAATTAACACGTCTTTCCAATCTCCCAACATCTTCCCCCGGTCTCTGCAAGACAATGTTTCGTACCATCTCCTTTCTTTCCCCCTTGGACCAAATTAATCGCCAACCTCTGCACTATCTTCCTTCTTAATCAAATACCTTGCCATACTAGTTCTGAGCACTAAGCTCCCACTACTTCTAAGTACATAGCTCCTGTTGACCACTAAGCTCTCTGAGCATACAGCTCCACTTACATTTTGGAGCACAGCTCCTGTTGAGCACTAAGCTCCTTGAGTACACAGCTCTTGTTGAGCACGAAGCTCCCTGAGCACACAGCTCCTGTTGAGCACACAGCTCCATTTAAAACTCCGAGCACACAGCTTGTGTTGAGCACTAAGCTCCCTGGGCATACAGCTCCACTTAAATTTCCGAGCACATAGCTCCTGTTGAGCACACAGCTCCCTGAGCACAGCTCCTTTTAAACCTCCGAGCGCACAGCTCGTGTTGAGCACTAAGTTCCTTGAGCACACAGCTCCAATTAAACTTTTGAGCACTAAGCTCGCTTTTCCACCTATAACTTTGCTTATGCCCTTTAACACAGCCAAATGTCCGTAATAAATTTTTTATCATTGAATATGTGTTTAGTAAGAAAATATTGTGAACTTAGGTATTTTGTTATAGAATCATAAATAATTTAAATAGACCTATATTAAGTAGAAGCTGCGGCGAAACCTGAAAGTCTTCTGATATTGAACAAGTTAATACTCTATTTTTATAGAGGAGAATGCTGATTTTCTTGTATATATTTTTTCACTTATTAGACTTACAAAATATACTTTGCATAAGCATAGGAAATACGAGGGTTATACGAATAGGTTGAGTTGAGGTGGATTTAACGTCCCATTCAGGAGCGAGGCTATATGAGGCGTGAACCTACTGATTAAAGTGGAATCTGAACCACATATGTTCCGTCGGGAATCGAACCCGGGTCTTCCATGCCAAGATTTACCACCTATTTAAATTTACCATATTTTTCATACCATACCAGGATTTACCATACTTTTACTACTTCTTAATGGAACACTTAAGTAGGAGGTAAATCCCCCAAACGGGGAAGGACTCTTTGGTAGGGGATTTATTTCCTCTCCTTCTATCTGGATAAAGTACCTAACGACCACAAGAGACTATTATATCATTCCTGTTGGACATATCGATAATGATGGTAACAAAGTAATACGCATTATAAATAAATATAAATGAATTGCATGTCGTATTGTGGAGCGCTCTACCAATTTTGAAGCGTACTATAAATTAAGATTACGTATGTACCCCTTAATATAAAAATCGTATGTAATATTAAAGTAAGGATTTAGAATACTGCAATGACACAAAAAACTGTGAAAAGATTGTGACAACTGAAAACAGGGACAAAGTGTAAACTAGCGGGACCAGGCTTGCAACTAGAGTTTGTGTCCCCCGGGGCGTATTCCCCTTTTACGCGCCCTTCCAACACGGCATGTCCCCTGTTTACACACCGCTAGCTGCGGTCCTGAGCGAGACACCGGCAGTGATTTATCTACACCCCCCAGCAACCCCCTAAAATTTTCGGACACCCCCGAAAAAAATTCCTTACACCCCAACTAGGGGGTGCAATATTAAGAAGATTCATTGTCGCTCTGCCTAAAGCCCTCCAGGACTTTGTAGAAAATATTTTAAATGATCTTATCTTTAACAGACAGGGAATTCTATGCGAGGAGAAAATTTTTAGGGAAATGCAGCACCGAAAAGCTTGACACTTTAGCGTGTTTGTATGCAGATCGGAACTCATGTATAAAATGGCTGTAGTAACGAGGGCGGGAACTAAATCCAAGCGGTCAAAATGCAAGGAAAATTTTGACGAGGACAAAATTCAAGGATCAAAATCACAAGAATATATATTGGATACACCAGTACACACCCTATATGATTATTTTTTTGTCTTGAATTGTCATATATTCTAAAAGCATATCTATTTTTTCAACTGAAATGTTTTTTCTTTCTTTTAAAATGCTGAAAACTCATTAAAATGGAAAAATGTTATAATAAAAGGGCACTTTCCCACACATCCATATGAAACGTTCTGGGTATTCCTATCTATTATACTTTTAACACATTTGAAATATGTTTAGCATATTACAGTACAACCATTCATTTTGATTATGAAAAGTAACTGTGATGCTATTTGATTTTAAAAACGTCCTTCTTGTGTGGTAGCATATAGCAGTCTTTTATTTTGAGTAATGTATAAATATTTATTTTAATTCTGAAGTACTGACCAAGATTTTCTTTTTTTTTTTTTAGCAAAGATTAAAATGTGAAATATATACTTACTACAACAGTCTTACGTCTTTTATTGGACTTCCAGCCTTAAAAAATGTTACTTCCGTAAAATGAAGAATTTCAGATATATTAGATGCATCTGAAATTTTGTTGTGAAATGACTTGATGCTACATCACAGTAAGTTTGTTTTATCTTCGTTTTAACTACAATGTCAAACTGCTTTCTTGCAACTGAGTCAATCAATTTTTCATTTCTCTGTAGGTAGTTTTTTTTTTTTTTAAATCACATTCATTTTTAACGAAATAGTTGTGATACACGCTTAATAACAGAACTGTATTTAGTCATTTTTCCGAGAAGAACAAGTAGAATATCATCTAAAATTTATGATAAAACTGAAAGAAATAATTATTCTTCTTACAGAATTTGTTACAATTACAAAATAAAATTTCTCTTGAAGAAATCCCTCCCTGGACAGAATTCCTCGTCTTGAAAGATTACACAGAACGGGAATTCCCTCTCTGCTTATAGATCATTTAGAATATTCTCTACAAAGTGCTGGAGGGCCTTTAGGCAGAACGGGAAGACACCATTAAAAATCTTACTGTTTTGGTTTTTAAAAGATTTTGAATTCTTGTTTTTAAGTGCCAATAGAATAAAACAACTTACTTTCGACAAGATAAATTTTCAAGCAAATCACGCAACGCAAGATTGAATTGAAATCAACCTTTACACGGCTGTGATCGTCACAACAACGTTTGATCAATCGATTCTAGCGATTTCATCTCGACGTCACACCAAGCATGAGAAAGTCGACGCTAATTGGCTCTAGCTGAGGGAAGAAATCCAATGCAATCTTTCGTTGCATCAACGAATTTGAAAATTTGTAAATAATAATAATAATAATAATAATAATAATAAAAAGTTAATTTAAAAGACGATAATAGTACACGATCTTAATGCAAGATTCCACCTCCAGATTTTTTGAACACCCCCCTAAGTTCAAAATTCTATATAAATCACTGGACACTGGGACAAGAGTGTTCAAACCGGGATTGTTCCAGTCTAAATAGACCCTGCTTATAAAGTAACTGTGTCTGTTTGTGTGTCAAATATTAATCGTAGCGAAACCAGAAGTCACAGCGAAAAAGAAAATGTTTTTTAAATATGGATTCAAGAACAGGTGTTAGTCCACTTTTATTACTTGCTTAAGAACGAAATTGATAGAAATAGAAATCTGCTACTTCCGGTTTAGATAATGAATCACATAGAACAAAAGAATCAGAGATAGAAAAGTTTCGAATTTAATGGATATAATTTATACAGATTTCACATTCCAAGATCGCGTCTTATTTTCGCTTTTATCTCTATGCTGAAGCTAGAAATACTAAATTTAGTCATTTCCTATTTCAATATTCACATATAGACACAAATAACACTACCATTGTAAAACACGTGAAGAGGTTTGGTTTTTATTACGTCATATTGCCTCAATTTTTATTGAAGCCGGAACTGGAACTGTTAGTATATTTCTATCACTTCCAGTTCATGTAGAGAGATTAGAGCGAAAATTTAATATATTTTTAGAATGTTTAATTGATTGCAGAACATCATTTCTCGCTACCTATAAAGGTAATAAAAAAAGTTCTGTCACTTTTTATAGAGGTCTATGTTCAATTGGCCCTCAACTGTGAGTTGAATGCGAATGGAGATAAGGCGAAAGTCAGTTGTTGATATGGGTATATCCAACATAACTACGTAGTTTTGGCAGTTCAGGTACTCCGTGAACTTTCGTAAGGACAGCGTGAACATGGGACCTCCTCAGAGCGTCATAAGGGCGTGTATTCTGTAGGTCAAACGCCGCTGCAGCGGGACGGAAGATATGCCAAGTCTTTGATGAGAATGTCGTGACTACGCGGACAGTGCAGCAGTGATTTAACAAATTTAAGGACGGTGACGAAACATTCAAATACGCACCACATACCGGAAGACCAACACATTTTCAAAATGAAGATCTTCAGGCAGCAATTGAGGCGAACAGTGGCCAGACATGTGAGGACTTGAGACTACAATTCAGTGTGAGTGGAGAAACCATTCAGCAGCACCTCCATCAACTTCAGAAACACTACAATTTGAGTCGATGAGTCCGATATGATTTGACTCTGGGCCAGAAGGCAACGCGAGCAGACACCTGTATTTCTTTGTTGTCTGGTCTGAGGAAGAAGACATTTCTGGACAGGGTGTTGACATGTGATGAGAAGTGGGTCCTGTAGGAAGCTCCACGGTGCCATCATCATTGGTTAGCATCCCATGAATCAAATCCAAAACTGCCGAACCCAGAAGAATGTCCTCCTGTGTGTTTTTGTTGGACTGCTCGCGGCATGTGCATCAGAAACTGCTACTAGTTTGTCAGAACATCAATGCAACTGTGTGCTGTCAGCAGTTGAGTCGTCTTCAAGAGAAACTCAAAACTCTGAAGAAAGCACTTTTCTGAATCGCAAAGTGATCCACCTGTTATAGGACAACGCTAAGCCCCACATGGCTAGGATGACCCGGGATACCATTCTGCGGCTTGGATGGGAAACACTATTGCATCCACTATACTCCACGGACATTGCACCGTCCGATTATCACCAGTTCCATTCCTTGGATAATCATGTCAGAGGACGCCAGTTCAAATCCTGGTAAAGGTGCAAAATACGCTTGATACTTTCTTCGCTTCACGGCCCACCAAGTTCTACCGCGATGGAATTAATGGTAGTGATGTCAACCGGCTCGGCTCAGTTCAACTGACTCATCGGTTCGAGCCGGATCGGTTGCGATGAGCCATCGGCTCGGTTCGGTTCGGCTAAGGTGAGCCATTCGCTCGGTTCGGCTCGGCTCAAGCGAGCCATCGGCTCATTTCAGTTCTGCTCAGGTGAGTCATCGGCTTGCTTCGGCTCGGCTCAGGGGAGCCACCGGCTAGGTTCGACTCGGCTGAGGTGAGCAATTGGCTTGAGCCGGCTCGGTTGCCGTGAGCCATCGGCTTGGTTTGGCTCGGCTCGGGTGAACCATCGGCTCGGTTCGGTTCAGCTCAGGTGAGCAATCGGCTCGAGCCGGCTCGGTTTGATTGAGCCATCGTCTCGGCTTGGTTCGGCCCAACTGAGCCGAGAGCTCGATTGTGACTGAGCTGGGTGAGCTGTTGGCTCGGTTCACTTCTCGGCTCGATTGTGACTGAGTCGTGAGCCGAGCCGTTGACTAATTCATGGCCTTCCAGAACGTTGGCAGAAGGTCGTCGTTGCTGATGGGGACTATTTTTGATCTTGCAGGTACGCAGGGTTGAATTCAGGGGGCAGCCCGGGGGGAATCTCCCCCCGAAGAAAATTCATTCCCCCCGGAGAAACTAAAAAAATCAGTCACAAAATGTAGAAGTTACTTCACCCAATTATTTGCTTTCTTTCTGTGTACGTGCAGACGAAATCCGATCTCTCAATATACATATAAATGACGCAGACCCATTCTATATAAATATTAAACATGTAACATCTAAGATAGAATACCAAATAGTCAATTAAAACCTGTATTTCTTAACGCTGTGACCTAGTTTGGCAGAATATCAAATTGTTAATTGTTGAAGAAAGGTTTGTATTTTAGTAGGTACTATACTCTTTCCCTATGTTATATATTAGTAGGTAGCACTAGCATAGGTTGAGATAGGAAAGGAAAGATAGGGAAGATCTTTCGATCATTCCACATGATCTCTGATGTCAGCAGACTTCAGTTCGAAAATGAACAGTTCTTGCATTATTTGAAATAGAGCGCCTACATCCCGTTTCTCGCACCCGAAGTAACAGACGTAAATGTGTTTTACGATTGTTAAAGTAAACACACCTTTCTTTAATTAAAAATAAGTCAGTTAAAGGGTGAGATTCAGAGGGCGTCATTTAAAGGGATCAGGGAGGAACAGTTATCCCTCCTGAATTAGAGATTTATATAGAATTTATCAATATGATAGTAGTATATAAGTGAAAGATTGCTGCTGAAGGTGATGAAGATCCTGCTCAGTGCTGTGCCATGGGAGTGGGGCAAGTGGGACGACAGCCCCGGACGCCGAAGTAAGGGGCTCAAAATTCGGGAGGGAAAAAGAAAAGAAAAGAAGGAAAGAAAAACAGAGGAATGAAACACATGTGCATATGTATAAAATGAAAGGAAGAAAAGTAATGAAAAGTGCTCAAAATCATGGAAAAGCAGGGTGTACTTTTTATTATTTTTTTTTTTTTTTGTCACCTTTCGCGACTAGTCTGTCGACCTCACTCATATATACGGGGGTGCCGTCGTATACTCTCGCGCCAAGCGCTGATTTTCCACGACACGGTACTAATCCTACTGAAAATTTCGTAAACTAAACTATTGGTGTGTATGCAGTGAAGAAACCAAGGCTAATGTGCTTGATTTAGAATCAGAAGTGTGAGAAAGAATAACTTTTTGCTAAGATATTCTTTTTGTTAAGATATTGTATGCTTGTTTCAGGACAAAAAATATTTAAGTTAATTTAAATATTTTTTAAAACTTCTACATTAGTGACAAACAGTAACTACTGAATATAGGGAATAATAACAAAAGTAGCTACTGTAAATAGCATTTAAAGTTTAGTCTAAAATATTTTTGCCAGTCTTTATTTAATGTTTTAGCTAAAATTAAACGAATGTTTTTTTTTTTTAATTATAATCTCACATTGGTTATATATCAGCAATTAGTCTCAATATTAGGTAAGATGTGCATGTGAATGGAATTGTTAAATATGCTGCTTTCTTGCAAAAATACAGAAAAGCAACCCTCCCCCCCCCCCGAGTAGTTGACATTCCCCCCCGGGTGAAAATGTCTGAATTCAACACTGCAGGTACGTCTTAGGTGACATACCGATCTCGAAAGTTTTGGGTGAAAAAGCGGCAGAACTTTCTTGGTTACCTTTATACTACCGTTTTTGTTCGATGTTGTTAGCGTTAAAACCGGAAGTAGTTAGTTTCTGCCACTTTCTGTTGGAATAAATAGTTAAGAGAATATTATAAATATTCTTAAAACGTTAAATCAATTCAAAAAGGCTTTCATCTCATCGTTTTTAGTCTATGCAGATGAATATTGAAACCAGAAATTGTAGTGGGTTTTTATCATTTTCGATTTTAGGAGAGTTAAAGATTGAGATGAAAAGTATTATTGGAATGCTTAATTGATTGCAGAAAAACGCTTCTAGCTATATATGTATATTACCATTTATGCTTTATAGTGATCAACATTAAAACCGGAAGTGGTTGATTTCTTCCACTACCGGTTCGAATGTCACCTCCATTAACAAATTCGATTCCTAATTTTAGCGATCTACACCTTCACCAAAATTGATAAGATTTATTTGTAAACCGAGGGAAAATTTGTCAAGATAACTCGTCCGAAAACCGTGGATCTGCTGTATGTGTGTCTAGAGACAAATACTAACAATTCTTCTATGTGAGCGAATATGGTCGAGTTAACTAACTGTATTCTTTATATCAAAGTATTGCGTACCTAACCCATTGACTTTAGGAAGGTCAGCGTGTCATTGGAGTCAAATGCATGTTCTGGGTTCTTTGCACTGAACACAATAAAAGGAAGACATTCCGAAGAAAATGCATTAATTTAGGTGAAAGGTCATGCAAATATCGGAAGATTTACTGTACGTTCGTGGAAAATAACGTACACTTATTGTTATACTTTGTTATGCATAATAGACAAACCTTCATTGTTGCACCAATAATTACGTTTAACCGGTTCTTCTACTACATCTTTTCTGTACTAAAATGCAGACTCCTTAATTCCTATTGTGATAAATATTTTTATTCGTTTCCCACCACAAACTAAGCTTGTTGCCCTGCACTGCTATGCTATGCTGTGAAAGTTCTTTGTATGTAGTGTGGTGTGTGCATGAGCAATTCTTTTGCACGCATGTCACTTTAGCCATGACCTTTTCCTCTAGCAAGGAGCAGAGTGTGGGAAGCAGAGAGGGTGCTGTAATGCATGTGAGTGAATATTCACATGTTCAGAAAACAAGAAACAAACACAACCAGTTTGAACAACAAGCTGTCAAATCCATCAAGAGAAAACATCACAATTCAAATCTCTCTTTCAACTTAGTCTTCTTTTTCAAGTGTCAAACGACATTTAAAAGAAATGTTTAGACTTGGTAAAGTTAAACATATATGACTTGTGCGTATCGTGATGCATAGGAGAAATTTAATTGGCATCAAATGGGTACACTTATATACTATCAACTGTAGTAAGAGTATGAAGGAACATATTTTAAAACCCCTATATTATAAATATTTTATTAATCTTTAGGGAATATTGAGTACAAGCTTTTCAATTAAATTTGGTATGTAGAAAATACTTTATGGTGGCAGATATTACTTTCACTTCCTATTTATTATACATATTTTAGTGAAATCTACCTACATTAGCGCTCGTTTCTCAGTGAGCTGCTATATCTCTGTTAAAGTTTTTGAGGTTATTTTAATAACCATCCTTAATTAGATTATCACCTTTAAATTTTTAAAATAAGTAAGATTACTTTTTTAAAAAATTAATATTGAAGATTCTTTTTAGATATTAAAGTTAAACCTCAATTCGCTTTTCCATCCTTACCCCATCTAATAGAGATTTATAGAATTACGTTTTTTCTTTTATAAAAAAAGTTTTTTTTTTTACGGTTCCCTTTAATCGACTAAGTCCCAAGAATACATTTCGTCTCTATCCTTATCTCTCTACTTAAACCGGAAATAATAGAAATTCAGTATAACTTCCGGTTTCTATATTGATCTACAGTATATAGAGTAAAAACAATAAAAGATGCTGAGAAGTAGTTCCTTTTTTTACTGAATAAATTTAGTATTCTAAGAATAGGTACCATCTTCTCTCTTGATCCTCTATTCAATCCGCCAGTGGCAGCAATTAACTACTTCCGGTTTCAACGTTAATCGCTATAGAGTAAAAAAGGTAATATATAGCGAGAAGCAGTTTTCTACAATCAGTTAAGCGTCATAAATAGACTCCATTTCAACTCTAATCTTTCTCCTAAAACTGTTATCTACTAGCACTTCGGGTTTCAACATTAATTGGGAAAATATTCATACCATACAAACGAAAAACGACCCAAGATTAACGAGAATGGGGAATGGCGGAAGCTTCATAACGAGGAACTACATAGTTTATACGGTTTACCAAACATTGTTAGGGTCGTCAAGTCTAGGAGGCTTAGGTGGGCAGGTCATGTAGCTAGAATGGAAGAAAGTAGGAACGCTTTCAAAATCTTGACTGGTAGACCCATAGGAAAACGACCATTAGGAAGACCTAGGCGCAGATGGGAGGATAATATTAAGATAGATCTCACAGAGATAATAATACAAAGTAGAAACTGGATGCAATTAGCTAAGGATAGAAGTCAGTGGAGAGCTTTTGTGAACGCGGCACTGAACCTCCGGGTTCCATAGGCCATAGAGTTAGTTAGTTAGTTAGTTAGTTAGTTATCTGATATATTAGTAATATATCAAACTTCAAAGATCTTACACAGTACACTGGCCTTTTGAGCTGCCTCATTCCTAAATAGATGATAAGAAAACTTTCCCACAGATTATATATTGATGAATCAAATTGTTCTTAAGAAGTTACATCGTTCATTATCCTAAAACTAGCAGCGTTCACCCCGCTTCGCTGCGGTCACCCCGGAACGCAATAAACTTTGTTACTTAGATAATTTTTACTTTTTCGCTTTCAAGTGATATGATAAAAACCATAGAAGATTGCAGTAAATCTTAACATTATATCGCCTGTCATTTATGTTAACCCGCCCCGCTTCGCTGCGGTCATCCCGGTGCTGGCATATTGTAAAAGTGTCTGTAAAAATAAGCAAATCAATTAAAAAATTTTAAACAGAAGATTCAAGCTATTTTCCGCTGTATATCGCCTGTCATTTATGTTAACCCGCCGAGTGACACGGTCATGCGGGTTGCATATAAATACGTTTATTTTTACCTATGATGAACTAATAACAAAGGATTTGTACGTTATGGACACTTGAATGGTCAATTATCTCAAGACACTGGTAATTAAAAATTAAAGTGATATGATAAAAACCATCTAGGGTCCAAATCCTAATAACCCCCCAAAAATGAAAGAAATTGGTTCAGCCGTATTAGCGTGATGAGCGGACAAAGGATTTTGTACGTTCTCTTTTATATATATAGATAGATAGATGAGGTTTTATTTAACATATAGTTTACTGTTTAGTATACAGAGATTTGCTCAGAAAACGTCAATCTCACCTGAAACGTACAATAATTAAATTATTTAAGAAGATTGTTACGTTGCTGGACTGTATGCTTATAATTTGCTTAATATGGGAAGTAAAGAAACCAAATATTGAGCAAACCAAAATCTGTTTAATTAATCAAGATGATAGTGGCACATCTCGACGAAATAATGAAAACGATAATGTCTAGTTTCAATGAGTAGAAGAGGCGCCACATTTTTAATAACAAGAAACATATCCAGCTTTGAATCCAACTTGATTTATTATATATACATACGAATATATTGTATCAATTCCTTATCAAATGTCGTATCCTGATTACACTAGTTGACAAAAAAAAAAAAAAAAACTTTTCTATGGCATACGGAAGAAAATATCTGATTCTAATAGAACTTTTCACGTAGAATTCGAATCTGCAATCGATTTTTCTTCATCACCCTCAGTTTTCCCGTGACAGAGGGATTTTCGGAAAAATTCCCCTCAAATTTCCGTTTTTTTTGTTTTTTTTTTTTCAATTTTTGTACCTGTAGCTCGGGCACCCTTAAGTATATAAACACACAAATTATATTGTATTTTAGCTTGATTTATACGTAGTAAGCCCTCTAAGTTTCATAAGAATCGCATTATTGTTTCTAGAGAAATAAACATAGGTCTATTTATATAAAAATATGCTATGTGTACTGTTCATTTTACCATATTCATTAGTACAGATAAAATCACATATAACTTCCACGAAAATTACAATATAAGCAAGGTTTATACCTCATTGGATTTGAAATAAAACATATTTTCAATGATGTATACACCGTGACACCATTTTATGTCTACTTAATAAATAATACAAAAGAAGTGAGTGGTATCTTCTTAATAAATGAACACTTACTTACCTTAACTAAAATGCTTTAGTTGTCAACTTTCTTCTGTGTTTGGCTTCTGGAACATCTCTTTTGAGTGTCCAACAGTAGTCAGCTAGCATTTGTGAACTCCACTGTCCCTGGTATTTCTTCTCCATGGAGAAAATGTCCTGATGAAAACGTTCCCCATGCTCATCACTAACAGCACCAAGGTTTTCAAGAAAGAAATCCAGATGGGAGTCTAGAAAGTGAATTTTAAGGGACATGTTGCAACCCATTTCTTGGAATGATTGCAGGAAATCACTCACAATTTGACGGTGATTTGGGGCTTTGCGGTTTCCTAAAAAAAAAAAAAACTGTTAAACATTTAAATGAACACCAAGCTGCTTTCTCAACCGGAGTTAAGAGATTATCAATCTTTTGGTCACGAGTCAAACATCTTATTTGGGGGCCTACAAAAATCCCTTCCTTGATTTTAGCGTCACTAATCCGAGGAAATTTTTTCTTGAGGTAACAAAATCCTGCATTACTTTCGTCCATTGCCTTAACAAAGTTTTTGAAGAGCCCCAACTTTGTGTGAAGAGGAGGTAGAATTATCTTATCAGGACTCATCAGTGAGGAATAAACAACATTCTTCTGTCCAGGAGTTAATACACGCTTTGGCCATTTCTTCTTGATGTAATGTTCCGCTTTGTTTCTGCTGTCCCATTCGCAGATGAAACAACAATATTTCGTATAACTAAGCTGCAAACACATTAACAAAGAAATAACTTTTAAATCACAGCAAACGGTCCATTTGTATTTCTCATATTGAATTCTTTCTAACACTATTTTGACGTTTTCATAGGTTTCCTTCATATTAGTTGCATAAGCCAAAGGCACTGAAGGAAATTTGTTGCCATTCTGCAAAAGGACAGCCTTCAAACTAGTTTTGGAAGAGTCAATAAACAATCTCCACTCTGTACTTATATGTGCATGTCCGAGTGTATCCATCACAGCACAGACATTATTACAATGCACTAAATCATTTTCTTGAGAATAGTAATTTTGAAACTCTGTATGAAAGTTTCGAAAAATACACACTTTAGTGTCACGATGGAGCAGATTCCAACCTTAAAGTCTAGAAGCAAGAAGTTCTGCTTGTATCTCGGAGAGTTTTAAATCCCGTACGATGTCATTTAGTTCACCCTGAGTTATCAGATGAGGATCCAATGTAGATGTGTTTCCTACATAAGTAGGATCATCTTCTTCATTTGGAACTTGAGTAGTTGCCTCAAGTACGTAATCCTCATTTACCGTAAGATTAGCAGGAGGTACTGGTACAGGTAATTCTGCACTGTGTGGAACTGGCCTAATTGCTGATGGCAAATTAGGGTACTGTGTGTTTAGATTTACTGGTTATTCCTTTTATCTGTGTCATACAAAAGTAGCAGTCTGAAGAATGATCTTTTGGTTCCCTCCAGATCACCGGTACTGCGAAGTTCATGTTTCGTTCACCATTTGCCCACCCAGTCAGACGTTTCACGCAAGTACAACAAATGTAGTGAGGAGCCCAATTCTTATCTTGGTCTCCTACACAGCAACCAAAATATAACTGATAACACTTCCTCACAAGTGGAGTAAAACAGCGACGTTGCGATTTAAATGTCAGCTCCCCACATACATAACAGAAATTGTCCGGGTGATTTACACACTTCCTCGGCATCTTGTATGCTGTAATGCATCACACACACATACACACACGAATCTACACTCCATCAATCATGAAGCAGCACAAACGTAATCTAACTCAGTGCATCACCACACAACACAATCTATTCGAACTCCGCAATGCAAAACACTTCAACTTACACGCGGCCACATCTAAAAGACGTCCAGCTTGGACCGTCACTCAACGCTACTAACAGACATCATGCTACGTGAGTCATCATTTTTTATGCATTGTTGCCAGATCAAAATATTAAAAAGTGACTTATTTTCTACAGAAAGCATGCGTGTATTTGTGCTTGTATTTGAGTATCCATCTACGCCGACAATAATACGTCAATGGTAGGTTTTTGTGTTTGGTAAAAATCTTGCATAGTACAGGTATATTCTTTATTACCTATAAATAGACACAATAGTTTATATCTCTAGACAGAATAATGCTATTCACATGAAATTAACATTATTTATTAAGTAGACATAAAACTATGTTTTAGTGCAGTTCCTGTTTCTATATCACTATATACAAATAGCAAGTTGAGACAAAAAAAAACTTATAAACTACTTTTTGGAGGGAATTTCCCACAAAATCCCTCTAGAAATTCCTTCATACAAAAATGGCGACATGGTGTACATTATAGGTGCTGATTGCCACGGGTGCTGATGCCACAGACAATTATTGGTGCTGATTGCCACGACTGTCGCTGATTGCATATATGAAGGTGCTGACTGCCATGACGGCGTGCTGACTGCCACGAGCCTAGGAGAAACTGTATTGGAAAGAGAGGAATTAATCCCTCATACTAAATTTATGATTATTAATTAATTTAGTAGGGATTAATTTAGTAATCATCGCAGCAAATCTATGTGGCATCCTATAAGTTACAAAGTTGCTCACTAAGTGGAACGACATACATTTGGATGTTTATAAAGGAATTGTCTTTTCTGTTATATGTACAATTTGCACATTTCATTGTTTATATTAATTGTTTTATTGTATTATTTAATGGATGTGATGGTCTGAAGTCAACTGACAAGGGAAGTTTGGGAGAAAGCACACGCCTTCAGAGAAATAAGCATGTCATTTGAAGGACCAATTCATGCTGATTACAACAGGCAATAAAACCCCTGTACGTTGAGAACTGTTCGAGATATTCAGCTTGGAAGTTTATATGAGAAAATGAGTGGATCCGGCGAAGCCTGATGGTTTGAACTTGCTATTGCTTGATCACTAGGGTCCATTCACAGACAAATTGTCCATTACAAGTAGCATTACGGATCTCAAAAGCCTAATGGTTGAGAAGATACCAAAGAATTGCACACGATTTGTGCAACCATTTGATGTGTTTTGATTCCGATCAATCAAAGATTATGGCAGAAGATGAAACTTCTTCATCTGGACGTTATGATGTACCAATGAAATAACCAAATACAGTTCGTGTCCATACGAATCACTTCCGATCACCGCGATACATTGGATTGTTTCAGTTTGCGTTCTACAAGGCAGGTTACGAACAAGTCGAATTTGTTTTTTGCTTTGGTTCCGCGAACTGTTCCCTTGACGGATGCAACGCAATTGCACAATATAAAATGTTCATGGTGCAAGGGAGTATTTTGCCTGCATCATTTCTTCATAAACCAGAAAAACAACAGTGATCAATTTTCATCTCTAACCTATGATTATTGTGAACAATGTAATGACTAATTGTATCTATCGAAACCGTTAGTTATTGCAAAAAACTTTTTTCTGTTACTTCCGATAGCTTTCAATTCGTATGTCAATATTCGTTACTAATTATGTTGTACTTAACGGGTATAAATGCGTATATCCTCATTTTCTCATATAAACTTCCAAGTTGAATATCTCGAACCGTTCTCAACCGTACAGGAATTTTATTAGCTTGTTGTAATCAGCATGAATTGGGGCTTCAAATGGCATGCTTAGTTTTTCTGCAGCCGAGTGCTATCTCCTGAACTTCCCTTGTGAGGGACAGCCAGCAGTGCTTTTTTGATGGAACTTTCAAGAGCTGCTCGAAACAATTTGCGCAGTTGTACACAGTGCATGCTGACAAAGGGAGTTCAAGTGAGAATCGTACCAATTTTGTACGCACCGCTCCCTGACAAAACTGAAAGTACACTCATGTCCAAAATTATTGTCGCATATCTATAACTGTAAGAATTATTATCTTGTAAGAATATAATTTGATAATTTTGCAGAGTACTTTTAATACTGATATTATGTGTATAATCAGGAAATGTATATTTGTGGTAAATTTCATAGGAAAAGAATTATACGTACGAAAATCATAATGAGTAAAATAAAATGAAACTAAATGGACAAGAAAATTTTATTTTCGTTTTATTGTTCTTATTTACTGCTCTTTTGACATGAAACTTATCACATACTTGTCTTTGCCGATTATACACATACTAACATTATAAGAAATTTCGGCCGAATTGTTATCAAATTATATTACTAGAACAACATATTTATAGTCATGCGACAATAATTTTGGACATGAGTATACATACAGAGACCTGTTTATCTTTGTTAAGTGTTGGTGTGAACAACACGATCCTAAGGTTCATTTAGTTTCTTTCATGCTTCTTGGCGTCCGGTAATGTTACGTCTAGCAACTTTCTCTCAGGTTCGTAGCAGTCAGCACCTTGATATTGGCAATCAGCGCCAGTCGTGGCAATCAGCACCAATAATTGGCTGTGGTAGTCAGCACCCGTGTCAGTCAGCACCCCACCGGTGTACACATCATTGAAAATATGTTTTATTAGAAGTCCGATGAGATAAAAACCGTGCTTATATTGTAATTTTCGTGAAAGTTATATGTGATTTTATCTGCACTAATAAATATGGTAAAATGAACAGTACACATAGCATATTTTTATATAAATATGTTTATTACTCTAGAAAGAATAATGGGATTCTTATGAAACTTAGAGGGCTTAAAAAGTATAAATCAAGCTAACATACAATACAATTTGTGTGTTTATATACCTAAGGGTACCCGAGCTACAGATACAAAAATTAAAAAAAAAAAAAAAAAAAAAAAACGGAAATTTGAGGGGAAATTTTCCGAAAAGCCCTCTGTCACTGGGAAACTGAGGGTGGTGGAGAAAAACTGATTGCAGTTTCGAATTGTACGTGAAAAGTTCTATTATAATCAGGTATTTTCATTTTTGTGCCAAAATCTTGTTGACTAGTGTTATTAATAATACTAGTATACTTCAATATGGCGTATTAACATATAACTAAAATAAAATGCCCCGAAATGAGACACATGCCAATTAGAAGATCTAATTGAGCTGAATTATACAGTTAATGAGATATAATTCAACATTAAAAGTAACTTTGAAATTTTAAGTTTTGCTCTAACTATAACATTGTTCAAAGATATGATATACCTTATGCCAATCTATAGGTCGCATCAATGTCAACAAAAAATACATACTTAAGGAGGAATTCCCATGCGTAAATTTCGAGAAAATATAAAAAATCGAATTTCTATGGCACTAAAAAAGAATGCCGTTCGTTGCCATATTTGCCAACAATAGATGACATATGTTTTTCATACTTCTGAAACAGATTAATTATATTTATTTATATATATATGCGTTATATACCATGAAAATAATACACCATTAAAAGTAGCAAGCATACTATGTATTTATTGTCGTTATCTGCTCCTAACGATACAAATGCTCCTGTTATTGACGTGCATACTACTTGTGATATAATAATAATAATAATAATAATAATAATAATAATAATAATAATAATAATAATAATAATAATAATAATAATAATAATAATAATAATAATAATATCGGAAGAAATGTAAGTCCCGAGAAACCCCTAGGACACGATACTATATAATGGTATGAAAAGTTCATTGTCCAATTGTCAATTAACAATATAAAAACTGGTATCTATTTGGCTTGTTCGTAGTAGTATTATTGTTGTTACCAGGGGTAAAAATGGATCTGAAAAGGTAGGGGGACGGTAGGGAGCGGCATGACGTCACCCGTCCTCCTGCCTATCTTTGCCCATTTTATCTTTTTAGGAACTGGAGGAACGTCGTACATAATTTATGGAGATGGGGACGGCGTCCGCAGCCGTTTACCCTCATTCTTACCCTTGGTTGTTACTATTTAATTGTCTTTTTGTCATCGACGATTACTTGAAGTGGGTTCAGAATTATTTTAGTTCGAGCCCCGTGTGTTAAACTATACTTTCACATCTCATATAGTCTCAGAGCGGGAAAAGGACGTTACTTAGCTAAATATTTGGGTTTTCATCCGAAGCTTATGTTAGTAACCTCCCTCAAAACTCTATTTCGAGAAATAGAAACACATGCAAAGAAAGAACGCGACGATGACTACTTAACCACGAAAGTGTAGACCTACTATTATTTTGACATTTATTTATAAGTACGTAATATACGTATATCCTTATTAAATATAATTGTGTTCTCGTTAAAAGAAGACAAAAATAAATACGATCTACTAGCTAACAGTACATAGACAGTATAAACATAACCAACTAACGCTATGGCCTATGGAATTCGGAAGTTGAGTGCCGCGTTCACATAAGCTCTCCACTGACTTCTGTCCTTAGCTCAACTGGATCCAGTTTCTACTTTGTATTCCTATTTCTGGGAGATCCATCTTAATATTGTCCTCTCATCCGCGTCTAGGTCTTCCTGATAGTCATTTTCCGATTGGACTTCCAGTTAAAACTTTGAAAGCGTTCCTACTTTCTTGCATTCTGGCGACCTCAACCTCCTAGACTTGATGACCTGAACAATGTTCGGTAAACGGTATAAATTATGCAGTTTTTCTTTACGATGTTTCCGCTACTCACCATTCCCGCTCTTCTTGACTCCGAATATTCGTCTTAGGATCTTCTACTCAAATACTTCCAGTTTACGTTTTCCCCTCAGAATAAGGACTATATTTCGCAAAAGATTTTCAACTGAATAATAAAACGAATTTCCTGCTTTTAGTCGAGATTTAATTTCTTCGTCAATATAGTCTTCGTCTGTTAGTATTGATCCTAGATGTTTGAAGGTATAAATATATTAATAAACAATAAATCTCAACAGGAAATTATTGACAAAAAGATACATGCTATTTAGAGCCATAAAAATATAATTTTTCTCCGATTTTGTCGAAAAGTGTGCATAAGATTTCTATTTACTTTTATTATTTTGTTCAGCCCAATGCGATCTATCAATTGGTATATCTTTTATTTTTAATAGACTTCAGGAGAGTAAGGAGGTTCTTAATTGGACCCGTTTGTATAAAATGTCGTAGGTATGTTTGAGCATCTCAGACATAAGTACACAGATTTCAATGATTCTGCTTTTGTTTAGAAGAGTTTACTTCCCCGATGGTTCTTGATAAAATTCATGAGGATCTGATGATTTAAAATTGGTTATTTATTTTTCTAAGAGTTTTTACTGTATTATTTTTCTTATACGCTAACAATATTGTAGAAATCGCTATATATTCGGAGAATTCTAAATTTTCAAAGTCAAAAATTAAACGCATTGACTACTGTTAGCATAATTAGTACGTACTAAACAATACAACTTGTATGTAATATTAATATATATTGCAGCGAAAGTTTTTCGTAAAAAAATCAAAACAAAAATTGATTATATTTGCTTCCGAACTTAAATCAGTAAAAAATATTGCTCTAGTTGCCCTATTAAGGGACAGTTTAAAAACTCTTCACATATTACATTTCCTTTGGTAAACTCTGTTACTAAAAGGAAGTAAATGTATTGTGTATATGTATTAGAGGGCCACGTTGAATACACACTAACCAACCACTTCGTCTGTTTATTTTCTTACGCTGCACATATGTGAGAGTACAGTAGATGTATGTGTAATGAAGTATCAGGAAAAAAAAACTCACTTAAGAACCACTTGATACTTTTGTAAATATATATGTTCTCCCTTAAACATTCCCAAAAAACTGTGCGTGTGTGTGCCGTTTCTTTTTTAAAAAAATTAAAACAGTGTTATTAGTATTAGTAATACTAAGTACTTTAGAAATATATGTATATTTGTTTTTTTGAAACGCATAGTCCCGTTCATTTTGTTATGGAGAAACTGGGTGTGTAGTACGTACGAAAGCAAACAAAAGCAAAGAGAAAGTACTTTCTTTAATAATTACTCCGTTTTCGTTATATTTGTTTTCCTTTTTTTGTTTGTTTGTTTCTAATGTTTTTTTTTTACTTTCCTTCTAGAAGGTACTACCAATCTTTTTTCCCTTTCTTTGTATAATTTTCCTATGAGAGCTAGTTTCTCTATGTATTTGTGGGCTCTTGTTATGTTGTAAGTGTAAAAGGTCGGGACATTTGGGAAGCAAAAGTGAAAAATTGACCGTAACCGTTTGATGACTCGGAAAGGATATCTGTTTCTTCCTTTTTCTTCTTTATCTACCCACACCTTTTTTTGTTCTCTCTTCTTAACTATTTCTCTTAAAAAAATCATGTGTACTAATTTAAAAAGACATGAAAGAAAGAAAGAAAAAGTGAAAAAAAGACAATTGAAACACGAAGGGAGTGGCAGGTCACGAATCGATCTTTCCACCAAATGTAAAAATTTTCTTAAGTGGGGGAAAAAAGTACATTTCTTCAAAAAGGAACTAAACTACTGTTTCTGGAAAGGATTTTCCAAAGCAGAAATAATAAAAGAGGAAGAACATGGATCTCAATTATCTATTTTCACGGTTCTGAACAACTTTTCTTCTTTACAGGACGGGTATTTCCCCGTGAATAACTTCAGTGCTCTGCTGATTGTTCTACTTTCTCTGTCGTAGCGTGCAGATTGAATAATATAAAATTAACCAACCCTCCTTACTACTGTAATTTTTGTTGTATTTACACTAAAATTATTATATGTCGTCCATATATATACACCAAAAGAAGTCAAAATCAGCGTTGCTTTAGCATTATGGAATTTCTATCGTTGTGTTTCTGGTATATATAGGGTTTTTCAAAAAATGAAATGAAACGAAATTTTTAAAATTTACGTCCCACAGGTATGCCGGTTAGGCTAAAGGAGACGGTGATGATGAGAAATGACTGAAATGGTGGAATGAGGAAAGTGGGAGGAAATGGGAGAACCCCGAGAAAAAACAACGATCACGGTGTTTGTCCACCAAATCCAACCAGGGACCCCAAGCACCGGAGGTGAAGGCTCTACCACTGAGTTAGCGCACTCAGGGTGTTTCAAAGCAACAACGATAACGTTTGGGAGTGGTTCTTGACATCAAGACAAATCAAAACGTATAGACCAACCTGGGTGCGCGTATGCTTCCTTTCGGAGTTATAGGCTGCCTAAAACATGAAAAAATGAACTTTAAAGGTCCATAGCTCCAAAATTATGGGACCTCCCGTAGTTGAGTCAAGACTTTGCTTAGGAACTAACATGTGTCCTATCCAAAAATTCATGTATCAGATTCGCGCGGTACTTCTGCAACAATCTTTAAGGAGGTAGTTGGTGAGTACTTCAAATTATATGCTCGTAGCCAAACTCCCCCTATAAAAATTATTGCATGAGTATCTTAGGACTCTGAAACATGGATTTTTGGATAGGGCACATTCTAGTTCTTAAGTGAAGTCTTGACCCGGCTAAGGTATGTCCCATAGTTTTGGAGCTATGGACCTTTAAAGTTATTTTTTTAAGTTTTCGGCAACCTATAACTCCGAAAGGAAGCATTTGTGCACCAGATTGGCTTATACTTTTTTACTTATCTTGGTGTCAAAAACCACCTCCTAAATGTTGTCGGTGTTGTTTTGAAACACCCTATATATACACACACACACACACACACACACACATATATATATATATATATATATATATATATATATATATATATATATATAGATAGATAGATATATAGATAGATAGATAGATAGATATATATATATATATATAGATAGATAGATAGATAGATAGATAGATAGGTAGCTGCAATGGGTCTATTCCGGACGTTTTCGTTCAGTTTAGACCCCTTTTGCAATGCATGAAAATACACAAGGGGTCTATACGGGACGAATGGGTCTATTGAGGACCAAAAATGGGTCTAAGCCGGACGATAGGGGTTTAAATGGGACGGAGGGGTCTAAGTAGGACGATCAGTGCTACCAACACACTTTTATTAAAGTGTTTACTGAAACTTTATAAATTATGCTCATCTGATGGTGATTTGAAGTTTAGTGTTTCTTTTCAGCAGTAAGGCTATTAGACACTTGAATCTAAAGTTTGAGGTGGAATCCGAACTACAATTTCTGTTCTTTTTCAACCGGGAATCAAACTCGGGACCCCACGTACCAAAGTCGTGAGTGCTATCCACTATAGCAACGATAATAGCAATAATCATGACATAAGAGCTTGTGGTAGCATTATAGTATCAAACTACATATATCCATTATATTTCTTCCATCACACTTGGGATTTTTTTTTTAATGAGAAATATTATACTAGTTTCCAACTCTACCATTATACCAAGATCACTAAAAGTACAGTCATCCAAGTAAACAAAACACATCTTAATTCCAAGTAATTCGGAATACTTAATAAATAAAAATATAAATACACAAAAACATTAAAATAGAAACGTAAAACATTAAACACTTGACGTAGCACTTACAATTTGGGACATCTTTTCGGTATAGTTTATAAATATCTTATTGATAAAGTTGTAGACCGTTTATGGTGGCGTTTTCTGGTTCGATGGTGGCTAGTGCCAAGTCAGATTTGGAATAGAAAAACACCGTGTGCATCGGTTTTCTCTGGGTTCTCCCGTTTCATCTATTATCAAGTGTGGGAGGATTCAGTAGTCTCCGTAGAAATAATCATTTTGGAAGCTTCACTATTTTCACGAAATATGGTCAAAGTCCTTTTTCAAGTATGATGTTGCAAACTAAATGTGTTTCAACTTTCATAAAACTCAAACCGGTTACAAGTGTGTGGGGGAAAGACTATGATGATTATTGAAGTTTAGCATCTCTTTTATGCACCAAGGCTATATAAGACGTGGATCTACAGTGAAATATGGAATGTGAACGACCATAATACTTTAAAATTTAGGTACTTTTTCATCACGAATCGAACCCATGATCTAATGAACCAAGGACGTGCGTTAATTACTAGACCAGCGAAAAGTTTGGGGAAAAATTGAAAGTGTATATATTACATCTTGAAAATTGATCTACCAGCTTTCACAAGAACTAAAAAAAAATAAATAAATAAATAAAATAAAAAAAAATAAAGTCGGGATACACGGAAGCGAATTAGATTAGTCTTAACTTATGGAACAGTAAAGAGATACCTGTAGAATGCATTCAAAGTTCACTACTCTTACGCTTTTGGTAAGGAAAAAATTTAACTTGGGGAAAAAGTATTTTAAATCCATCTACTGGCAAACAGTTTCTAGTCACCGCGCTCCAATCACCGCAGGCTTCTTAGAGGTACACATAATGATTTATTTATACTTTGTCATTTACCCCACACTTCCCTGGCTACAACCCAATTATGAATTAGATATTTGGAAGCTTCCAGTAGGATGGATGGTAAGTTAGGCATAAAGTCTAAATGTATATCAAATAACGAAGGGGCACTAGTATGTTTGGTTTAAGTTAAACATAAAAAATATATGTCATCTCATTGAACCCGTGCCCTTATATGTGGAAGCCATACCATGAATGCGCACTTACAAAATGGGCCAACCTGTTCCAAAATGAGTGTTTCTTTAATTGACAATCTTGTAATACGAATTTTGATTACTCCCTCAGTAATCACCATAGCTAATAGGATCATTAATAACAACTAGCTCTTTATTTGTGTTAACATTCTCGGATTTACAGATTCTATAATTCAAAGAGAGAAGGATTGCAATCATTAGATTGAATGAGTGGGGAATTGCAATATGTGTTATCAGTGGCGTATTTAAGATTTCGTTTCGGGAGGGGCTTTGCTAACTTTCGGGGGGGATTTGCCTGTAAATGTGAAAATTTTGCAAGATATTTAATTTACTTTACTATAGTAAGTAAGATTTCCGAGGGCTTAAGCCCGGAAGACCCTCCTAAATACGCCACTGTGTGTTATTGTTTATATTATTAAAAAAAATATGATCATTCCAATGCAAAGTAAACATTTTTAATGCACTTAATTTTCCAACTTTAAAAATTTCTAATGTTTCTTAATATGCCAGTATTTACTCTAATTTCTCATCTAAATTTATGTTTTGTGCAGTTTGTGTTTAGAGTATATTCTTCTATAGTTATTTTGCGTTTTTTAAAATTCAATTATTGTCAAATTACTTTAAGTTTAAGGCCACACGAAAGTTCTATGAACAACAGGAATTGATATAGCATAATTAAATAAAAATATTGTTAAACCTACCCAGGGATTAGTGGCCGCTTGGCTTAGTGGTAGAGCGTTCACCTCTGGTGCTTGGGGTTCCTGGTTCGATCCCAGCTCGCGCCAAATGAACTTTGTGGTGGACATACACCGTGTACGTGGGTTTCCTAAGGATTTTCCTATTTCCTCCCAATTTCTTCATTTTACCATTTCATTCATTTCTCACCATCACCGTCTCCTTTAGCCTATCTGGCATAACCGTGGGACATAAAACTCAAGGATTTCATTTCGTTTTCTACCCACGGATCAAGGCCGGATTAAGGAGGGCTTAGGGGGCTGTAGCCCTGAGCCTAAAGGCGGATGGGGCCCCCCAATTTGATCAAAGTCTCAACTGGCTGTCTAAAACGAATCATACAAGATACAATCATCATAAGATAAAATATGACCAAAAATATTATTCTCTTAACTTTCCTATTGCACTTTCACAGAAATGTATTAAACAAAGTCTACAGGGCTCACTATTTTTTTCTAGCCCCGGGTTTCCAGATGATTTAGTCCAGTCCTGCCAGGGTTCTGCTACTAGAAAGTGATGCCTCTGTGTATGCATGTGTACTTGTAAGGACGTATTCTGCTGGACACAGTCGAGATTAGTAGACTAACAGTACACAATTAGAAAGAGCAATTCTAACTTGTTCAAAAATGTATGTAAAAACTGCAGAGTATAAAGCTATAGAATTAGAGATTTTACGTATACAATAACAGAGTAACTACGGCTTCATCATACTGAGGTTTACTTGCACACAAATTTGTGTATCAGTAGAGGTCAAAGCAGGATGTGTATTTACTGGTCGAGCATTGTTTACTGATTTGCAATCGGAAAATCCTGTAACCAATCATTCTGTTCAAAATAAAAGTTAGCAAATGGTTTTATGTACATACAGATACAAAAGTATTTTAAACTCATGATGAAAATTTTCTATTTTTGATTACTATATTACAATATGTTGATGTTCTTAGGTTTAGTATGTTTTGTTACACCAGACCCACCACTCTCTGCTAATACTTTAATATATTAACAGTACAAAACTATTTCTGTCTCCAACTGCTTTTTCATCACGTGACCATTTTTCTATATAAGATTGTTCCGTTTCAGCTTCTAAGCTGTAAGTTATCTTCTCGCAATTGATTCTTCGAGATTTCTTTCCTTCACAGTTTAATTTATTATGAGTATTACGGTGTTGCTCTCGTGTTTTAAGGCAATTGGGAAACCCTTACATTATGAGCTATCAAATCTTTGTTTCGAAAAAAAAAAACAAAAAAAACAAAAAAAAAAAAAACAATAAATACTATTGGAAGTCAACGCGCTGCCCACACACTATTGAGTCAAAGTATGCCATTTGATTCGCTGTAGCCATTTGTTGTAAGTTCAGATAGATAGAAACGCTTCATATCCAAGTGGTCTATTCGGATCGTTTCCGGCGCGTTTAGACCCATCTTGGAATGAACTAAAATATGCAAGGGGTCTAAAACGGACGACTAAATGAAACATCGTTTCCGACTATTTTTCTATACACTGTTATTACTCCCGTTTTAAAAGGCTGAGGTAGCTAGCTACCATGAGACAAAAATAGCCAACTTGTTACAAATATGGTTTCTGGCTCGCGCTAGTTATAAAGTGTAATCTACATTCTCGATATTCTTTACAGTATTTTCATTCTCTCTGTGAAGAAGAAAAGATACTGCAATTATACAGTAAATAGACATGATTTATGGACACTACAGTGCGTCAATGCAAGTTTTCGCTTACTCTCAGCTAGTATGCCTTCTATCTATTTACACGAAGCAACTCGGAGATTATTGCGTGTTTATAACTGACTAAATATGGAACATGGTAGGTATTAAATTTTGAAAATAAAAAAAATAACAAAAATATTACTGAAAATCATAACAAACACATCATTTCCACTTACTTGTTATGGTATATCGTGTATAAGTTGAAACTACAGGTAAAGTGAATTCCCAAGAGGGAAAGAATATTAGTGAGGTACTGACACGTGAAAACTAGAGGTGATTTATTGCTTTACAACTCCTTTTGTCTGCCATTACAACAGGCTATGCAAAGAATATGCCAATCAATGAAACGAGCTGGTGAGTACCGTAGATTTTTGCTTAGGTGGCAAATAAAAGGAAGTATTCCTGGGTATATAGCGTCTTGTAGTGATAAAATTGCGCAAAGTATAACAAATAAGTTTTCGATTATTTTATTAGGTGCAATCTGACGTTCTTGTTCATAAACGAAGCTACATAATATAATGTTTCTGTAAAGATATGGTCCGTTTTGTCTGTTCTTCATTCATGGCTTAGTATGCTACCGAGAATAAAAACCGGAACAATTACTTTAACCACTATTCTACGTTGCAGCACTAAGCTATCTCACGTAGTCACATCTCGACTTTTGAGATTGACTTTGTTTCTAAAATGAATTATAATGTATAATTGTCTAGTTCAATTCTCATAATATAGAGTTTTATCGTCATCCATTTAAAATTCTTTAAAGGAGCAGATATAAAAATAATAGAATGGAACACAAGATAAGGAAATTCAATTACACAGTTTACTTTCGAAACTATCTTCATTTCCATTGTTATTTCTACGGCCAAATTCTCTTGTTACTTAAGAGTTCCAAAGTAGAATTGGACTTAAAGAGAAGCGTAAAGCCATGTGTAATATTCCCTTAAGAATTCTTCTATCAGCGTATATTTACAAGAAAAATGTCTGTTTTTAGGTCGATTTTCGAGTCGAATCGAGTTTGATACTTCGTTCACCCGTGCGGCTCCTTTTAGCTCATTTAGAGATCATAGATTTCTTTGTTTCGAAAACGAAAGCTATGAAAAAATAAGCAGTAATGTAGAATAATTTTAGTGTTGCTCCCGAGAAAGGGCAATTCTCACATCTCGTCACATCCCGAATACAAGACGAGATTACATTACCCTGAGACAACACGAGACAATCTCAAATATCATCTCATGAACATTGCTGCATGTAGCAAAATCAAGCTAAAATTTTGTAAATAGGATTCTTTAACAGTAATTCGAGAAATAGCTAACACAGTGCTTACTAACCTGCGGATGAACTCGGAAGAATAGTGTGAAAATCTATTACCGTAGAACCCTGATAATCCGCCGCAAGGAGCCCTGACCCGGACACCGACGAACCAAGCGTAGGTGTAGGCCCTCATATTCCATGTTTCTACGCATGTGGGTTGCGTCCCCAAAGCTCCTCTCGAGGCTTCTCCCTCAGACTCCGAAGTAACTTTTCTTCGAGAATTAGAAAACACTACTTTTTGTAACAGTTATCACTTAAAATTTTCAAGTTGACCTCAGAAACACTATAACAGGGTTCTTTGGAGAATTTTTACAGAATTAAAACTTTTGAAACTGTTACACTTTATTCTCATCCATTTCCCTCACATGCATATAGTTATTTTTTAGGCTGGTCTTTTGATTCAGGGGTTACTAATACGAGTACCTTGAGAGCACTTCTTATATAGAATTTAAAACTAAGTTTGAAATTATATAAAACTTTTATTTTCATTCATTTTAAACCTAATAGCACCAATTGAATGCATGTGTACCCCAACTTCAATTTTTCATTTACTCTTCCCATTTTTTTGGTGGAGAAATTTACTTATTCAAAGCATTGTTTTCTGAACGCTACGTTTCTGTAAGAAAATATTCAGATCATTTCAACAAAGTGGACAAGGAATAAGTATTTTTTTTCTGTTGAGTGCAGCTGCACCCCTGCTTGCTGCTTAACATTCTGCAACGATTCAATTTCTCAGGGATTTCCAACAATGTGTTACAGGTTTTGTGAAAGATTTGTTTTCAATATTATTAAAAACATCTGAAGTATGATTACTTTCATGAGCAACAAACGTCCATCTGTACAGATTATCCCCGTATATACAGTATATTATATAGGATGTGAGTGTACTGTATCAATAAACGGTGTCCCATAAGTCTGGTTGCACAGGCCATCTAGATAGTGATTAAAGATATGAAAAAGTGATGAGACATAAGAGAGCAATGTTACTGGAAAGTATAGGCTTTCGGTCTAAAATGTTTCAATATTTCAAATTGGACCAAACATCTGAGCTCTACAGTGGTGTAGCGCTCAATTAAAGAATAACGTAGCGTTACCACACCACGCCATTAGTAGACAAAGTGAATGAAAGACGGAGTAGTTTGAAGTGTTCTGAACCACGAAAGATGAAAGATGGAAGAGACGGGCACATAGGCGCCGACTTTGGGGAGGCAGGACACTTTTGCCCCCCCCCAATATTTAAAGGTGGAGTCCTCGCCTCCCCCCCAATATAATCCAGTTGAGGAAGAATTACCAAAGAGGAGCAAGAATTTATGTCGTAAATTACGTCGTTCCTTTAATTCAATATTAGGAACAGCCTTCTTATTCGATAAAAAGCACCGTTTTCAAATCGGCGTGCAACCCTATTAGGATGTCCACTTTTTGAGGTAAATTTTAGACTTTCACTCAAACAGCTACTGCTTCCTTACTATTTATCGTAGCATCGTGGTTCATACCTCGTTTTTCACAGGATAGCTCATACTTTCCAACGGTACCACTCTCTTGTCCGTATTATACACCAGAAATAAGAAAATTAAAAAAAAAACATGAGATTTTTCGGAAAAATCGAAATTTTTGTGCCTCTCTGGCCCGGGCCTGGGTTCACGTAGGGATCTGAATCTTTTTTAAAAAATCTTGTTATATACATAATACGTGCGCAAAAGTTCGTTGCTGTATCTTAAAAACTGAGGTCGGGAGAAATTTTTGAAAGTCTGAAGGTGACCCATCTTTTCATATATGTATATAAATAGAGGAAGTTCGGGTATTATGGAATAGTCGGATAATATGGAATACCTCATTATCTCGCCTGTGATGTATTGCTTCCAAGTGGAGAGGAAAGAAACTACTACCTCACGTCCCCATGATGCTCTACAGTCAGTCTCCATGTGATTGTGACATTCGCTGTATTGGTAGACGTGAAAATCTGCTTTCTTATTCAGGAATGCTTTTACAGATGAGTGGTTTACAACCTGTATTTTTTATTGAAATGTAATAGAACAACAATTCTTTATTTACTATGACGTTGGATATACAGATGTAGTTTGATAAGCGCCATTATCCTATACGCCTTCGAATGCGTTTAACAGCTCTTTCGTTTCCAAGGTGGCGTGGAGGGCAATATGGAATACCCACAAGAAAAGCATGGTATTCCGTATTTCGTATCGTATTCTGAGTACTAAAATATCTATCGGTATTGGGCAATTAAACATACATTTATGATGACAACAATGCTAACTGTATTTTTTGGGGGGGGGGGCCACGGTGGCTCAGTGGTAGAGCGTTCACCTCTGGTGCTTGGGATCCCGGGTTCGATCCCAGCCCCCGCCAAGTGAACTTTGTGGTGGACAAACACCGTGTGCGTGGGTTTTCTCGGGGTTCTCCCGTTTCCTCCCACTTTCTTCATTCCACCATTTCATTCATCTCACATCATCACCGTCTCCTTTAGCCTAACCGGCATAACCGTCGGACGTAAAACTCAAAGATTTTCATTTGTATTTTTGTTACAGCAGATTTTCTGATGATACAAGGGGTGAGCTTGGTTCCAGCGTTCATCATGTTTAATGTGAGCACACAATGACTGTGCCGATACTGAAGCACAGGGGCGGATCCAGGGGGGGGGGGGCGATCGGGGCAATCGCCCCCCCCTCCAGAAGAGAAACCTTTTTTATTTTATATATATAAATAAAACCCATCCCAAAGTTTGGAGCACTTAAAAGTAGCAGTATGACAACCCACCGCCCCCCCCCCAGAAGTCGGTCCTGGATCCGCCCCTGCTGAAGCAGAGTATCATATTTATGACTTTTGCAAGTAATCACAATCAGTTATGGCTTGGCATTCAGAATTTTCATATATTGTCACTGTATTCATTATATGTTCAACAGAAAACACATTTCTTTACTGTATAGCATTTGTATTCCATGCTCGACTATTTCATATTACCCTCCAAAGTGGTTTCTTTACAAATTATAAATTTTACCCTCCCCTGTAAATTTTACCCTCCCCTGTCAAGATATGCATAAATAAAGCCAAATATGTAAGGCGTATACTTGTTTTCCTTTTTGTTTCAATGTGCAATTATTAACTGAGTTACAAGCGAAATAAAAATGGTATTCCATAATACCCGAACTTCCTCTATATATACCTTGGTATAAAATATTTTTTAAAAATGTACTGCGTCATTCCTATTTAGCCTAGAGTCATGGTTCAAACGCCATTTTCTTCAGTATAATAAGCCCTTTCCAACGGTGTCACTCACATGTCCATATCATACACCTAAACCAGATAATTAGGGAAAAACTCGGAAGTATTTTTGCAAATTCAACCCAAAGATTTTGCCCCTGTGGCCTAGGCCTGGGTTGACGTAGGGATCTGAATTTTTTTTTTCTAAAAATAAATTGTTATGCACATAATACGTGTGCAAAATTCCAATATTGTATCTTAAAAACAAAGGGCAGAAAAATTGTTGAAAGTCTGAATTTAGGCTCTCTCTTTATACACACACATACGTATATATTTATTATAAAAATTTACTGCGTCATTACTATTTAGCCTAGAGTCATGGCTTAAACGTTATTTTCTTTAATATAACAAACCCTTTCCAACGGTGCGAACACATGTACGTATGGTATTCCTGAACCGGAAAAATCGGGAAAACTGATTTAAAAAAAAAAAAAAACTCAGCCCCTCGGAACATTCGTGCCCCTCGTGCCCGGACTCGGCTTTACGTAGAGATCTCAGAAAATTTTGAGAAATATCCAATGGTACATACAATTTCAATCTGATATCGTGAAAACTACAGGCGTGAAAAATTGTTGAAATTTGCCTTAAGAAAAAGTAAAAAGTCACGCCCTTCCGCCCCCACTTGGCGCAGCCAAGTTGACCATCCGATTCCAAAACGCATCTGGGGTGTTCTTTGGTCTATCCTTGACTTGACTAATAGAAAACGACTCAAGTACCTGTTATAGAACCTAAATAAGAGGTCAAAGACCATAGTACGCCATGGTAACAAAAGTTACCAAAAATCCTAAAACAGTTAATAGAGCACTGAAGCTTCAACCAACACTATGGTAACACTGATATGAGAAGTGAAGATCAATGTGGTGTAATGAAGTTCCCAGAATTTGAACTTGAATTTGTTTTAATGCGTTTACACAAATTTGACTTAGGTCATGAATTTAGCAGTGGAGCGGATGCAGCAGACCAAGATCTGGAGGGAAGGGGGCCTTTATCCAGCAGTTGGTAGAAAACGGCTGAATATGATTATATATTTATTCATTGTTTTGACCCCCCCAATATTTTCTTCAATCGGCGCCTATGGACGGGCATATGAAAGATGAAGGATCACGTCCCACTTCAATGTTCACGGCACTGGCGCCACCACCAACCTTAGTAATACATACGTTGATTCAACGTTGAAATTTCATTTATTGTGAAACGAATAAACCGTTTAATAGGCAGACATTTTCCCTTTATCCAACGCTGGAAAACAGTACGAGTTAACATTTAACTACCAGTTGTTGTTCTGAAGACAAATTCTTTAATCTATTAGGTCACCTCTGTTTAGATAGTAATGCTCATTGCTCAGTAGACAGATATTTCTTTTTTTATATTTTCGGTTATTAATCATAACTAAATATCAACGTTTTAATAAACATATGTATAGTAAAATTCACCCTGTTTTAATTTAATTTTGTTTTGTAGTTGCCCCTTCCTCTTGTTTGTGAGTAGTAACGGTACTGCCATGAATATTGAAGTCGTCTGTAATCACTCAGCCAGTGGAGTAGAGATCACTCTGCCTGCCACGCGTTATTTAGTAGGTCGAGGTTGGCAAGAACCCATGCTCCGGACATCCTGACTGAGGGGTTTCCTGGTTTATTCAGTCCCTCCAGGTGAATGCTGGGATGATAGTTACCCTTTTAGCCTAGAGCCGCTTTCTTTCTTAATCCTAGCCCAACCTAAAGGGCGAATGAGACCTCGGTGCTGAAGGTCCGAACTCCTCCTTGTATCCTTCCCTTGAACAAAGAAAATGCTCGCGTGTGATCCTTTTCCCCTTCATATATCCGCCCATCCAGTGTACTTCAAACTACACAGGATTTGACTCGAGTCGAGTTGGATAAATTTTCCAAGCCGAGCTCTCGAGTGGAATTGAAAGAAAACTCGCTTGGACTCGCCATTTCCATCCCTAACTACAAGCCATCATGGCAGTAGATTCTGTCTTTTGGGAGAGTTTTGTTCCGATTCTTTGATTTCTATATTACTTTGTTTTTACCACTTCCAAATTTAATCGATTAAAAAGATAGAATTATGACGTCGTTCTATTAACATCTAGCACTCCAGAATTTTCTGTGCCTTCGCAGTAGAAATTGAGATGAAATGTTTAGAATCTGTGGAAGTTTATTTTCTGCGATTGCCAATTACACAGAAGTATTATTAGCGAGGAAAAGGGGGATTAGAGGGCCAATAGCCAGCCGGAAAATGAAATGAAATCTTACGTCCTAAGGTTATTTCGGCTAGGCTAAAGGAGAGGGTGATGATGAGAAATAAATGAAATGGCAGAATGAAGAAAGTAGGAGGAAATGGGAGATTCACGAGGAAACCCACGCATACGGTGTTTGTCCACCACAAAGTTCACTTGGTGGGAGCAGGGTTTGAACCCGGGACCCCATACACTAAACTAAACACTCTAGCACTGAGCCACCGCGGCCTCGAATAGCCAGACGGATTTCTTACGTGAGGAAGTTATGAATACCGAGGGTGCAATGGCAAAGTCACCAAAGATTACAAGAAAGAGTTTATTTATTGCATACAGAATCTGGGAAGAATTGAAGCTCCTTTTACAAAACTTATGATATAAACTCACTTGGCTCATGAATATTTATGCTGTAACAGACATGCCATTTGTGTACTGTAATAGAGATGCATATTACGACACACAAATCCAAGACTAGAATTTTTTATCAGCAATACAAGAAAACTAGAAAATACAGCGGTACATAATTTAATTCAGTTGCATACTTTATGTTTACAAAAAATGCAAAATATTGATTTTAAAATACTTTGGTTTGAAATTCTTGAAATAACAATATCCCTGGGGAACACATTTGCTACATCTACTAAGAAGCATATCAAATACCACGCTTTATGCAAAAATAAGTAAAATGTGCTTTATTGTTCAATATCAGTAATAAAGACATTAAAAGATAAATTAAACGAATGTATTACGTGGTCTAATCAACTAGAGAATTATAATCTCAATTTTCTAGCTATGTGATATATGAATGCTACGTCGTGAAAAAAAAGAATGACATAAAATAATAATAGTAATAATAATATACAGTGAAACCTCATAATGACACCGATAAGATAAAATGTTGATTCAAAATGGTGTATACACCTTTGTAAGTTGGAAATTATTGTACTGATTGCAATGGAATTCTCGCTATAGCTATTCTGGTTGACGCTTTTATCGGTGATATATTTTAAAACCTATAAAATATACCAATATTTTAGAACATAGTAGGGAGAGAGAAGCTGTTGAAAATTCGACACACTAAGGAATTTGCTACATGCATCTAAATATTGCCTTTAGGAGTGTTAATAAGAATAATATCATAATTCATGTTATACAGACATCAATAATAACTTATACCAAACATACACACATCATGCCCCAGATGACTTAATAAAAAGATGAAAATAACGGAATGTAACACTCATAGGCGCCGACTTGAAGAAAATATTGAGGAGCCACTGGCGGAAATCCCGGGAGGATGAGAGGGACATGTCCCCCAATCTTGGACCTGGGGGACAGTCCCCCCAATAATCTGACGTGAAAAGTGCTTTTTTGGGATAAGTGTTATGATTTGTGTCTGCCATAAAGGAATGTATGATGGAATTTATTTCTCTTAGCCTTTACCTGTATATATATATATATATATATATATATATACAGGGTGTTTAATAAGTAATGGTCATAAATTAAACTGTAGATAGTACATGCCAAAACTAACAAAAAAGTCTTAGTAAACATGTGTCCGCAAACGCTTCGTAACGGAGATAGGGGCTGTCAAAAGTTTGGGAAAATGAAGTTTAGAGACGAATATCTCAAAAAGTATGGATCGGACAGAGGGCGGTCCAATGAATGACTATCGAAGTCAGACATGCGCTATGCAGAAATGCATGGTTGATAACTCTGCAATGCGCGCGCAAGGGATTCGCCAAAGAAACGGAAGGAATCCCGGAAAATTGTCTAAGGAAAGGGGGCTCAAGATGAACATCGAGGGCGAGTCTATCCACCAGTAATTCATATGTCGTGGTACCAGGTCGAAAGCTCGAAAAGATACAAAATGGCGGACAATGTTTACGTGCCGTGTGTGGTTGCATAACCAGCAGGAAATGACAGAGGTAATCGAAGTGTGGTGATGTACGTTCAAAATTGCTCCAGGAAGAATTCCGACAACTAATGCATACGTACAAGTGTGGCAGCACTTAGGTAAATCAAACGGTATGCAAGGCACTGATGAAGCATTATGTGCTAAGCAGTTAATCCGCAAACTGGATTCCAATGGGAAAAGCATGACAACATTCGAGTATGTGGGAGGCGAATCTGAAACATTCCGCATGTTGAACGCGTAAATGTATTACAACAAGCAAAAAATGATGGACATGTAGTGTTTCTCCATATCAACAAACAGAAATCGTCATGTTGGTAATGTGTACAGCATTAATCATAAGGTAAACAGTAAATACCTAGATGTGTAACCACAGAAGAGATGCATGAGAAATTAAGGTACCTCTATCATTAAAGTAAATGTTGGAAGTGTCGTCCATTCATGCGAATGCATGCTCGTACTCGTTTTCGCAAAGATCCACGTACTCGTGATAACATGTCGGCATGCTGTTGAATATGTCCGTACCATTGTTCCACCCTTTCTCGAAAATCTGAGATCAGAACCACTGCATTCAGTGGGCACTTCAGCGGATTTGAACCTGTAACATCATGCACCCAAGGTGAGCTCAACGTCGGTTGCAACCCCGATTCAGTATTTCCAGCTGGCTTGCATGTTCTACCAGTGTTCCTTTCGGCCATTCCATTCATTTTCGCGCATCGTTTGTTTTACCTTGGTATTGGTACAGTAAAGGACTACTCTGTACATGTTCATTCGTCTTAGGAATGTGCTCTGAAGTAGTTTAGAACATGCACCACCACCTTTCTTCGATTGCCTCTCTCATTTCCTGTTGGTTATGCAACCACACACGGCACGTAAACACTGTCCGCCATTTTGTATCTTTTTGAGCTTTCGAACTGGTACCACGACGTATGAATTACTGGTGGATAGACTCGCCCTCGATGTTCATCTCGAGCCCCCTTTCCTTAGACAATTTTCCGGGAATCCCTCCGTTTCTTTGGGGAATCCCTTGCGCGCGCATTGCAGAGTTATCAATCATGCATTTCTGCATAGCGCATGTCTGACTTCGATAGTCATTCATTGGACCGCCCTCTGTCCGATTCATACTTTTTGAGATATTCGTCTCTAAACTTCATTTTCCCACACTTTCGACAGCCCCTATCTCCGTTACGAAGCGTTTGCGGACACATGTTTACTAAGACTTTTTTGTTAGTTTTGGCATGTACTATCTACGGTTTAATTTATGACCATTACTTATTAAACACCCTATATATATATATATATATATATATATATATATATATATATATATATATATATATATATATATATATATATATATATATATATATATATATATATATATTAGAAAGAATCGTATTCTGTAGTATTTCAAACTGAACTTCGTGCTGTAGTGCGTTTAGTAGTTTCATCAATATGTATTAATTCCACATCCGCTACTTGGGCACAAATTGCAATAAATGCCAGAGGAGAATATGCCCCTCTCCTCATTCTGTAAAATTGTCTCAGCTGTAGGTACGGGCAAAAATCCCGGGGAAATTGGGAGACATGTCCCCCAACATTGGAACTGGAGGCTCCCCCAATAATCCGTTTTGAAAAGTGATTTTTGCAGATAAGTGTGATGATTTGTGTCCGACTCCTCAAAGGAAAGTGAGATGAAATTGATTTCTTTTGGCTTTTCCATTCTTAATGAAAATGAGGGTGTGCGACTGTGCGTGACGTAACCTGATGTGAAATCTTATCTCCTCCTCTCTCCTAGGCCCTAGCACACGAAGAGTATATAGACTATCCTACGTCAGTAGAACCCATCTTTTCAGTAAACGCGCATTTCATCTATTTGTAGTATCAGCCTAGGCATCTACTCATGCTTCGAAAGTAAAGAAAATAATTTAATTGCTGGAATATTTTTCTCCGTAATCTTAAGGTTACATCTGTTAACTAAAGTGTATATGACACGTGTCAGATTTCTGTAACGATTCCTGTAATGATGTTGAGATTATCATCATTGTATCATCATTTTCTTACATTATATGAAATTTGGCAAATACAGTATTATTTCTGAACAAAGAGCATAAAAAAATGGAAAGTCAATGAAATTCTTAGAAATGCTAAGAAGGATTATTGATTATTGTTCTAAGTGGAATGCGAAAAACCAACATATTTATTACGGGGTGATCTTGAGCCCGATAGCACCCTATACGCCACTGAAGACAACTCTGCTCCCCTGATCCTCCACAACATTGTTTTTGAATTTCATAAATATTTTGAACATTGCTTATATATATATATATATATATATATATATATATATATATATATATATATATATATATATAGGGTGGGCCATTTTAATCAGTCCACGGAAATATCTGAAAAATTATAAAACATAGAAGAAATGTTTGAAGTACACGTTATATATTGCTAAGGGGGAAAACCAATTCCGCCAAAAGTACCCCTCCCCGCCCCCCTGTAAATGGAGGTAACAGGGGGTAATTTTGAAATGTCAAATGGGAACACGGGTCGAGTAATACCTCGTTCGAAAGGTCTTGGAAAACTAAGTAACGCTGTACCAAAAGATGTTTCATATGGAGCACCAGTTTCAAAACGGCCGCCATGATATGGTTCCGAAACTCCAGTACCCGTAGTATGAAAACCATGGAAGGTAAATGAATGGAACAAAATTGAAATACGTAAATATCATAGGGCATATCGAATGATGTGATCCCTGTGATCCCAGTGGCCTGCGTGAAAGGTCTTGTGGGCTAACTTCAAAATTTCAATGTCTGACCGGACAACGGTTCGGGCGTACGCTTGACCTACCCAATGCTGATTGGAAGGCAGACTTCATGGATAGAGAATTGGTGCACTGAGTTAATGCGGATGGCCACAGTTACATTTTGATTAACTATTAGCACTCATGTCATATTGTGAGCTTGACGGACGAAACGGTGTGTACGTATATCCCCGAAATGCTTTCCGAATAACCAGCAGGCATTGCATAAAAGTTTCTGTGGCGACGGAGATTAGCAAATTCACAGGTTTGTAAGTGTTAGCAACTGCATTATTCGACAACTTCTTTCGTATACCATTCCTTCTGTTTTCGCATCAAATCATACTCAGCCATACAGATATGCGTTACCATTCAAATAAAATTCCACCTTTTTTTAGTCACTACACCGTCATCCTTACAAACAAATGTTTCAACCACATCATACCTATTTGTGGCGTAGCCTTAATTTGCGAATTAAAGTAGAGTTCTCATTTGAACTTTCACAGTTACTTTCCACCCCACTCACATACAGAGCGCAGGGAGAGATTATTTTGCAGTACTTGGATTTCCCTCTATACATTATGGCAACTTTACTCAAACATTTTTATCTGTGTTGTATCATTCTCGAGCCATGGAACGCCTCCGTGGTTTTCCTATTTAATTTTCGTTATTTTCATTTATCTCTAACCTAGAGATGCAAGGGCTCGGGAAAAAAAACCGGCTTTTTTGAAAAAAAAAACTCGGTTTTTTCTGCTTCGCTTTTTTGCTTGGGAAATTTTGGGCTTTTTTTAAAATTTTGCTTTAAACTGATAAAGCAGACTTTGTTTCGCTTCTCTACAACAAAAAAACTCATTTAATTAGTGGCTGATGCAGATAATAATATGAAACCTCGAAAATAAACCATGAATTTCAAAAAGATTTTTTTAAAATTCTTAATATATTTACATTCCAAAGGATTAACCAATATATGTAATAGTATTTTAGCCTCTTATATACAATAAGTACTTTAAAAAATAATACACAAATAACTACCAAAATTGTATGTAGTATTTTTATTTCAAAATATCACACACCCTCTTTTTGAAGCAAAATAAAGAAAAACATGAGAGAAATATGCTCATCAAGAGCCTCGTTCTTAAAATTGTTCAGTTAAGTTTTAACTTTCATATACATTGTATGAATATTTCGAACAAATTTTTCACTGATTGATCACATACGTAATAATCTGTTACCACCTATCAGGTGCTTCGGATCTACAAAATCGGTAAAGCTCCAAATTCTGTAATGCACTGACTGTTCCCTAAGCTTCTTCAAAATCGGGAAAGTATGAGCATATGGTTTCCTAGGCTTTAGAATATATAACCACTATCACGGTTTACGCAGTCCTTAAGGTTTCTGAATTTTTAACAAGAAAATTCAACATATCGTTACGAAACTTTTTTTTACAAAAAAAAACTATGGAATACATTAAAAAAGAGTGGGAGAATCAATCACTGTTCCAATTCACAAGAAAGACGACAAAATTGATTGTAATAATTATCGAGCATTTCTCTTAACATTCTATTAATAAGACTGACCCCATACGCAGATACAATTATTGGAGATTATCAGTGTGGATTTAGTCGAAATCGGGGCCGCGGTGGCTCAGTGGTAGAGCGGTCACATCTGGTGCTTGGGGTCCCGGGTTCGATCCCAGCTCCCGCCAAGTGAACTTTGTGGTGGACAAACACCGTGTGCGTGGGTTTCCTCGGGGTTCTTCCGTTTCCTCCACTTTCTTCATTTCATTCATTACTTATCATCACCGTCTCCTTTAACCTAACCGGCATAACCGTGGGACGTAAAACTCAAAGATTTCATTTAGTCGAAATCGACCAGATATTTACCATTCGACAAATACTCGAAAAGAAATGGGAATATATTACCCAGTACATCAACTGTCTATTGATTTTAGAAAGGCTTACAACTCGGTTAGGAGAGAAACATTGTACAACATTCTTACAGAATTTGGAATACCGAAAAAACTAGATTTATTAATTGTTTAAAAGAATCCCAGAGTAAAGTCCGAGTAGAAAAATGCGAGCTTCCACGTCGAGATTGACCTAAAACAAAAATATGCGTTATCGCCGTTATTATTTAGCTTTGTTCCGGATTACGCTATAAGAAAAATCAAAGATAGGAACCAGGGCCTAGAGTTGAATGGTATTCACTAGGTTATTGTGTATGCTGATGATGTAAATCTGATAGGAGAACAATCGAAAGAAATGCAGAGGCCTTATTAAACGCTAGCAAGGACATGAGTAAATGCAGAGAAATCTAAATACAAGGAAGTTCACAAGGATCGTAATACGGCAAAAAATATGAATGCGTTAAAATATCAATTAATACTTTCGACACAGTGGGTACTTTCAAATATCTCGAATCAGTATTACCAGACCAAAATCATATCCACAAAAGAATTTAAATGTCGATTAAAATCAGGAAATTCGTGTTATTATTCAGTTCAAAATATTTTGTCGTCGCGAATTCTGTCAAGGAATTTAAAGATTAAAATATATAAAATTATAATCATGCCTTTTATGCTTTATGGTTGTGAAATATGGTCGCTTACGGTGTGGGAAGAACGCAGACTGAAATTATTTGAGAATAAAATTCTGAGACGAATATTTGGACCCAAGAGGAACGGGAATGGGGAATAGCTGAAACTTCATAAGGAGGAACTACATAATTTATACGGTTTACCAAACATCGTTAGAGTCATCAAGTCTAGGAGGCTCAGGTGGGCAGGTCATGTAGCCAGAATGGAAGAAAGTAGGAACGCTTTCAAAGTTTTAACTGGAAATCCAATCGGGAAACGTCCATTAGGAAAACCTAAGCCCAGATGGGAGGACAATATTAAGATGGATCTAGCAGAAATAGGAATACAGAGTAGAAACTGGATTGAATTGGATAAGGACGAAAGTCAATGGAGAGCTTTCATAGCCATAGAGAAAAAGAGAGAGAATACATTTAAATTAAGCACGACTGAACAACAAACATGAGTGAGTGATTAGCTTTCGCGCTTCTATCGTGAAGTCCGGGATTCAACCCCGCATTCAACCATTTTGACAAAAGTTTTTTCTTAATTCCATCTGTGAATGTAGAGATAGTGCGTGTACTGTGAGTCCTGGCCGACTTCCTTTCTAATCGTTTTTAAATCTTTGTTATTACTAATTACCAGCAGTGATGGATTTGCGAAGAGGGTTAGGGTAGGGATGTCTTTCGGATTGAAGCCTCTACCCCGAAATTTCTAAAACAAACTAAATATTAGTTTTGCCTTTACTCATAAACTTCAAGCTGTCCTCAAATAAAATATTAGGAATTTTTAGAAAAACTAAGCATTAATAAGAAAAGCCCCTCCCAAAATACTTTTCTAAATCCGCCACTGATTTTCAGTATAAAATGGTCTTCAAGGTTGTATCTGGAAGATTATAACTGAATATAGAAACGAAACGAAATATTTGTTATTCCTGTACTCCAGTAGCGTAGCCAGGATTGTTGTTTGGGGGGGGGGCCTTAGTGTTATATTAAATATATATATATATATATATATATATATATATGCGTTTGTTGCGTCAGAATGTTTAGTTTTAATAATAATAATAATAATAATAATAATATCTTTTTCTGAAGTGCTGACTTCTCTAAATATTTCTTCGTTGCTTCTCAATTGCTGTTTTTGCACACCACTACTATATTTTTTTCGTTCTAGGCGTTTTTCTAAAACGTTTTGCGAGTCTTCCTCTGAATTAATATCTTGTTTAGATTTTTCTCCGTTGTTTTTTGGTTTCCTTGCACATTTTACTCACCAAATTAACACAATTGCCTTTTTTCCGCTTTAACCACTTTTGTAAAGTGATTTGCGACATTTTGCAATTGCAAAAGTTCTTTTTTCGACACCCTGAACTCGTCTAACTTAAGCAAATCTTCTGAATTGCTCTAGTTGATCAAACATCAGATATTGCTGTGAGATAGTCACATGCTACAAGTGTTTACTATTGTTTTCCAGCCTCTCCTATTAACATTTTTTCCTTAAAAAAATCTTTCATTTGAATGAAACCAAAACATCAAAGGAAAATATTTATTTTTACCCCTCGTTTCTTTCATTCAGCTTGTCTAGAAACTGTTTAGTGACATGTTATGTTCTGAAATAGAGTACGTGGAAGGCAATTGCTGTTTCTTTGGAGAAAAAATTACAAACATCATATCACCAAAGTAAATTGTCGGAACCCTTTGGGGGGGCTCGGCCCCCCTGGGCCCACCCCTTCCCTACGCCACTGCTGTACTCATAAATTTAAGCTCCTCTTAAATAAAAGTTAGGAATTTTTAGAAAAAAAAAAACATTATTCAGAAAAAAACCTCCCAAATATTTTTCTAAATTCCATACTGATTTATTTCTATCAAATGGTATTCAAAGTTGTGTCCGGAAAATTATTGTTAAATCATTGCACAGCTACAGTAGAACGGAAATGTGGAAGTACGCTCTGACAGATATATATTGAAAAACATAAGTTTAATTATGTGCTAGAAGCTAGAGTACTAAGCCCTAAGAAAAGAAACACGGATGACTAAAAAGAAATGATCTAGAGAAGAAAAAAATGTTGATAATTCAAAAGTTAAATAACTTCTAAAATTGCTCTCAAGTACTACGTACTTTATGTTTACTTTAATTCATAAACCATGTGCTCCATCCACCATGATGGTGAATTCCAGAGCAAAATATGGCATTTAGGTCATGGAAATATGGCATTTAGGTCATTTAACTTTAGACTATACTGTAAGAAAGCTATTTAAACAGAAAAATCATGAAAATGAAAAAAGCCAAAATTTCCAAAATTCTCGTTTTTTTTTCCAAAAAAGCCGGCTTTTTATGTGCAAAAAAAAAAAACCATCGATTCTAAAAAGCCGGCTTTTTTGCATCTCTACTCTAACCGTATTCATACTATGGGCACTAGACGTTTTCTTAGACACAGTCACTATGTCTTGGCGATCATTTTGAAAACGGTGTCTCATGTCGAAAATATTCTTACAGAAGCTGTTTAATATTCATTTGTCTATGTAACGTGATGTTACTCACTTCAAGTTGCTATTTGAAATTTTGAAGTTGGCCCCGGATACCTTTCAGTTGACCCTTGGAGTCACCCCGACAACACCTCTCGATGTGCCTTACGTCAGTTACCTACTCCAGTTTTTCTTCTGTTGATTTATCTCCAATCCCTTTCATACTACGGGTACTAAACCTTTTCTCTGGCACGGATACTATGTTTCGGCGGCCTTTTGAGAACACTGCCATTTCACCTCAATCGTTTTCTCCTGCAAGATGTTTGATTTTGCAAGATTTATCGAACGAGGTACCACTCGATTCATGTTACTATTGAAATTTGTTGAAATTTTGAAGTTAGCCCCCAAGATCTCTTCAGGGAGGCCACTGGGATCACAGGGACCACATCATTCGATATGCCCTATAATATTAACGTATTTCAATTTTATTCCATTCATTTACCTTCCATGGTTTTCATACTACGGGTACTGGAGTTTCGGAACCATATCATGGCGGCCATTTTGAAACTGGTGCTCCATATGAAACATCTTTTGGTACAGTGTTACTTAGTTTTCCAAGACCTTTCGAATGAGGTATTACTCGACCCATGTTCCTATTTGACATTTCAAAGTTACCCCCTGTTACCTCCATTTACGGGGGGCGGGGAGGGGTACTTTTGGCGGAATTGGTTTTCCCCCTTAGCAATATATAACGTGTACTTCAAACATTTCTTCTATGTTTTATAATTTTTCAGATATTTCCGTGGATTGATTAAAATGGCCCACCCTGTATATATATATATATATATATATATATATATATATATATATATATATATATATATTACCCGTCCTGCTCAATGTTGAAGACGGATTTGCGCCGATCGGGGGGGCAAACAATGAATAAATATATCATCATATTCAGACGTTTTCTATCAGGTGCTAGATGAAAGCCCCTCCCCCACAGGATCTCGGTCCGCTCCATCCGTTCCGCTGCGAATTTCAAGACCTAAGTCAAATTTGCCTAAAACAAATTCAAGTTCAAAATTTGGAAACTTCACTGCAAGTTTGCGCACCACATTGATCGTCCCTTGTCACATCAGTGCTGTGATAGTGTTAGTTGAAGCTTTAGAGCTCTATTAAAAACTTTGGAAGTGTCGTTTTGTATCGAATAAGAAGCCTGTTCCTAATATTGAATTAAAGGTACGACGAAGTTTACGACTGAAATTCTTTCTCCTCTTTGTTACTTTTTCCTAAACTGGATTATATTGGGGGGCGAGGACCCACCTTTAATTTTTTGGTGGGGGCAAAAGTGTCCTGCCCCCTTCCCCCGAAGTCGGCGCCTATGATGCCCGCTATTCGCACGGGTAGAATAAGTTTTATGGAAAATATTTCAAAACATTGCAACAATGAAAAACCCGATCAACGGATTTTAGACATAGAATTAAACATAGAACTTACTCGTTACTCGTAAGTTGTGTTTAAAACTAGGGTTAAGTACACTACTTTTAAAAATAAAACTCATAATTGAAGAAAACTCGACATGAAATGAAAGCTTAACCTATTTTTGTTTTTGGTTTGTTTGAGTTTAACGTCCCACTCTTACGCCGTGGTGGCTGAAGGAGACGTGAACCTACTTATTATTGTGGAATCAGAACCACTTTTTTTGTATCACAGTGGGAATCGAACCTAGGGCTACGCGCGCCGAAGGCAAGCGTTCTAACCTCTAAACCAAGCATGAGTCCTCAACATCTTCGTTTTACTCCCATTGAGATGAAGAACAACAATGATGTACAGTGAATTATAATGGAGGAACCCATGTAATGAAAACGCAAAAGAAAGGTAGAATAAAGCTCAAACACCGCGTTGTACACTATAAAATTCACATGAAATTTTCTGCCATTGAACAAAGGACGAATATCACCAGATGTTATACCTTTAGCACTTAGTCACTGCGGTACCCTTTAGGGATCATTAACCCGATGACCCTTTTCCCCTTTTTCACAGGTGTCTCTTTCAAAAGTACTTGTGATCCATGTGACCTCTGTAAACTGCATCTCAAGTATCCAGTTGTGTGAAGAAATCGGTAGTGATAGTTGGGAAACGGAAAAATCACAGCAAAAGGTTTCATAATGCGGAAGGGGAGGAACTCCTTCCATGTGGCAAGTTGTTGGTTCAATACATGAAAATAGAACAAAAATTGTACACGCCTGCAGCATTTTTGTTACTGACGGGAGTGAAATAGATGTTCTATCATCAAGTTAAAGGTTTCTTTTGTGTTCTTAAATCCTTTGAATTTCCCTTTACGATGAATGATTCAAGAAAACTATGTCAGTTGGTTTTTCATTCTTTTTTCTTATTATAAAAAAAGCAACGCTCTCTTGTCACTTGCTCAAGTGTTACGAATGAGCTAGTGCATTTAGAGTAGATAATATTTGCTTTCATTGTTTGTAGGCTCTACTGCCTGTGTACCCTAAAAAACTTCAAAGATATGGTTGTCTTTCCTTTTTATCTGGCAGATACAGTAGAAATAAGCTTAATAAAACATGGTACTATTCTTATCATTCATGGCATCAGCCATTCAAATTTTACATATAGTTGTATCTGACACCGCCTGTGTGAACAACAGCCCTGGTGATGATTTATGGTGATTTATTGATTACTCTCAATACCTATATGAATGATTCGCTAATAATGATCGCAAATTGATATAAAATTGATCATTAAAAAATCATTAAAACTTTCTAAATTAAATTATAGTTTTTTTTTTTTTTTTTGAGTCTAAAGCTCTTTTAAAGAATCGTTGAATTTGAAGGAGTTCGGGTAGGGATGGTATACACACGAGGCTGCAGTTCCGGTTTCGTCTCGTTTGACAAAATTGGTCTCAGTCCCGATCTCGTCTCAAAGTAAATAGTAGGCTATAAAATAAAGAAAATGTGTAAGTAGTATCATTTTTTGCTTTTATTATTCAATTTGAATTGTTGTGTGGCATATCCATTTGTAGCTAGGTGGCCAACACTCGTGCTTTTTATGTGTGTTCGCGGGTTCAATCATTAGGGTGTATATCAAACATTGGATAAAACTCGAATAGTGATCCACATTTCACTTTAAACAACAGATCTTATCATATAATCTGAGTACTTGCTATGCAGAGAAACTCTTCACAGTCAACTTCAATACTATAGTTAATTTCCTTCCTGCTGAATCAGAGTTATTCAATATCCTACCAGATAACACAGTAGAAGCAAGAATATATTTGAATTATAGGAAATTTAAATTTTACAATTTCTCATTTATTGTTCGCTACCAGAATGCCCGTTCTTTGCACAAGGAGAATAAGTTTCATTTTGGACATATAGGGCAAAAATACTGTCACCAATCAACTATGAATTCGACACTAATATCGATCATTTTCAATTATTTTTAAGTCACCGTCCCCTTTAAGAGCACTAATGGGAGCTGGACTTAGAAGATTTAAACAGCATCGGAAGTGTCACTGTTCGTCTCAGCGACCCCGAAAATTATGGACTCAACACTACTATCGGTTATTTTTATATATAGATATAAATATATTTATCGGGTGTCCTAAAAATGGCGCCTAAAAACTAAAGAACACTATTCTACAGGTCAAAATAAAGGGAAAATCTTATATGATGGAATGCTCTCCGGGGCCTCCCTCAGTTGGTATGGGGAATTAAAATTTCACTATGTGGCAACATCGCATATTAATTTGGAACATTAGCATCGCTCTACAAATCCATCAAACAGTTATATCGATTGTTAAGATAATAATTGGTGCTAGTATCAACGTTTATTGACTTCACGGGCGTCTCAGGCGGTCTAAAGAGGGGACGCGTCCCCAAATATTCTGAGTACGAGATAAATGCATCAATGCTGAATGTATTTAGATCTATGTGGAAGAAGTAAAAATATAGACAGAACAAATTAAAGTTATGCCTGTTCTTAAACATTAGGTTAACGTGAATTGAATGTCCGCCTGACGTATGTCACTTTGAAAGAAGGATTTTATTTATTTATTTATTTATTTTTAAAGTTACGCTTCTTGGTTAGTCAAAGTAGTATCTGCTGCAGGAACATAAGTTTTTCATTGCTTAACCAGCAACAATTGGTTTCCATGACTAAGGGAGACTGGATAAGGGAATGTATAGAAATTTATCTGCGAATTAAGAAGGGGAATCTACAAGGACGGAAATATACACTAGAAGCGAAGGTGACCAAAAAGAATTTTAAAAGATAGAGAAATTTGAATATTATATATGAGAGTAAATTTCATGCGAATACTGTAGAAGGGCAGCAAGGGACAACTACTATGACAACATATAAACTAAAGATAGAAATGAGTGTTTAATGAGTGAATTGGGTTTGAAGAAGATGGAAAGAATACATTGAGGAGTCGCATGACACCAAGAATAAACAGTACATTTTAGACATTAAAACGGAAAATGAAGTAAACGAGGATGGTTCATTGGAGAAGTTCAAAAACATACAGCGAAATGAAGAACAAAAAAGTAGATAATATATATACCCATTCCTTCCTCCAATTTGCAGAGCTGAATTTGGATTTAAACGACATCGGAAGTGTCACTGTTCATCTCAACGACACTTAAAACTATGGATTTGACATTAATATCGGTAATTTTTGATCATTTTTAAATTAATCTCCATCATCTTCCCTTACATTGTACCGTTAAAATGAAATAATAAAAACAATCCCAGGTTGGAACTCATCTATGTTGAAAATTTGATTGTGATCGATTGGGTGGTTCAAGAGTTATTAAGTCACAAAAGTAGTCACTTTTATTTTGTATATAGCCTATAGATTACAATCTGCTTTGACTGCCATGTTAAAGAAAGAAAATCACGTTCATTATCTAAACAAATAGATATTTTACTACTACAATAATTGTTTCAAATATATGAAATGCTTTATTACCTTTCACAAGACCAACTTTAATTGACATTTTATAACACGACCTTCTTACAATCTTATGATGAGCTTTTTCTTCATAATACTATAGCTGCACATTAAGTTGTAGGACCACTTCTCAAATACTCTCGGTGCAGAAGGGAATGCTAAACTTAAATCAAACAATCACCTTTTATTAACTATAGTCTCAGTTGCGTCTTCAATCGAGTTAGGTTTGAACTCAGATGTCTCTCGTAGTTCGAATTGCACTTTCCGTTTCTTCTACAAGCTCATACAATCGTGATGCATTATATAGGAGTTTTTTTTTTCTGTTGTAAAGAATAAAAATTACAAATTGTTGTATACTTCCGTGTTTATAGTGGAGCAAAACGAAACTGCTAGAAATTTTTATATAATTACGAAAAAAGCACAATTGCGTAACGATAACAGAAAATAAAAATTTAAATCTCAGAATGCTGAATACTATGATTGAATTAAAGTTTACAAAAAAATCCCCTTTGGGGTATCATGGCTTAAAAATCTGTGGCACTCATGCCTGTGGGGGTGATGAGTGCTCAGTACATCGAGTCCCCTCGCCGTTAATGCTGGCTTTCTCAACCGGAGTTCGCTACTACTTTCTTTCAAGTAGCTTCCTAATTGTCCTTATGACGCTGGGTGCATGCCATAATGCCAACACTATCTAGTGAGTATGCATGGTCGGCAATCGTTCCTCGAGCCAGACCCGACACTCATTGACTTCGCTGACCTCACTAGGGCATTGCCGAGTTATTTAAACATTTACAACTTCGCTTCCCACTACATTAATTAGTTTTACATCGTTATCTACGTGAAATAGAAATTTATTTTTATTCCATACATACAAGCGGTTGTAATAAAACAACAGGGAATTTTAAACGTATATTTCTGTGGATAATTCCTTAACTGTGTAACCAGGGACAGATCCAGGCTGAGTATTGCTAGGGGAGCAGTCGTTCGAGCTCAAAACCAGTAATAATATATTGCAAAAAAAAAAAAAAAAAAAAAAAAAAAGTCAAACAATTTTATAAAAGGGAATGGACTCTTCTGTACAATTAACTTGTTTAAACATTGATACTGATGGATTACTACTACTACTACTATTATTATTATTATTATTATTATTATTATTATTATTATTATTATTATTATTATTATTATTATTATTATTATTATTATTAATAATAATAATAAATAGTAGTAGTAGTAGTAGAAGAAGAAGAAGAAAAATACGATGCCAGAACCTTAGGTCTATTGACTTTCTGCACTATCAAACTAGAATTTCTAAAACTGCAATATTGGCAAACACTTGCGAACAGATAGCGTTTAAAGCTTATTGTCTACCAATTGTTTAAGAAAGCAGAAATCGGTTTTCAGAACGGTGGTGATTGTCATTGCTGCTGACTACCACAGCCAATTATTGGTGTTGATTGCCACGACTGGCGCTGATTGTCAATATCAAGGTGCTGATTGTCACGATGGCGTGCTGACTGCCACGAGCCTGAGAGGAAGTTGCTAGATGTAACATTACCGGACGTCAAGAAGCATGAAAGAAACGTGATGAACCTTAGGATCGTGTTGTTCAGACCAACTTCTAACAAACGTTAACAGATCTCTGTATGTACTTTCAGTTTTGTCAGGGAGCGGTACGTACAAAATTGGTACGATTTATATGTTCTCACTTGAATTCCCTATGTCAGCATGAACTGTGTACAGCTGAGCAAATTGTTTCGAGCAGTCCTTGGAAATTCCATAAAAAAGAACACTGCTGGCAGTCCCTCACAAGGGAAGTTCGGAAGAAAGCACTCGCCTGCAGAAAAACTAAGCATGCCATTTGAAGCCCTAATTCATGCTGATTACAACAAGCTAATAAAATTCCTGTATGGTTGAGAATTGTTCGAGATATTCAACTTGGCATTATATGAGAAAATGAGGATATGCGCATTTAAACGCGTTAAGTACAACATAATTAGCAATGAATATTGACATACGAATTGAATGCTATCGGAAGTAACAGAAAAAAAAAAAGACTGTTTTGCAATAACTAACGGGTTTGTTAGATACAATTAGTCATTATATTGTTCACAATATTGATAACTAAGAGATGAAAATTAATCACTGTTGTTCTTCTGTTTTATGAAGAAATGACACAGGCAAAAGACTTCCTTCCATCATGAACATTTTATATGTGCAATTGCGTTGCATTCGTCAAGGAAACAGTTCGCAGAACCAAACCAGAAAGCAAATTCGATAAGTGATTCAATAGGTATAGGCCTATAATTTGTTCGTAATCTACCTTGAGAAACGCAAACTGAAACAACCCAATGTATTGCGGTGATCGGAACTGATTCGTATGGATACGAACTGTATTTGATTATTTCGTTGGTACATCATAACGTCCTGATGAAGTTGTTTCATACTCTGTACAAATCTTCTGCCATAATCTTTGATTGGTAGGAATCCAAACACATCAAATAGTTGTATCCCCGTGTGCAGCAGTTCTCTGGTATCTTCTCAACCATTACGTCTTTTGTCATCCGTCATGCAACTTATAATGAACAATTTGTCTGTGAATGGACCCAGTGATCAAGCAGTAGCAAGTTCAAAACATCAGGCTTCGCTATGGAAGAAAATACTTAACGCGTTTAAATATGCATCCACTCATTTTTTCATATAAACTTCCAAGCTGAATATCTCGAACAGTTCTCAACTGTACAGGAATAATATTATCTGTTGAAATCAGCATGAATTGGTCCTTCAAATGGCATGCTTAGTTTCTCTGCAGGCGAGTGCTTTGTCCCGAACTTCCCTTGTCAGCACTGACTTCAGACTATCATATCCAAAACACAAAATCCGTTTATCTTGTTCCAATCTATCGTACTGCAGAAAGGAAGTTCCGTCTTCGAAGCAAAGATGATCATCCGGAAAATCTAGTTCTTTAGATGTGGAATTATTATTATCGTTATTATTATTATTATTATTATTATTATTATTATTATTATTATTATTATTATTATTATTATTATTATTATTATTATTATTATTATTATTATTATTATTAATGCCAACAACTGTCCATTTAGCATTGTTTAAATAGCCCTTCCTTTGACTTTAGAAACATTATTTGGGTGAATAAATACACACTAATTTTACATTATAATACTGATCCATTAAATAATACAATAAAACAATTAATTTAAACAACGAAATGTGCAAATTGTACATATAACAGAAAAGACAATCCCTTTATAAACATCCAAGCGTATGTCGTTACACTTAGTGAGTAACTTGGTAACTTACAGGATGCTACATAGATTTGCTGTGACGATTAGTAAATTAATCCCGCATATTAATATGATGATTAGTAAATTTAGTATAAGGGATTAATTCCGCTCTTTCCAAATAGTTTCTCTCAGGCTCGTGGCAGTCAGCTCACCGTCGTGGCAGTCAGCACCTTGATATTTGCAATCAGCGCCAGTCGTGGAAATCAGCACCAATAATTGGCTTTGGCAGTCAGCACACGTGGCAATCAGCACCAAACCTTCAGAACGAAGCGATAGCGCAAAATATCAAATCTTGAAAACAAAGAAGAAGAAATGGCTACCTGCATTTTCGAAGGTCGAAATTTTCTGAGCAAGAACGCCAATGCAAGTAATTTCTTGCGATGTATTGCTTCATTAAACTTCTACAACGTAAAAAAAAAAAAAAAAAAAAAAAAAAAAAAAAAAAATTGGATCTACCTCTATGTGTAACAAAATAATATTGGAAGGTTGAAATCTTATGTGCTTGTTTTACAAAATTAGGTTTCGGAATTTGTTGAAAACATGCTCTTTGACTAAAAATGACTGGAAAGGGAATAGATCTACAGTATATTGAGTCACAACTCAAAATTTGAGTTGTTTTAAACACTTTCGATATACCTTGTGAATCACCTCAGAGGTGGAATTCCTCTTTCTCCCATGTATATCACTCTGAACAAGATCACCCAAGGGTAATTGTTTACTATCAGAAATGTAACTTAACAATGCGTGCATTTTGAGTAAAGACAATGGTATATATATATATATATATATATATATATATATATATATATATATATATATATATATATATATATATATATATATATATATATATATATATATATATATATATATATATATGTGTGTGTGTGTGTGTGTGTGTGTGTGTGTGTATCTATGTATTTTTTGGCGATATTCGAAACGAGAGACCGAGACTTTGGAGAGTGAGCTTGATTTTTTTTTTTTTTTTTTTTGTGACGAGTTAGTTTCAGGAAGTTACTCTCTCACGAAATTATTCCCCAGTATTTCCAAGTGGCGTGTTGTTTGCCACGACTCGATTTTCGTGTTGATTGCCACGATTTTGCCACGATTTGCATTCCGATCTTACCACATTCATTATCGTGAAAGTTCACACACACCTGGAGTAAAAGGAAGGGTTGTAAGGCACCTCTGTTTTTGATTCTCTGGAACAAGTGGTAAATGTTCTCGCCTTTGAACACAAAACATCATTAATATCACAAAAGCTTAGTAAATTGATATAACTGCATTTTCTCTTTTAACTGAGTTTTTAATATGGGCTGTTACAAAATGTTACGTTTTCTGTTATGCTACGCGACTAAAGAACTGGGTTTTATATACTTTAGAAAAATGAAATGAAATATTTCAGTCTTACTTCCCATGGTTATGACGTGTAAGCTAAAGGATATGGTAATGATCAGAATGAATGAAAAATAGTGTAATGAAGAAAGTGGTAGGAAACAAGAACCCACTGCATCACTGTCATCTAAAGTGTTTACTCTGAGACTTGCTGGAAAAATTAAGCAAATATTTCTCATTTGTGCACCCCGAGAATCCACCTGAGATACGATCTTGTGTACGATTACATCACAAAAACAATATTTTAAATTATTCTTTTTTTTCTGGGGGTGGTTCACTATCGAATGATTTATCTTTCGATTGCGGAATTCAGCTTCTTACATTTATATAGTCTAAATTTTACCTTCAAACGTCCGAGAGAATTAATGGTTCAAGAGAAATGTAATCTGCTAGTTTACTTCTGGCATAGGTTTTATTGTATCAAATCGTACACAGTACTCCCTTGTGGCTATGTGGATAGGCCCTTGTGGCTATGTGGATGGGCGTACGCACCTTTTGGGTGGGAGACCTGGTTTAGATTACCGGCGGAAACTTATTTGGATCAGATTCCATGTTAAGCTGTAGGTTCATGCCTCAGACTGCTGCTGAATCGGATGTTTAACTCAAATCTACTCCAATTCATGCACATTCCATCTTGTTTCAAAAAAGCTATGAAGGGATTGCTGACCCATGTATTTTAATAATCTCTGTTGAATTGATTTGATTTGATTTTTAGCGGCCCGCTCAGCATCGAGGCTATATGAGATGTGGACCTACAGTTTTAACGTAGAATCCGATCCACATGAGCTCCCGCTGGAATCGAACCCGGGTCTTCCAAGTTAGAGACGCGTACGCTAACCGCTTAGCCACAAAGGAGCCTTCTGAGTGGGCTTGAAAATAGCCAACTAATAATACAAAAGTCACTAAATTTTTGTATTACCAGTAGAAGTTTCCTTCCTCTCACCAAAGATGTTTAAAAGATTGCTAAATCCATATATTTAAATCTAATTTTGTTTAATTTAATCTCTAGGAAAGCTATGAAAGATAAAAGAAAAAGAAAGAAACATGCCTCCTAAAGGTCCGGGTTCACATATTTCGGGATGGTTATCTCCTACTTATGGGTGGTCCTGATGAAATGCCTACATTCAACGTTGGCTACATATTCGAACACACACAAATTGTACGTCATATAAATTTTGAAAATTCATTTGGGGAAATTTTAAGCACACAAATGATTACCTCGAGTGCTTGAACTCAACTTGAATAAATTTAACAGCGGCGTTAGCAGCTGATAGCGTAACCCAATAACGTGCTTGGGACAGTTTGTATTGTACCGGTATGTATTATGTTTATAAATATAATAGATTTGATTTTTATGATATGGTCATCTGGTAACCCTCGGCTTATGAGTCCATTATCTATAAATCTTCACGATTGTGATATAAGATAAGCCAGAGATAATACCGTGGCAAACAACACCAAAATGAAGTCGTGGAAAACAACACGTAAACTATTTCCAGCTCTTAAAAAAAAAGAAAAGAAAGAAAAAAAACCTCCTGAAGTTTGGAACTTCACTCCTAAGTCCTCGCAAACAACTCCTAAACGATTGATATTCACGAAGAGTTTGACTAATGGGAGACCCCACTATTTTGTTCTACTGTATATCCAGAACTTTTAACTCATAAACTTAACAATTTCACCCATAAATCCTTCGAAACAAATCCAAAACAATTAACGTAGGTTTCATTATTCGTGACGAATGGGCCCTCCTTTATTTTACTGGCTGTATCTTGAGAAGTGTAAACTTCTAAACTTTAGGATTTCAGTCTTAAATCCTCTCAGACAATTTTAAAACAATTGATGTAGGTTTTAAAATTATATGTGACGTATGGGGTGCTAACTTCACGAAGTTGGACCCAATTTGCGGTAATGTATCTTTAAAATAGTAACTTCTAACTTCGGGACTTCACTCCTATATCTTCCCAAACAAATCATAACCGATTGGTGTACGTTCTAAGAATATTCGCGAGAAGTTGGACTAGATGCATAAAAGTTTCGCATAGAAAGAACTTTCAATTTTTAAAATGGAGGCTAGAGATATGCATCCCCCACATTTAAAATGGGGGTAAGTCGAAAGCTGTGAGAACACAAAACTCGGGGCTTTCAGCAAAAAACGGCACCAAACTTTAGCATAGAAAACACTTCCTATTTCTAAAGTGGGTTGTTGCATTTCTCCAGCCCCCTCAAATTTATTGTTGCTTTAACTTGAGAAATGTGAGCACAGAACTGGGGATAAAAACTGACATAGAAAAGACTTTCAGTTTCTAAAGTGGGAGGTTGCATGTCTCTATCCCGCCCTCCAAATTTATTCTTGTTATAACTTGAGAACGACAAGAGCACAAAACTGGGGTTTTCAGAGTAAAAGGGTTTTAAAAAAGTTTGGCATAGAAAAGATTTTCAATTTCTAAAGTAGTGGTTGGAGAGATGGGTACCCCATATTTAATAGAGAGAGAACTCGAAAACGGCAAGAGAACAAAAGTAGTAGTTTTCAGCACAAAACTAGTACAAAACTTTTGCATAGAATGAACTTTCAATTTCCGAAGTCTCCAGCCCTCCCAAATTATTCTTGCTATAACTTAAGAACAGCGAGAGCACAAAACTTGGGGTTTTCGGTACAAAAGGTAAGAAAATACCACAAGACTTTGCCGTACAAAAGACTTTGAATTTCAAAATTGTGGGGGGGGGGGAGGATTGAGACCTGGACCTCTAAATAGGGGACCGCGGTGGGTCAGTGGTATAGTATTCACCTCTGGTACTGAATCCCTCATTCAATCCAGATAGAAGATAGAACGTAGAAAATGTCTAGAAATGTCACGTTAATTTTGAAACGAGTACAGGGATTGAAACGAGTTCATGCAGACATGCTTAATTTTACACACCTTTATTTTTGTTAAGGTTACTGATCAGAACGAAATAATTATTCTACCATCCAGTAAAATGTTTTCTTTGTTTTGAACTTTCTTTTATGATCAATATTCCAGGTAAATTATGTCAGTTGTCTTTTTTCGTTCCTATTTTCTTCCTTTTTTCTTTTCTTTTTTTTTTCATCGCTCACTTGTCGCACTCTCCCATGTTTGAAATGAGCAAGTGGATTTAAAGCAGATAAAATTTCTGCTTTTATTGTTTCCGTTTGTCTTTCCTTTTGTTTAGCACATAGAAATAAGCTTCACAAAACATGCTACTATTTCTTATCATTCACGGCATCAGCCATCCAAAATTTTAGACATAGTTATATTTGTCACCGCCTATGTGAACAGTTCCAGTGGTGATTTCTTGAATATTCTCAGTACCTGTGTGAATAGTTCCCTAATAATGATGGTAAATTGGTATAAAGTTCATCATCAAATATTCATGAAAATTTTCTAAACTATGTTACAAATGGTTGTTGAGCAGTGGCGGCGGTTGGACGTTAAAAGTGAGGGGGCAAGACATGATCTGAATATTTGTATATAAATGTTAGTTTTCCTGGTTGTTTCTAACATTTTGTTTGACGAAAGGTTGTATAACTAATAGGATACTATATTTTCAGTTAAAATACCGTATATCGTATATAATAGTTTATTAAGTAAATTGAGAAGAACAACGCAAGTAGATACTAGCCCTTTGTACTCTTAAGCAACGAAAGTGTAAGAACAGATTTGATTCCTTGCTCATGAACATCTTAAAATTCTGTCTGGAAAATTGTGTGATCAGATTATTTAATAAATTTGCAAAACAAATAAATAGAAAGGATAATATTAATCATAGTAATGAATAATGATGCTTGTTTTGCAAAAGTTATATTGAAACTGAGGATTAATGAAAAACTTAATATTTAATTCCACACATGATATTAAATGTATGTTATTACTCTTAGAAAATGAAAGACAGTAAATACTACAAGCATATGCTACGACATTTAAAGAAATATTTGCTTTTGCAACTTCTTGAAATATGTTCGTTGCCATTAGGTGCAGATTTCACTTTCTTGGAACACATCAAAACACAACAATACTTACAATCCACACTTCAGTTATACAAAATAAACTTAAAACCTAGAATTATGTTCAATTTACTAAATTTTATTGTATATACACTCGTACATCCTTAAACACAACACTTCACTCGTATATTACACTACAAAACAATGGAAAAGGTAGAAGTTGTTTCTTATCACGCTCTTTTTAATCGATATTCCTTACTTTAGAAAGAAGAAAAGACATTTTAGGAACTGTCAATTTTTGTGTAATTAAAGAATAACTTGTGAAATAGGCCCTACTTTTTTTGCATAATGTTCTTTCGATTAGCTTCAAAGCGGCTCACTAACATATCGAGCGCTTGTAAGAAGAAATGAAAGTATGCTGAAATTGTGCTCCAATAGGTTATTTTTTGGGGTTATTTTCTGTGGCGATTAAAACGCAATTACTGTAGCTTTCTTTACTCCACGGGAAGACAACCAATACGTATTCACGCAACAGCAAATATTATATGGCAGCATTTTTTCCTATTAATCAGTAACACATACAAAATCGTTACATTTCCAAATGAAACTATACACATTAATTGGCTACTTAAAAAAAGTGCGGGGGCAACTGCCCCCTTTGCCCCCCCTAATCGCCGCCCATGTTGTTGAGCCTGTAATTCTTTCAACTTCTTTTAGAAAATCGTCCAATTTAGAGGAGTTCCGATTAGGGGTGGTATAGAGACGAGACCGCAGTGTAGGTCTTGTCTCGTTTGACAAATAATGGCCTCGATCCTGATCTCGTCTCGATAAACACACTGTACGCTTGTTTCGATCTAGAATGTCAAGTCTCGATTTCGTCTCGGAATAAGTAGTGTGAAATAAAAAATGTGAAAGTAGTATCATCTTACAGACTGTCGTTTCATCTTTCTTATTTTTAGCCTTCATTCTTGAATTAGAATTATTGAATGGCGTGTCCATTCGTAGCTAAGTTGCTCGTGCTTCCTATGCGTGTTTGCGGATTCAATCATTAGTGCGTATATCAAGCCTTGGATAAAACTCGAATAGTATCCACATTTCACTTTAAACAACATATCTTGTCTCATATAACCTCAATATTTGTTATATAGTGAAACTCTAATCAATCAACTTCAATACTATAGCTTATTTTCTTCCTGCTGAACCAGGGTAATTCAACATTCCTACCAGATAATGCCGTCGATAGTAGCAAGAATGTATTTAAACGATAGGAAATTTAAATTTTACAATTTCGTATTTATTATCCATTAATTCTTCTTTGACTGCCATGTTAAACAAAGAAAATCACGTTCATTATCTTAACAAATAGATATTTTACTAATACAATATTTGTTTCAAATGGATGAAATCCTTAATTACCTTTCACAACACCAACTTTAATTGACACTTTATAACACGAGCTTATTGCAACCTTACGATGCGCTTATTCTCCATAATATTATAGTTACACATTAAGCTGTAGGTCCGCGTCTCATATAGCCTTAATACAGAACGAGACACTAAACTCAAATCCAAGAATCATCTTTTACTATCTATGGTCTCGGGTTGTGTCACCAAACACGAGATTCAAACTCAGATATCTCTTCTAGTTCAGATTTCACTTTCTGTTTCTTATACAAGCTCATAAGACTGTGATGTATTATATAGGTATACAACCTTTTTTTTTTCACCTAACAGTATGAATAATTCCAAATTATCGTACACTTCCGTGTTTGTAGTCGAGCAAATCGAAACTGCGTTCCCCATTTTCTCTTCCGATCCCCAATACTTGAATATGTTGCTCCCCCATATCAATTACTTGATTATGTTGCTCCAGCAAAGTTAGCTCCTTATGGCACACTTTCTATGCGTGCCGTCTGCTCACACTTGTTCTTAAGAGTAAAACTGAGATAAGTGACTGGTGTGAAATAATTCTTCTGAATGTGAAATATCGACAGAAAGCCAGTGCGTCACCCCATGGGATGCAAAAAAGTATAATTGGAAACGTTATCCCACTTTTACTAGTTCTTCAGGATTCGTGGTAGAATTATTGAATATGCTCATAACCTGTTACAATTAACTGTCTATCTCTTGAGTAGTTTCAAAGGTTTTCTTCCCTTTTTGGAACAAAGACAAAGCTATGTTACTTCCTGAAAATTCATATAAAAATATCATCATATCATCCATGTTTCCTCCTGTATTTTCATGTATTTAAACATTTTGACTGATTGATGAAATCTGCTTTCTTTATGAAAAATCAGAAAAATACGCTTCAGAGAGAGAGAGAGAGAGAGAGAAAGAGAAACAGATACAAGATTAAACGACACAACCCTTTCCTCCATTTGTAACTTTATATCTACCTAACCTACAGAGATTGTACTTTATATCAAACGACAAGAAATTTGTTTACATATTATTCTGTTATAAGTTTCAAAATTGTATAATTGAACGAAAGGTAAGAAATCAAGGAAACGTGGATATTCTATAGACTGCGGCGATCACATGAGATATGGCAGCCATATTGGGTGAAGCTTAAGTGAATATCTGGTCACTTTTACAATATGCCTATACTTGATGGGAAGAAGCTGTCCCATAAGTTTTATTGTTACTAAATTTTTTCGGTTCAAACCCCTGCATACTGCACTAAAACAGTTCGCACTTAATTAAAAATTTACAATTTTAATGGTGATGCTCGATGTCAAGCGTATACTATCTATACCGTAATTGTGCTTATACTGATCTTTGGTGCTTTGTTTAATTTTATTTTATGAATTATGCAAACTCTCGTCGAATTTGTGACTTCATTTTATATTTTCTGTAATGATTTTGCAACTCCATGTAATATTTTCATATCTTGGTGTCAAACATATAATATCTAGTCATATAGTGTAATTGCGCTTATACTGTTTTGATGTGTACTTTTTATTTATTTTTTTTTAAATTTAGAAACTACAAATTTCTTAAATTGTGTCATTTCTTGTCAGTACTACCAACATAATTTCACATTAGGCAATCTTGAATTCAAGATTCGCTTACACTTTCTCTTGAGTTAACATCTGCAAATTTCATTGCCTGAGGTTATTAGACGAATCTTGAATAGCCGAAAGTTGAAGTCACCGAGTTCAATACTTTCTTTCAAGTAGTTCCCCAATTGTCCTCACGACGCTGGGTGTATACCGAAATGCTGATACCATGTAATGAGTACGCATGGTCACTCGGACCAGATCCGGTACTATTTAACTTCGCTGATCTCACTAGGACATTGCCGACTAAATTAAATATTAACAACTTTGCTTTCCAGTTAATATTATTTAGCTTTACTTTACATTGGTATCTACGTAAAATAGAATTTTCTTTTTATTCCTCGCATGCAAGCGCTTGTAATAAACAAGAAAAAATTTTAAATGTATCTTTCTGTGGATAATTTCTTAACTGTGTAACTAGAGGCGGATCCAAGTTAAATATTGGGGGGGGGCAGTCGTTCGAGCTCAAAACAAGGTAATAATATATTGCAAAAAAGAAAGAAGAAAGAAAAAACGAAAAGTCAAACAATTTTAGAAAAGGGAATGGACTCTTCTTTAGAATTAATATGAACAAAAACACCAGAGGTACAAAAAGTGCAGCCAAGTTCGTCAGCCTCAAAAAGTGTTGAGATGAGGATGGATGAGCCAAGTTTTTTACCACTGCATCTGAAACGAACACTGGAACTTGGCGCGAGATGTCTAACATATTCGAATACATTAAGATGTCTGTTCCTAGTTTCACGGCCGGGACATTTCAGCCATAAGGCTAATGGTGACCCCCAAATCCACCACGCTAACAAACACCATCCCTAAGGTTCGTTAACATCATTTACCTTGACACTTCGTGAAGGAATGTAAGTTTTCCTTGTCTGGGTTTCGAACCACCAATCTTACTGCAATATACTGTATATGTGCCTTAGCGCCTTAGAGAAGTTGATATTCCTAATGTTGGTGGTGGTCCCAAACCCACCACGCCCACCATCACTATTCCTAAGGTTCCTTAATATAATTTTCCTTGACATCTCGCGCCAAGTTCCAGTGTTCGTTTCAGATGCAGGACCAAGGAACTTGGTTCATCCATCCTCATCTCAACACTTTTTGAGGCTGACGAACTTGGCTGCACTTTTTGTACCTCTGGTGTTTTTGTTCATATTTCACTTCTTTTTGTAGTTCACCATGTCAATATCGTATATCTTAATTGTGGCATATTATTGGATTTAAATTTAAAATTGTACATTTTTAAAGGAGTCATAATGTGTCACATGCAACATTAGTTCCCAAGGGCTCTCCCACCGGAAATCGAATCCAGGACGCCGTACAAGAAAGGCGCACATGCTAGCCACTAGAACAGCGGGGAGGATTCATTCTATTAAATATATGTGAGAGAGTTAGGTCCAAACGAGATTCTAATTCATTTACCAGAACTACAAAATCACGATCGCTAACATCTCATTTTTCATTACCTAAATACGAAGAGTATCAACAGGGCCCAAAACCCATAATGCTGAATCCTCGCAGCTACATAATTAAACATGGCTGGTGTTTCAATATACTTAATTGTTCTCTACCATTCCACATTGCGAAATTACGGAGTTCATTACATGGCGCGCATGTTGCGCAGTTTCATACTGCCTCGGGTTTTCCTTCCAATTATATGCACCTTTCAAATAGCTTGTAATCTTAATAATATTTGCCACCAACATATCCTAACTGTATATAAAACTACATGAACTGACATAAATTAAAGAGGTGCTTCCGGTTGACGTGGAAAGTTGAAGAATTTCCCCATGTTGTTTAAATGGGTCCCTTTTTTTTTTGACCTATAATCTCATGTTTTAGGAACTTGCAATTGGAATAGGAACTTGAAATTCAGTATGCTTCTACGTTTTTCTTAGTATTACCTAAGTAATCAGTAAAAATAAACAATTCCAACTTTAGAGTGGTTTTATGAGGAACTGAAAAAACATTTCCTTGTTATTTATATTGGACGTCTTCTACACCCCAAAATGTTTATTCACTTCCGGCAAGATTAGAATGATGAAATTTGGCACGATTGTAGCCTCTCGCGACTAACCTACAAGAAAATTGCTAAAAGTGATTTTTTTTTTTTAATTTTTAAGGAATCTAAAGGGAGATGAAGAAATACCCATGTTATTTAAATAGGCGTTTTCCTGGGATACAAAATTTTATGTTTTAGATAGTTGAAATAGGAAAAGAAATGTGAAATTCGGTAGAATTGTGAGCTTAAGAGGTGTGAGGAAGTAGGCCGAGCAAAGGCAGACGCGTGGGGGCGAACCCCCAGGTGGGCAAATTCAGGGAATATGAAGAGCAAAGGCACAAGATTCACTGCTGATGAAAAGGCCGATACGTAAGAGATTCACACACTGTTCGCAGATAGAGACACGAAGCATCAAGAACATTTTTACATAATGACTGTGGTAACCATAATACAACTCGTGGTACCAATATATTTACGAAATCGGTTACATTTTGTTGCTAGTCTCACGTAAACTCGAACAATTAAATTTCTCATTTCTTCGGAAACTTCATTAATTCTAAATATCCTCACTTCTACAATCTCTTACTTATCAATTAATTTCAATATCTATTTAATACAAATGACTGCAATAAAGGAAAAATCTTCACTGAAAAAAGAAAAAAATATTGGCTCCCCTTGTCTGGGTTTCCAACCACGAAATTTACGGCAGTATGTACGTGTCTTAGCCCACATTTTTAAAAGTTAACTGATTCTCAGAATGTGCCTCATTAACTTGCTTAAGTACTTATTACTAGCTTTCACTTATTTTACTCGCACACTGAGAAAAAATGTACGTAGGGACATAGGTTACATAGGTAGGTATGTGGCGTACGTAGGTTACATATGTAAATCCTGTAGTTTTTGGACTTAACGTACACTAACCGTATAACTGAAAGAGTATATTTTAAACATAGTTTCCTTATAAGTGTTCCGAATAAACGTACTTTCCGCACAAAGGAAAGAACTATGTAGACAGTCAGGATCTCACATACAGATGGCCGTTTGTAACTTATAGTTGACGTACGTAATGTACGGAAGACTGTTAGATGTCAGACATCCTGTAACGCCACTGAGTAACATCTAAGCGGGAAAGAGGCCAGTACGTATGTAGCATATGGATAACGTATGTTAAGTATTGATTTCTATAGTAAACATAAGGATCCCGTATATTTGTACAATATACCGATGTCCGGATAACGAATTTTTCTCGGTGACCTTAGCTCGTTTTTCTATTAATCTAGAACGACAGGGACACGAACACAGAAACATCGAGGAGAGTTAAAATTCCAAAGGCTCTTCTACCGGGAATGGAACCCGGGACCCCATACTCCAAAGGCGCACGCGATAGACAGCGAGGAGGGCACCAACTCGACTACTCGGACGATTGACAACATTATCACAATGCACATGATGTGTTTAATAACGCAAAGTTTCACGTCTCTATCTCACTGGAAAATACCTAATCAATTTAATGAGTGAGTCAATGAAACGATTTCCTGCCTGGCTAAGGACAGTTTCTTGCCCATAAAAAAATTCCCATAGTACATTTTTTAGATTTCTGACTTTTTCTATACTCAAGTCGTTATAGAGTACCTTTACACAAAGTTTCACGTCTCTATCTCATTGGGGAGTACCTTATCAATTTGATGAGTGAGTGAGTGAAACGATTTCTTGCTTAGCTAAGGACAGGTTTTGCCCATGAAAAATTTCCCATACCACTTTCATCAGATTTCGGACTTTTTCTATACTCAGGTCATTATAAGGTACCTTTGTGCTAAGTTTCACGTCTCTGTCTCATTGGGAAGTAACTAATCAATTTGATGAGTGAGTCAGTGAGCCTGAAAACTGCATATTTTAGGGGTCCAGTACTCGAATATGGTTGAAGGTAGGAATGTGAGATTTGGTATATGAGCACATCTCTCGGATATCTCCTTAAATTCTAAATTTCGTGTTTCATCCCGTTACTAGAATCGGTTTTACAGAGCCTCGAAATCGGCGATTTTACCCAAAACTCTTGAAATCTTTAAGTTTTACGTCCCACGGTTATGCCGGTTAGGCTAAAGGAGACGGTGAAGATGAGAAATGAATGAAATGGTGGAATGAAGAAAGTGGGAGGAAACGGGAGAACCCCGAGAAAACCCACGAGCACGATGTTTGTCCACAACAAAGTCCACACGGCGCGAGCTGGGATCGAACCAGTGACCCCAAGCACCGGAGGTGAACGCTCTACCACTGAGCCACCGTGACCCCCACCCAAAACTCTTGTTCGTGTATAATATGCTTACGGCAGTGCAGGCCAGTTTTCATTTTCTTCGCGGAACTTGGCTGCCATGCACTGCCATGAATGTTGACTTGTTTAAACGTTGATACTGATGGATTACAAATAATAATAATAATAATAATAATAATAATAATAATAATAATAATAATAATAATAATAATAATAATAATAATAATAAACAGTAGTAGCAGTAGAATAAGAATAAGAATAAGAATAAGAATTCTTCTTGAATCATGAACTTTAATTTCTATTCATACGCTAGTTATATTACTTCCTTCTTTGTATATTCAATTGCACTTGCATGTAAAATGCCAGAACCATTACGTTTATTGACTTTCTGTACTGTCAAACTGGACTTTCTAAAACAGGAATATTGGTAAACACTTGCGGATAAATGGTTTATAGCTTACTGTTTACCAATTGTTAACAAGAAATTAGTTTTGAGAAGGAACGGATAGCTCAAAATATTGCATCTTGAAAAGAAACAAGAGAAGCGGCCACCTACATTTTCGAAAGTGGGCATTTTCTGAGCAAGAATTCCAATGTAAGTAATTTATTGTGATGTATTGATTCATTTAACTTATGCAATTGAAGATTACTTATTTTAGGTTTTATTCTACAATTATAATACAAAGTTTTAAAAAAATCAAGAGCTACAACTTTGTAATGGGTTTTATTTTTTTAAATCCTATTCTTGGGGTTGCGATCGCCCCCGATCGCTATCCTGGATCCGCCCCTGTGTTTGTTTTACAAAATTAGATTTCGAGATTTTTAGGGAATGCTCTTTGAGTACTAAAAATGTCTTAAAAGGAATAAAGTTATATTTGTGATGAGTGGGGAGCTATCTTCAGGAAGTTACAATTAATAGGGATCAGGTCCCTGTATTTCTCCCCTACAGTCTCCGGTCTGTTCTAGTGGTTAGCGAGCGTGATGTAAGAGGCTCCGAGTTCGATTCTTGATCAGTCTTAAAATTTGAACTCATTAACGTAGATCTGATTCGATCTTAAGGTATGGATTCACTTATACGGAAACCTCGGTGGCTCAGTGATAGAGCACCTACCTACTTCTTAGGATATGTGGCCCCAGCTTCGGTCCTGGTTCTCGCCAAGCCGGTTTCATTGAGGATGAAAACTATGTGCACGGGTTTTCTCGAAGACCTTCCATTACCTCCTTCTTTTTATATCACCAAGATTTTACCATCATTTGTTTGTTTCATTCGCTACCATCTCCTTCAGCCTTGGAGCATAATTGTGTGGCACTAAACTCCGAGATTTCATTTTCAAGCAGTGATTATTTCAGAGAGTGACAGGGAGCCCCTTGGAGCTATAGAATTCCTCCTGGACATGGTAAATGTGGATTTCCCATCATTTCAACAATATTACTTTTCACACCTAGTGTATTAAAATCCTCACCCCTGAGGGAAAATCTAAAACCATTACTGTTTTCAAGCAACGTATAGCTTCGGTACTAGAAAGAGGTCATAAATAAATTTTTAATTTATTCATTGGTAAATCCTTTGGTAAAGATGATGCTGAAATTATAAGAAAGCAAAGTTTTTATAAAATGCATTAAAAAGAAGAAACTATTTTTGAGAAGGTAAAATGAAGAAATTAAAAACATTGGGTGCGGTTTTCTGGAATATCAGGGAAGTAGTTTAGTTTATAGAAACATTTAATCTCGCAAATGCTTTTAGTGTTAATTTCATTTCTTTAATTTACCACCACAAAAACTGTTTTCTCCCAAAGTTATTGTTTTCAAAATTTCTTGATGTTATTAACTATATTATTTGAATACCACTCATTCTAGCTTTGGAACTTCTTGTATAAATTAAAAGACAAATTCTGACCAAAGCATATATTTACTAATAAATAATAGCGTTACAGTTTCGGCAAATTAATTTGCCGAAACTGTAATACTATTATTTATTAGTTAATATATGCTTTGGTCAGAATTTGTCTTTTAATTTAAACTTTATTATTGTTATTATTATTATTATTATAATTATTATTATTATTATTATTATTATTATTATTATTATTATTATTATTAGTAGTAGTAGTAGTAGTAGTAGTAGTAGTAGTAGTATCTCCATACCTAAGCGATTAGCGTACGCGTTTTTGGCGTGGGGTACCTGGGTTCGATTCCCAGTAGGAGCTCATGTGTTTCGGATTCCAGGTTAATCAGTACGTCCACTTCTCATACAGCTTAACTGCTGAAACGGACGTTAAACTCAAAATCAACTCAACTTACTAATAATGTAATAATAAATAATAATAATAATAATAATAATAATAATAATAATAATAATAATAATAATAATAAGAATAAACGACACAATGTAAGGAGTGAAAGGCAAGAAACCATATAAAAAAACTGCATGCGATCAGATGAAGTCGGAACCTCTCCTTTCAGTGTAATTACCAGTGAGACACTAAATCATAAATAAAACTAATATAACGGTCTTATTGATGGTGTTCCTAAAAATATGGGATATATTGTAGAGTGGTGTTACATTGGATTATTTAATTATCATTGAGTAACATGTATTTCTTATTCTATATACATGTATTGTAGTTATATATTATAATATTTCAAATGGTGTGTCTTTTAGTCTAGGGCTTCTACATATTTTCTCAGCTTTAAATATGTTTGTGTAGAGCCACCGCCTCCTCGATTCACTTATGTAGAGGGAGCGGACGGATGTAGAAGGCAGTGTGTAGAGCACAGCCTATACAATTGTTATTGAAATCTGTAACCAGTCTTTCTTGTTCGCTTTACTGCTTTATAACGAGCGGAAGAAAACAGCTTTAAAAGAAAGGAACTTCAGGTGTCAATCAACTATTGAGCTGCTTCGTGACGCACGTGGGGAGGCCTCCTCCTCTACATACTTCCCCCTTCTCAATAGCGTTTGTTATGAGCGAACGGTGGTCCGACTTTCTCCGAAGCAATTGTGTATGGCGATGATGTTCTATCTGGAATGTTGGTAGACACTGTTTTAGTCAATTTTCCATCCTAATTTCTGTGAACTGTTTAAACAGAATAGATTATGAAATGAGAAATGCTTGAGAAGAGACGTTTTACTGAATACGCTCACAGTTGCCGACATTTTCTTACACATTCTGTTGAGAGTTGGATACCTGGAAATAACCAAAAATCGTCCCGAAAAAACCCCTTGACCATAAAAAATATCGTCATATCAATCAACGTTATTTCTATCTAATTACTGACACATCTCGGGAAAACGTTTCTTATGCTACTTAGATTGAATTATGTCAGATTCATTGCAATAAGATGTAAAATTTCGTTGTTATTTAAAAAAAATCCAAATTATTGGAAACATTTCGTCCCGTTTAAACCCCTCAAAATTATAGATATGTATAAATATGTTATTTATTAAAATTAATTAACGAAACTTTCTATAACGATGTTTCTCACAGTCCTTTACCACTCTCAACAAAATTTATTGGAAAATATAAACTTTTTTGTCCTTCGACTTTTTCGCCTCACAGAAAGATGCCTTGGTGGTATGTAATGAACAAAATACATTTTATTTCTTAAAAAAACAACAAAATATTTATTTGTGAATAGATAATAGGGTCGATAAAGCTTTTTATACTTATTTCTTTGTAAAACGGTGACATCAAAAGCCATTTCTGCAAAAAAAGTGATATTTTAGGAAAAATATCATGACATTCCGAAAACTACATTAGAACAGAACGTGTTGATGGCAATAGCATATTCATAGTTTTATTCCTTCACGCATTTCTTCAGATCAAGATTTAGTCAATATAGTATAGAGAGGAGCAAATAAATCAAAGTTAGAAAATTTAGAATATATCTATTGTTTCGTCCTTTTTAGACCCCTAGCAGCTAAAGATAGATAGATAGATAGATAGATAGATATAGATATCTAGTACCTACAATGCTAGACATCATTATCAAAGGTGTACCATACATCAGCGAAGATGGAGCTCACTCTTGGCTAATTGGTTAGCGTACGCTGCTTTGGCTTGAGAGACCCGTGTTCGATTCCCGGCTGGAACTCTTGTAGTTTGGATCCTATGTTAACTTTTAGGTATACCTCTCACATAGCCTTGCTGTTGGATGCTGAACTCAAAATCAGATCAAAATCAACAAAGATGTCAGGATCAGGACATGGTCCTGGAATCCAGCTCTTTGCAAGGCGAGATATCTGGTGGGGTACAATCTACACTTTAAGAGTTGAATGATAATCTAAGCACCCACCAACCACCCAGGCTTTAAGTCCCGGGTCACGATTCTGAGCTCACAATGACTGTAAATGATATTCTTCTCCCTTTAGCCAACTGGATCCAGTTTCTACTTTGAATTCTTATTTGTACGAGATCCGTCTTAATATTATCTTCCGATCTGCGCCTAGGTCTTCCTAACGGTAGTTTTCCGATTGGATTTCGAGTTAAAACTTTGAAAGTGCTCTTACTTTGTTTCATTCTGGCAATAAGATTATAACATAATTTATTTCTAGAGGTACATTTTTTTCAAGGTTGGAATTGATTTTAGTTAATTATTTATTTATTTAACAATCACCAGATGCCGCTCAGAGGCCATTTTATACTGGATATCTAACAACAACAATAACAACAATGGAAAGGATTTAGATGGTATCGATCAGGGCCGACCATCCCGCCATTTGCTTGGTATAACTGAGGAAAAAACTGAAAAACCCCAATCAGGATGGTCAGCAGCGGGAATCAAACCCACTACCTCTCGAATGCGAAGTGAGCACTCTACCACTTAAGCTACCTCGCTCGGTTTTTTAAAATGTAATATATTATGTATCTTAACTATGTGTCTCTGACAGAATAATATATTCATAAAGCGTTGCATTATATGCATGCGTAACATCGGATAGAATGTTTCCTACGCATATAACATTCTACGTTTTTGTTTTGTTTTGTTGTAATCATTGTAATAATATCACGGAGCTTTCATTATCACATGTAGACTAAGTATTGTATATTTGAGTTTCACCTTCTATTGTTCCATCCCTTGAGGCTAAAGGGGCACAATGAGAAATGAATGATGATACTGAAATAAATGGTGAAAGAACATAATACTCATACCCTGAGTGGAATTCGAACCCAAGACCAAGGTTGTTGATGTTGACGGAATCGGAAAGCTGAAACATATTCTTCAAAGTTTCAGTTCCGGAACCGGAAGGGGAACAGATTTCCCGTAAAAACGATCCCGAACCGGAACAAAAAGAAAGGAACTTTCCGCTAAAAACAATTTTGGACTTAGTACCGAAGCCAATTTCCAATAAAATCGGTTTTGGAACCGAAACAGAAATTGATTTTCTCTGAAAATCGGCACTGGTTCTAGAACCGAAACCGAGTTTTCAGAGAAAACGTTTGAGTCCGGTACCAGAATCGATATTGAAATGAAAGCGAAGCTACAGAAGAAAGGGAAATCAGTTTTGTAACAAACTGACTTTCGTTGTTGTAGATGGTTCCCTTGAGTTAGATTTCACATTTTCACAACATCGTTTGCAGTTTGTATTGATCTTGAGTGAGTAATGTTTGCAACTGATGATGATGAAACTGATGCAAAGGATAACTGAATGTGACTTTTGTTTTCAGTTTCGTGTGCAGAATCTACATATGGATATGTGTCTGTTTGCTGAAGGGAACAAATTCATTGACATGATTTCGGCTTTCTTGCCGAAGTACACGAAAATAAAACGTATCAGGTGCTAGGATCGAAAACTAACACATTTTCGGTTTCGTTACTATTAACAACCATGCTCATGACGGACAGACTTTGTAATTGTGTTGGACCTCTCGAACATACCTGTTCATATTTTACATACATTATAGTTATTTACATAGTGTTGACAACTAACACCTTATAGAAATCCCCTACGCATATCCAAACAGTAAACAACCATTTAGTGCCAATTTGTGTTCCAGAATCTCCATGAAAATATTAGGCGAAAACGTTCATTACAGAAAAGGGGACTCAAAATATTGCGAACTCCTGAGACCTGAAGGGGGCAAGGTGGGTCAGTGGTAGAGCGCTTACTTCTGGTAAATGGGGTCCCTGGTTCGATACCCGGACAAATAAGTTTGTGATAGACAACATTGTGTCCATTGGTTTTCTGTGGGTTTTCTCCTTTTCTTCCCACTTTCTCAGTCCACTAATTTTTGCATCACCATTCATTTGCCTTAATCATCGTAACTCTTAGCCTAAAGGATGTTAAACTGAAACATTTAATTTCATATCTCTCTTTCTCAGATCTGGACTTCAATGGATCCTTCGTGGCACTAATGAGCTCCTTCGTGGCTAAGCGGTTAGCGTACGCGCTTCTGGCGTGGGGGACACGGGTTCGATTCCGGGCGGGAGCTCATGTGGTTCGGATTCCACGTTAATCAGTAGGTCCACGTCTCATATAGCCTCGCTGCTGAAAGGGACGTTAAACTTAAAATCAACTCAAGTCAATGGAACAATGCTTTAACCTAGATTGCGAGTGCCTAACTAAATCGAATTACAGAACAAGTGAGGCCTACCAAGCTTGTCGCATCATTTTGCCAAATTCTTGTTTCGCCTAACTAACCGCTTGGCAGGCCTCACTTGTTACGATAAAGATTTGTGTCCGCTGCCATTTAAGGCGAAATAAAGATATTTATCTTACCCTGTCCCTGTTATGCCTTAATGGCGAATAATAGAAAGGAAAAAAAGAAAACAAAAATGTGAATTACAAAAGAAAATTTCCTACTATGTTTAGAAATGAAAATATAAAATTCGTTGATACTCAGTCAATATTTTCTATTTTTATTTACTTGTTTGTAAAGATGATTTAAAATTAACTTTCGTACAAAATGAGGATTAATATTATTGGAGACTGCTCACTTATGATTGTCTGAAAGCTTATCTAAAAATGCTGCTTCGAGAAAATCAAGAAACTTGTAATTTCAATCGATTTTTTATTGCCTGGCATCTTAAGCTAAACGATGATTAGTCAAAACAAGGCTCTTTGTTTCGTCTAACATGGCGAACACAAATCTTATCATTTATCTGTCATAACTATATAAAGTAAATCATAAGACGAAAATAGTTGAGTTGATTTTGAATTTAGTATTCCTTTCAGCAGCGAGGATATATAAGACGTGGAGCTACAGGTTAAAGTGGGATCCGAACCACATGAGCTCCGCCGGGAATCGAACCTGGGCTTCCCACGCCAAAGGCGCGTTCGCCAACAGCTTTGCCACGAAGGAACTCGTAGACGATATGAAAATTAGGCCAAGCAATGCATGATTCCCTCAAACGTCCTGCTACACAGGCCCGTATCCACGGGGCGTATAGGGGACCGGGTCCCCCTAAACTTTAGCTAGCCCCCTAAAAGTTTCACGGTAGGCTTGCAAATGAACTATAATATGGTGATGAACTATAATAAGGTTGGATCAGCCCTCCTTACTTCTACCGTCTCCTGTACATTTTGGGTTCACTACCGGCCTGTTTCTACATGCGAAAATCTTAAGTTTACCATTTAGTAGCGCAGAAAAGATTATTGAGCAGTTCATATGAACAGCTTTGAGATGAGCTAAAAGTCTGCTTAAATGTAATAAAGAATAAAATAAGGCATTTTTTTTTTTGTTGCAATAGCATTTTAGCATTTAAAAAAGCTTAATGTGATTATCTTGGAAGCCCAATTCAAGTTTAAAACATAGACCGGATGAAATGATGCGGCCCCCCAAAACATTTTACAAAGCTCTCAATACGGCCTGTCAACAGCAAATGTACACTTCGCCTCTAGACATTCTATGTTCTTGCAGTGAATGTAATCCAATTTGCTCTAAACATGACATCAAGTAATAGGAAAGTCTAAAATGTTTATACAAAAGGAACACTGGAAACAAAGAAAAAAATATGAAATTACTTTGACAATGTATTTATCATTTTTAACACGTAATGACTCAATTTTTGAAAATTTCTTTTGTGCTTATAGTCTTCTCTTTTCGATTTTTCCTTTCTTTTCTTTTTTGGTCACGGAAGCAGATGAAAATTCATAAACGATTTCGTTAACAGATGATATGGTGAACGTTCGTTCTTATGGTGCACAAAATGAGAGCTACGGTGTATTACCAATCTGTTCTGCAGGGCAGGAGGTCTTTTATTTTCGTCACGAATGCATTTGTTCCACTTTACAGCTAATAGTACAGATATTAGTTACTACATTGCCTCCTATTGTCAAATACTTGACAGAGAAAGTACGAGGTTTTTTTTTTTTTTATCTACATATCCTTATATGAAATATAATATGTTTATGTATAGGTCTATAAAGGAATCTGTCTGTCCATCTGCAACAAAAATTATATATTGTTAATAATAATAATAATAATAATATAGAACTTACGAAATATAATAAGTTGTTGATCAAATCTGTTCTTGGCTTGTGTATAGCCCGCTCCCCCAGTTGTCACCAGAACTGGAAGAGTAACTACTACTACTACTACTGCTACTACAACTACTACCGGAACTACTACTACTCCTACTACTGATGCTGCTGCTGCTACTACTACTACTACTACTACTGCTACTACAACTACTACCGGTACTACTACTACTACTACTACTTATATCGAGAACAGAACCCAACCAACCCCTGCGGGGCTTCTATCCCGTTCCTACTACTACTACTAGTAGTAGTAGTATTGCTACTACCACTACTACTACTACTTATACTAAAGCTTCCTTACCACAAGATTTACATCTTAAATCTTTATAACATGCGATTCCGATTCATTATTAACTAATTTGAAACGTTAGAATTACTATGACTCGTTAAAAATCACTGGGGGGAGTGGGCTATACTCAATCCTTGTTCTCATCGTTATTGCTATTGTAAGTACTGTACTATTAGCAAATCAATCAATCTTATTAAAATTACATGTTTCTGTACGCTACGGTGCGGAGATGTGACGGAGAATCACAAATCTCATTCAACGACCAACATCATGAACATGTGAAGTTGAAATCTTTCAGTTTTACGTCCCACGATTATGCCGGTTAGGCTAAAGGAGACAGTGATGATGAGAAATGAATGAAATGATGGAATAAAGAAAGTGGGAGGAAACGAGAGAACCAACGAGCATGGTGTTCGTCCACCATAAGGTCCACACGGCGCGAGCTGAGATCGAACCAGAGACCCCAAGCACCGGAGGTGAACGTTCTGCCACTGAGCCACCGCGCCTCCCCCCCACATGTGAAGTTGAGTGAAGTTCAGTGATCACCAATGTTTTCAAATTTATCTATCTATCTATCTATCTATCTATCTATCTGTTATATATATATATATATATATATATATATATATATATATATATATATATATATATATATATATATATATATATATTGATTCAACAAACCAAAAGAATGTTGATGAAAATGAATTAACTTGAGGGTTCAGGTACAGCATGTAATTGAGGATGAAGCTATATGAAAATGACAAAATTATTCATTTTTGCTTAGGCGTACTGTTAAACTTGTTGAGACCAAAACTGTCAATAGTAATACTGTAATACCTTTCTTTTCCTTGATTGTATGTTTCTCCTTATCTTTGACCGGACAAAAAGACTGGAGACCAAAGATAATATTTTTGGATGGTAACTTGAAAACTGTATGGTTTTTCGTCCTTATGAATGACATTGATCCAGAGGTATTTTCATCACAACATATTAAATATAATTTGGGTTCTACTTTCCACCTCTCAACCAAATCTGTTCATTTTTTTTCTTGCACTTAAATTACTATAACAATTTCTTGGTTTAATCTATATATATAAAAGAGAACGCACAAAATCCTTTGTCCGCTCATCACGCTAATACGGCTGAACCGATTTCTTTCATTTTTGGGGGGTTGTTAGGATTTGGACCCTAGATGGTTTTTATCATATCACTTTAATTTTCAATTAGCAGTGTCTTGAGATAATTGACCAATCAGGTGTTCATACGTAGAAAAAATCCTTTGTTCGCTCATCACGCTAATACGGTTGAACCGATTTCTTTCATTTTTGGGGGGTTGTTAGGATTTGGACCCTAGATGGTTTTTATCATATCACTTTAATTTTCAATTACCAGTGTCTTGAGATAATTGACCATTCAGGTGTCCATACGTACAAATCCTTTGTTATTAGTTCATCATATAAAAATAAACGTACTTATATGCAACCCGCATGACCCTGTGACTCGGCGGGTTAACATAAATGACAGGCGCTATAAATCACTTGAAAGCGAAAAAGTAAAAATTATCTAAGTAACAAAGTTTATTGCGTTCCGGGATGACCGCAGCGAAGCGGGGCGGGTTGGGGTGACCGCAGCGAAGCGGGGCGGGTTAACATAAATGACAGGCGATATAATGTTAACATTAGTGCAATCTTCTATGGTTTTTATCATATCACTTGAAAGCGAAAAAGTAAAAATTATCTAAGTAACAAAGTTTATTGCGTTCCGGGGTGACCGCAGCGAAGCGGGGTGAACGCTGCTAGTTTTCTAAACTTAAAGAAAAGGATATTTCACGGGGGCTGAATGTTCCCTTGGTCTCGTGAGTAAAAATATTGCAATAAGTCAGGATGGAACGTGTCACATTGAAAATAAGTAGGAGATAAATGGAATTTTATTTTGAAGTTTTTGGGAATGAACCATTTAGTTGGTAAAAAGAATTAGATAGTATAAAACCAAATCTTACGAGATATACAGTAAATAACAACTCTGATTAGAGTAGAGCTCCTTCGTGGCTAAGCGGTTAGCGTACTCGCCTTTGGCGTGGGAGACCCGGGATCGATTCCCCGCGGGAGCTCATGTGGTTCGGATTCCACGTTAATCAGTAGGTCCACGTCTCATATAGCGTCGCTGCTGACCGGGATGGTAAAGTCAAAATCAATCAACTCTTATTAGAGTAGATATAACATACTAACATTCTTTTGTATCTTAAGCATTTAAATGGAGTTTTTGGTAAGGGTCTCCACTAAGCTTCTTCCCTACTTTTTAAAATTTTAGTGTAATAGCTTAAAGACAATGAGAAACATCCTAAATTTAAAGAGTGGGTCAGATATACCCGTAGAATACTATTAAAGTAACTAGTAATCAGTGACAGCATTTTGCGGGATGCCGAATTGCTATAGGCCAATATACACCGTATATACACCGTACGAACTAAGAGAAATAGTACACATTTTACCGCTACAAGTAGTATAAAAGAATTACTACTTATTTTCTAATAAGAATTAATAAGTAAAGTTTTCTTCCCTTAGACTCTAGTTTAAGTAATAAAAATTAATTTTTGCCAATGATAATTTTCCCCAAGAGCCGTCTCTGCTGTAACTTTGTTCATTTTTTCTTATATGCTAGGAATTGTGGTTAGCAGTTCATTAAAGTCTTAATTGCTCGGCACTCAAATTTCGGTACTATACCCAAGGTCTTCATATTTGATCTAGGGATGGGCACGAGTCGAGCTAAAACTCGACTCGATTCGAAACTCGAAGCGAATTCGAGTCGAGTTTCTAGTCGAGTCAAAGGTAATTTTCTCGAGTCGAGTTCCGAGCCGAGTCACTGTTTTGAGGTCGAGTATCGAGTAGAGTCGAGTTTGAAAAATGGCTCGCTCCTTTAGCTCGTTTTAACTCGTTTTTAAATCATTGCCTGATTAAACTGGAAAGCGAAAGCTATGAGAAATGTAAGCAGTAATGTGAAATATTTTTAGTGTTGCTCACGAGGTGAGACATTGCTCGCATCTCGCCTCGTTTCGATTAACAAAAAACAATGGATTTTTATAACGAGACAGGCTCAAATGTTGTGAGCACTAACATAAGTGTATACTGTAGTTCTCACCACCAAGGCTGAGACCTGCATGGTCAAAGTTTTGAGCCGAAGCAGAAGTCCAACCCGTGTAGGGATGTTCACCGGCTTAGCTCGATTCAACTGAGCGAACAGTTCGAGATGGGGCACAGGCTTGGTTGAGATGAGACACCGACTCGGCTCAGGTGAGCCATCGTCTCGAGCCGCTCGGTTGGGGTGAGCCATCAGCTTGATGTTTCGGCTCGTGTCGGTTTAGGTGGGTGAGCTGTTGGCTCGACTAGATAGGGAATGAGCTGTGAGCCGACCCGCTCGAACCGTTGAGAATCCTAAGCCCGGAGAAAGCAGTTTTGAACATGTATGGCCGGAACCCTCTAACTTTTAACGATTTTTGCTTCGTGCCCGGATACTTGCTCCTCAGATACTTCCGGATACTTGAACTTAAACCCAGAACCTCGTGAACGTTGTCCTTACCTTCTAGACTTCACGACTACCTAGATCAGCAGTTAACTAGTTTTTAGTATTCGGATACAAAACACCTATCTTTCATGTTTATTCACGGTGTTGTTATAATAATAATAATAATAATAATAATAATAATAATAATAATAATAATAATAATAATAATAATAATAATAATAATAATAATAATAATAATAATAATGTTATAGTAGTAGTAGTATCATTGATAATAATTATATTGTCTAAGTAGGATACTTGAAGAAAGTACTTGAAACACACAGCATTTGGCTTGTTTTGGCTCGACTCGACTCGAAACTCGAGTCAAATTCGAGTCGAGTTAGAGGAAATTTTTCGAGTCGAGTTCTCGAGTCGAGTCAAGTTTCAATAAAAACTCGGTCGAACTCGCTCGTGCCCATCCCTAATTAGATCATTTAACAGCGTTTTTCAGTTTACAATCTGACTTACTTCCTTAATTTTTGTTATTCATTACCTTTAATTTATTCATATAAACATAATTATTCATTAAGGATAAGCATAGAGAAGATCCTTAACTATTGAATTTTGTTACTTTCTTTTATTTTCACGTTCAAAAATAAATAAATTTAATAATTAGATATCAATATCGAAAAAAAATCAAGGTAAGAGTCCATCAGAGTTCTTACAAATACAAAATTGTTACTATTTTATTCCGGAAAACCTAGGAATAATATACTCCAGAAGTTGCCAACATTGAGAATGAGTCCAACGTATAATAGTATAACTAAAAAAGTTAAAGAAATTTGTTTAAGTTATAAGATAAGATATTTTTAAGAAAACTATAGTAAAAGGAATTTGTAATAATGTATAGTACCTGTAAAAATAGTGTAAACAATGTATGAACACTGTACATGGGTTTTAATCTGTTGTGTTGAAATCCAATAAAAATAAAAATAAAATTAAGTTAAAATAAATTAAAATAAAATAAAAATAAATATTATTGTCAGATTTATGAAAAAAGAACGTCTTCATAGTAGAAACCAAACACTATAGTTAATTTGGTTGAAATTAATTATGGGATTAAATTAAAAACTTGTTTTGAAATGTACCGTACTATTTATATTAGAATACTAAAAAGAATTCTTCCACATAAAGGAGTAGTAGGTATAGATGGAGCAGTGTAGTGGTACTTTTGTTCTCCTTATTACTTCCTACTAACCTTCTTGTATTGTAAATTGAAAACTAAATCAATCTGCTAATTAACATCCATCATTTTAAGGACACAGAAGGTGAAAAAATAAAACCCTGTATGTATACAGAATACTGCACAAATAAGTGGATTTTGTAAGAGATTAACACAACACAGATTTTGATAACAATTCTTGATTACATAAATTATTAAAATTACTTTTTCTAGCCGGATTTTTTCTCAAATTGCATAATGACACTCAGCATTAAGAACACAAATAATTATGTGCTAATAATATAAATCAAGATATTTTAAATATAATTCAAATCATTGCACTAAAAGATAACTTCGAGATTTATCAGAGTATAAACGCATCAGAACACAGAAGAAAACAAGGTACATTTTTGTGTGTGTGTGAGGGATCGTAAAGGTTTAATCGAGCAAACCTCCAAAAATTTGTCGTTTAGAATATAAAGATGCCACTGAGCTCGAACAGTCATGATGCAGACCTGATACTTCGGCTGCTGCCGGGTAACTCACTGGTCGACTCACTGGGGCTGTTTGGGGTCACTGGGTCTTAGAAACGAAACCCAGAACGAATGACCAGGATAAGACTCATGATCCAAGTGACCCATTCCATCACTGTTGTAGTGCTCAAACATCATGTGCGTGGGTTTTCTCGTGGTTCTCCCGTTTGCTCGTAATTTCTTCATTCCACCATTATCATTCATCTCATCATCACGTCTCCCTTAGTCTCGGTGCGTATACGTGGGACGTTAAACTAAGAAAAACAAATTATGTCTAATAATGATCGTTTGTGACCAAGTTGGGAATAATATAATAACTACTTCCTTATGATACATCAAAGGCAGTAACGGATTCTATAGAAGCGTTAATTGTTGTACTTTACTTGTCCTTTTCCTTTATCACTTGAGAACCACTGGTAACTTTCTGCTCAAAAGAAAAAACAACCTTAGTATTTCACTTTAGCTAAACCAGTTAGTCACTCATGTATGTCATGTATGCAACTAGGGAATATGCAAGAAGAAATGTTTGCGAATATCGGATTCTTGCATATTCCCTAACACCTTTTCCTTATTTGTTAAATTAATTTCTCTAAGTTTCTCTCTTGGATTTCACAAAACTGTCAAGAAATGAGCTTGAGAAAGATACATATCGAGGCGATTTCTAAATTTGGAAAGTACCTGCTTGTCTATCATTTCCTGCAATTGAAATTCGAGGTTTTCCCATATTTCTACTTAGCCTTCAATAGTGCAAGTAGTCTTCTGCACTTAATTCATTGCAGGTTGCCATAGGTTTAAGAAGACGTACATATTTTCAGCTTTACGTTTTCATACCAACCTTCTTCTGTATAGGTGAACGAATTACTAGTTAGTTAGTTTTCTTCGCATAATTTTATAACCAACTGTTAACATACTTCTCCAAACAATCTACAAAACTATTCCACTGTACTTCTGTTAGAAGAGCAAGCTTTGGTTCCCTCGCTTTTCTATATGCTGCACTTGCAAAGTGATTGTACTTGAAATATGTTACAATATTGATGAATATGTTTCTTTATATTAGGATGCAATGACTGCATACCATTAATAAGTAAGTTAACACATGTGCTGAACAACAGTATATAATAGCATCTGTCTTATCTGTCTAATTATTCTATTTCTTCTTGCACATATGTATATCACTGGATACATTTACGGAAAAGGTGAGGGTAAAAAATAATGAAAGAAGATTGGTATATATATATATATATATATATATATATATATATATATATATATATATATAAGCTAGTTTAAAGCAAGCTCATTTAAATCACTCAATCCTGTTTTATGTCGTCTATCTTTCTCCCTGCTATCTTCCTTTGTATTAGTAATAAGGATGAAGATAGTTGTACCTAATATGTTTTCAAGAGTTGGGAATGAGTAGAAGGTAATATTTACATATACACAAAATATTGGAATTTGTATAATTTAATATATTATGCACGTATTACATTATACAAACATTTTTACATTAATTGGCAAATTACATTACAAATGCTAATTATATTTGATGACTCTGGTGATGAGGACAATGATGATGGTATGATGAGGAGAATATGTGATGATGCATGAAGAATGGTAATCCGATCTTGTACCTCTTCTTCTTTTTATTTACTTCTGAAAAATGTTGAAAAAAGTACAGATTTAATAGTAATAATATACAATTAATATTTCTTGGAAGAATTACTGTAAACAGTTCAATACAAGCTTTATCATTCAATAAAATGGGATTGCTGACATTCAAAAAGATACAAGAGATACCTGATGATAATTCCGTCGTGGTTTCTCGCCATCTGTCATGGTGATCTACGTATACTTTTCCGATGACAATAATGTGATTTCTTCCATGTCAATTTGTTCCTGTACATTTATCTTTGTGGTTAAACTGGCTATTTGTAACGTATATAGGAATTATGTTAAATATATTAAAGGAATATAGACTAAGTAGAAATATGGGAAATAAATTAGTCAGGATTGTTACTTTAATTTGTTAAGGATTTTTTTTTAACTAAAACTCCTTTATATAGGTCTGTCTGTCAATTAGTTCGTCCATCCGGGAAGAAAAAAGAAAATCTTAAGAACTACTTGAACGATCACTATCAATTTTGACCGGATTTTGAATTTTAAAAAAAACAGTGAATCTCATCCCACTTTCAGCAATAGATTTTGTCTCATAAGTCGCAGTACTGGCTATACAATTTAAACACTAATCAATCAACTCCAGTGCTATAGTTTATTTTCTGTGAACCAGTGTTATTCAATCCCGCGTATTAGATAGATACCATAATTTCGCTACAAATATTGGGGTTGTACCTCAAACTACAGTTCGCGTAGAGATAAAGAAAGAGAAAAAATGTTTGAAGCACTTTTATTAATTTTAAGACAAATATATATATATATATTTAATGCTCTAATTTCATGCTCTTTTCATGATTTCTCTCATCGAATCTGATGAGTGTATCGTCGGTTTCAAAGGAATGTTGGTACCACTACTTAACACGAGTGATTAGTATTAAAATAATAATAAATTTTAAACACATTCATCCGTGGATAATTACTGAACTGTGTTGGAGGGTTAATAAAACTTTATGTGCTTGCTTTACAAAGTTAGGTTTCGGAATATATTGACAATATGCTCTTTTCGTAATAAAATGACCAGAAACAGAATAAAATATATTGAATTTCACTTCAAAATTGTGTGCTGTTAAAAACACACCTTAGATATACCACGTTATCCGAGGTATCATTTGCTTCCCTTTCACCCGTGTATATACACCGGTCGTTCAAGGGCAATTGTTCCACTATCGTACATGTAACTTAACGACGTAAGAATCTTGAATAAAGATGATTCCAGTAATATTTTTTGTCAATGCTCGAGATGAGATCGAGGATTTCAAAGTTGAGAGTCTCGTCTCGATATCGTCTCGAATTTCAAGTGTTTGTCTCGGTCTCGCCTGGGCCTCGGTATAATCTCGATCTTGATTTAGTCTAGAAACTTCGGTCTCAATACCATGCCTAGCATGATCCCAGTGGCGTATTTACAATTTTGTTTCGGGGAGGGCTTTGCTAACTTTCGGGGGGGCTTTGCCTGAAAATGTGAAAATTCTGCAAGATATTTCATATACTTTACTATACTAAGTATCATTTCGGAGGGGCTTAAGCCCGGAAGCCCCCCCTAAATATGCCACTGCATGATCCTAATAAAGAAATGTTTAAATGCGGAAACATGTGCATATAAAAAAAAATTAAAAAGTAAGCAGGAGTCTGAAAACTTTATGTTAGCATTAACTTCATTTTAAATGGATATTGCAAGTAAATAATTGCAACTAAAGCTGTAACAGAATGCCATACTGAATCTTAAAAACTGGTAGTGGGTCTAATTAGATACAGAAGATGATCTGTAAACTTTTAGCATCTGCAATTATGAGCATCTGTACACAAACTCATGCTCATAGGTTATTACCGCTTTATCCAACAAAATCGTAATCACTATAAAAACTCTCTTATTTTACTTTCTCAAATACTCTAGAAGTAATACATTATTTTGCCATTCTTAACGTGGTAGAACAAACGATAAAAAGTATTTATCTATCACCTGAGTTTTTGCTTACGAAATTTAAATTCAAATACCTTTATTAAAGCGAGCGAGATTCAACCAAGGCTATTCCAAGACCTAACCTCTGCCATTTTATAAGATGAAACAAGATGTATGCGCCTTCCAAGATAGTTAATTATAGTAAATAATTGCTATTCCTTGTGAACTCTACTTTCTCTAAATATTTATTCTTCCAACCTTAGCTTACTTTTTCCCTATATTTTCCCATAACCTTGAAGAAGCTCTAATAAGTGAAATTTTTTAGAAGTTCACGTGATATCATTTTTAATACAATAAATTGTTCTTAAAACACATGAAACATATACATATCTTCATTAATAAGTATACGTGGTATACGCATAAAAAAGGAATGTTTTCTTTCAATAGAAGCAGAAGATAATTGCTAAGACTGAATAATAAAAAAAAAGCTACTACAGAAAAATTTTTCACACCATATTACATCAAAAGTTGTTTTAAGTGACGCAAGATGTGAGAAGAGTGTCAGACTCATTCTCACCAAAAACGTAATTCCTCACTGTTGTCAATTACAACCATTTTCTTATGTTTATCCTTGAAAGATATGATCCAGCCTATGAATTGTTATGTTATTTCTAGCACAGTTTCCGTGGTTGGCATTGAAATCTTCACTCATTAGTTGAAAGTTATAGGCACGATGTTAACTTTTTATGTCTTGAAAACAACCCAACTGTTATGTCATCATGCAAAATATTAAAAAAAATTACATAGTTTTCTACGTATCTAGATTGTAATTTTTGCTCTTTTTCTATAGCAAAATATGATAAAATCAGTGGCGGAGGAAAATGTTTTTGTAAGAAGCTGAGAACAATCCTAGGTCTGACAATTACAGAATGAGTAGAATTTTAATCCTCTTCTGAAATGTTACCAGACTGAAATGCCATTTTAATGAGTCTTTCTTTTATGGTTCGGATATTACTGATTGCAAAGCAGAGTACGGCATATGAAGCATTTGGTTTAAATACGAAAGAGAAATAAAAGGTGTACTTATACAGGTGAAAGATACAAGCTACAAGCAAATTAGAAATTTTTTATGATCTCCGACATTGCAAACTGGAATTCTGAACAGACGAAATAAGCCACTATTATCTTATTCTTACAAACAAGAATAGCCCTATAACAAAGCAGTTATACACGTCATTTTGAAATCATTTTTAGCGCACAATCAGCTAACACTGGTAGTTGAATACAGAGTCGTATTTAAGATTGAAGAGGCCCTAAGCTCTTGAAGTTAATGTGGCTCCTTATATGTCCAGCTGTGCAACCAGTCCATGCAGACCGTGGGGACCCTATATACAGAAATGAGCAAACGAGTGATATTTTAGGGAGACCGCTAGAAGGGCTCCCCCATTATTTACATCATAGGAGCATACACTACACAAATTAGTGTTGCTATATGTAGGTTTTATTTTATTTGTTTTCTTCTATCTTAGGCCCTACAGTAAATTTTGGAATTGTACATAGAATTCCCTTTTATTTTAATTTTTGGGGTCCCAAGAAAGTGGGACCATAAGCTACAGCTTGTTTAGCTTATACGTAAATCCGGCACTGGTTGAATAGTAAGAGGAAGAAAAAAAGAAAGAGAGATTCATATAACGGAGAATCAAGCTCCGAGGTCGGGTAGGACTTACGAAAGAAATTTAAGATAATTTATTTGTGAACTTGAACATTAGTATATTTTTGTTTGTTGACCTCATCGTTATTTTTGCTGCCCGCTCTGTGTGCTCTGGTTTGTTGTCTAGAAGGGAGCAATATGGTTTGGGTACAAAACCTCGCGGCCAGAACCTCGCGGCGACAACCTCGCGGACCAAAACCTCGCCTGGCCAAAACCTCGCCTCCCAAAACCTCGCGGCCCAAAATCTCGCCGGGCCAAAACCTCGCCTGGCCAAAACCTCGCCGCCCAAAACCTCGCGGGACAAAATCTCGCCGGGCCAGAACCCCGCCTGGCCAAAACCTCGCCGCCCAAAACGTCGCGGGCCAAAATCTCGCCTTGCCAAAACCTCGCGCCCCAAAATCTCGCCTGACCAAAATGTAAATGTTTCAACAGATGATAAGGATGACGGTATAAAAGACGCTGTTTCAGAAAAAGTATCACGGGTATTTGACCAAGTCCCGCGATACCATATGAAAATTATATTTCTGTATTAGAGTATTTCAATGTGAAGATAGGGCGACAGGATGTTTTTAAACTGGTTATAGGGAAAGAAAGTCTGCATAAGGAAAGTAATGACAACTAACGGGGTTAGTTTCGTGGACTTTGGAGCATCCAAAAACTTAAAATTTCAACAAAAATCTAATAATATTTATGAAAGTATGAAATAATATATGAGTCCTTTATATTATGTCCCTTGATTATGTCCTGTAGGTTAAAGGAGACGTAGATGACCAGGATGAAGGAAATGATCGAATAAAGAAAGTGGGAGGAAACGGGAATAACCCGAGAAAGCCCACGCACACGATGTTTTTTGTATCTTCTTCTTCTTCTTCTTCTTCTTCTTCTTATTATTATTATTATTATTATTATTATTATTAGTAGTAGTAGTAGTAGTAGTAGTAGTAGTAGTAGTAGTAGTAGTAGTAGTAGTAGTATTTGTAATGTGGAATTGTATATTAAGAAACTCATTGGGTAAATTTTAAAGAAAAGTTTCATTCGCGGCGAGGTTTTGGCCACGCGAGGTTTTGGGTGGCGAGGTTTTGGCCCGGCGAGATTTTGGGCGGCGAGGTTTTGGCAACGCGAGGTTTTGGCCCGGCGAGATTTTGTCCCGCGAGGTTTTGGGCGGCGAGGTTTTGGCCACGCGAGGTTTTGGCCCGGCGAGATTTTGTCCCGCGAGGTTTTGGGCGGCGAGGTTTTGGCCACGCGAGGTTTTGGCCCGGCGAGATTTTGTCCCGCGAGGTTTTGGCCGGCGAGATTTTGGGCGGCGATGTTTCGGCCGCGAGATTTTGTCCGTATCCCGAGCAATATATATCTGAGTCTGCCTTTTCCGAAAATAGAATGAAATTTTATGTCTCATAATTATACGGCCTACGGCCTAAAGAAGACAGATGAGTAATGAAAGTAAATTATTATAAAGTAATTGGTAGAATGGAATGTGGGAGGAGCGAGACGATCCAGGGAAAATCCGCGGACAGATGTTGTCTATCACAAACTTGTGTGGCCGGGGTTTAAACGAGGGACTCCCGCTCCAGAAGTGATATTGAATAATATTATTTTAAATGAAAACCAACCCAATTTACCTACATTTAGAGTAAAAACTTATTTTCATACTCACTTTTGGTATGATAATAATCTATAATAATTAGTTAGCTCTAATGTAGAGAGATGAGTTTATTATTATTCTCTCAGTACATAAGAATACATTCATTAATTGAGTGATTAATTTGATTTTACAGCACTCAGCCTATATAAGATATTGTGCTGTACCATATAAATGGGACCTGAACCGCGTAGTATTTTACTGGGAACATCATACAGTTGTACAGTACGTTTGAGTTTCATAGTTTAAAGAAGGTAACCAGTGTGAGCAACATAATTACGAAATAGTTGGAGAAATGTTTCTAGAACATCCACCCATTCTTGGTAATCCATAGAATTTTCCCCTCAGGATAGAAGATAACAATCTATTTCACATTTTTAGTAGTTGCAAAGCAACGAATGCAATGCAACGATTAATCCAAACATAAAGTTAAATAAACTGATAGAAAGGATCACCCAAAATATATGTATGGGATATGAATAACAACCGTTAAAGTCACCGTTATCCGTTAAGATATAAAAATGACTCCATTAACAAGTTAACGTACATATATAGGATATGGGCTAGGATAGGATATAAGCACCTTTAAAGTCGCTGCTATCCGCTAGAATGATAACAGATTGACTCTACCCACATAGCACACGACGTTCCTAGGACGTCCGGTTTTGATCCCAATTATCCCAGAGATTATCGGGAGAATGAGTAGACATCCCATGGACGTACTGCATGGGACGTTCTAAATGGTTTTCCCGTAGGATATCCACGGGACGTCCCGGATAAGTCAGGAGATCCCAGGGAAATCACACGCCAGACTTACTAAGAACCACATTATTCCACGATTTACCTGTGAACATTCCTTTGAGGTCCCGTTGAATATTCCGTTTTGTGAGATATTAGCGGCCATCTGCACTGAGAAAAAAAAAATCGCATGTGGCGTACGTAAAAACGTATGTTACATGTATAGATCTTGTAGTTTTTGGACTTAACGTACAGCAAACGTATAACTGAAAACGCTTGTTTTATAATACCTTCTGTATAAGTGTTCCATCTATACGTACTTTCCATATGAAACAATATAGGCGGTCAGGAAGTCACATACAAATGGACGTATATAACATATAGCTGACGAAGGCAACATACATATATGTATATAATATAAAGAAGACTGTTAGGTATCAGACTTCCTGCAGGCATGATGTAACAACTAAGGACAGTGCCTATGTAGCATACGGATAACGTATGCTCCGTTCTGATTTCTGTAGTAAGCAAGAGGATTCCGTATATTTGTAGAATAGAATGCTGTCCGGAGATTTTTCACAGTGTGGATATACCGCGGAGGTCCTCTGAATGTCCTGGGAGGGAATTTGGATGATCCCGGGATGTCCCGTTGTCCATTTCGGGATCAGTCTCGGACGTCTCGTGGACGTCCGTGTGCTATGTGAGTAGTAGCAAACTCGCACTAGCAATCTATTGCAAAAAGCAGAATTCAAAAATTAACTTACATGTATCTGATATTGGATATAGATAGTCATCTTAAAGTCGCGGTTATCCATTAACACATTTACAGGGATAATCAATCTAACTATTTATTGAAAGACATTCTCAAAAGTTTCTTTACAGGTATGTGGTATGGACAGTAGATTGTCACCATTAAAGTCTCCATTAATACGTTAACTAATTGACTCCATTAACGAGCTCGGCTGCGACCATCTCTCGAGATATCGATTGCAAAAAGCAGAATTCAAAAGCTCGGTTGCATATGTGGGATATGGGCTATAGATTACTGCCATTGAAGTCGCCGTTATCCATCATTACGTTAACAGATCGACTCCATTAAGGAACTCGGCGAGATAATCGCTCTATCTATTGCAAAAGCACAGGAATTAAAAAAAATAAATATCCGTCCAAGAGTTAACTTACGAAGTAAGGGAAGGACGAACGTATTAATAACATAAACCTCTAATTCTCACTACGTGACACCAATAATGTGTACGCAATTTTAATTGAAAAGTGCTCTGTAAAAACTTCAACAGACTACAGTCTATCATATAATAAATTGTGTGTAATTCTACTGTAACCTCCAGTTTCAATCGACATACTCAATAGAATTCATTCTTGATAATAAATTGTCAGTACCCTTCTTTAAACGTAGATTCCTTCTTTTTACGTTTAAATAATACATTTATTTCAACTATTTAATTGAAAATATCTATTTTGTTCAGTGTAGGACTATTCTCTTCATATTCTAGTCCTATATTCCACATAAGAAACGTGCATTGAACTACTTTTTGTGTGATATTAAGAATGCATTTCTTTCCTTACTGCCATCTGTCTTTGTAAATCAGCGGCTTAAGTGATCTTTCCGTTGAGTTTATTGAATCACATTCTTGTCCTTTCACTATTTTTTTTCTTTTCTTTTCTTTTCAACTTCAAAGCCTTGGTCATTGTTTGCAAACTTGACCTTCCATCTCTTTTCACTTATGAGTGTTACAGACTAAAACATTAGAATTATATCTTTGGGTTGTTTAGCACTCTGTGATGCACAACCAAAACATAACACCTTCAAGTGAAACAAATTATATGTGTATTTGCCAGTAATTCATTTAATTGTTTCTTTGTTATATATAATTTACTACGCAATTTCAACTTGTTTTATCATACTTATGCAAAAAATTTTACTTGTTGCTTACCAAATGTAATGTGTAATGACCTAAAAGGCTATTGTCTTTGCGACCGGTACTGTAGAGGTCGAATGTTTTTGTATCTCGTTCAAAGAGACCACTACAGTAAAATGATCACATCTGTTTGATTCATCGGTTAGAAAGGTTTGTTCGAACAGCGATCTTTGGTTTCCGAGGTATGAGTCATCAGCCTTGCCAACCGTGTGAAAATGCATCGTGGTATACGAAGATTTAAGCCTTAATGGACAATAACGATCTTGCAATAATATGTGAATATACGATAATTTTAGAAGACACTTTTTTTTCAGTTTTCGAATGTGCAAATAAAGTGTAGATGTGCATTAAATAACGAACATAAAATACACACACTGAGGCTTTTAACAGCCTCACTAAAATAAATAAATCAATAAGAATTTGAGAATTGACAAATGGCAACCCTGCATCTATTCCTTAAATTCACTTACGAGAGGTTGGAAATACTGTTGTTCAGAATAGTGTTAATAACGATTTTTAAAAACTGGTGAGGGCAATGACGCCGATTTGGAGTTCGAAATTGAAGATTACTAGATAAGTTTACTATATATATTACAACGTTAGGACAACGTTAGGAAGATTATTCCTGACACCAAGATAAGACAAAAAGTATAGATCAACCTGGGTGCACAAATGCTTCATTTCGGAGTTATAGACTGCCGAAAACATGAAAAAGAAAATGAACTTTAAAGGTCCATAGTTCCAATACTATGGGACCTGCCGTAGTCGGATCAAGACTTCACTTAGGAACTAATATGTGCGCTATCCAAAAATCCATGTTTCAGAATCCTGAAGTACTTGCACAACAATTTTTATAGACGAAATTTGCCTACAGGCAGACAATTTAAAGTACTCACCAACTTCCTCTTAAAAATTGTTGCGGGAGTACTGCAGGATTCTAAAAAATGGATTTTTGAATAGAGCAAATATTAGTTCCTAAGTGAAGTCTTGACCCGACTACGGTAGGTCTCATAGATTTGGAGCTATGGACCTTTAAAGTTTATTTTTTCATGTTTTCGGCAGCCTATAACTCCGAAAGGAAGCACTGGTGCACCCAGGTTGGTCTATACTTTTTGTGTTATTTTGGTGTCAGGAATCATCTCCCAAACGTTGTCGGTGTTGTTTTGAAACACCCTAATCAAGTATTAATTTTACTAGCGGCACATGAACTTAGTTTCATTGAATTCAGAAAGAGCTCTCTCGTGGATATGTGGCACGGGAGACCCGGGTTAGATTCTCATTGGGAGCTCATGTGGTTTCGATTCTACGTTAGGCTGTAGGTACACATCTCATAGAGCTTCACTGCTGAAAAGGACGCTAAACTGAAATCCAATGCAAGCGCTGAATTGAGTTCAGTTGTAGTTTAACGTCCCTTTCAGCACCAAAGCTATGTGAGGCGAGGACCTATAACTTTAACGTAGAATTTATACCGCATGAACTCCCACCGGGACTCGAACCCAGTTCTCCTGCGCTGAAGTCATGTTCGATAGCCATATAGGGACGAGGGAACATTATTCAGTTTTATGTCTTGAACATTTCTCTGTTTTGTATCTTATTATTTTTTTTTTATCTTGTTAACGTTACAGAGCACCAACCACAAAATTAAGTAGAAAATAACTATCTACTGAAACCTGAGAATTCGGATGAGGCACAGTGTTGCTGTAAGTTGCGCATGCCGTATTACAAAGTTATTTTGTTCGGAATATTTTCCGTTGTTTATTTGTAGTCAAGTCTATGTTTTTAACTGCAGTGCGTCTCATTGAATTAAGTATGACTTTGATATTAATTATATGATTGGATTAAGAGTGAAACTTAAGAATAATGCAAGATATTGAACCAGAAAATACTTAAATTGATTTTGTAGATTAAGTGTATAGTACAAACTATTCTCTCCAAAAGAAATTTGGAATAGCGAAAATAGAGATAAGCTTATTTATGTTCATGAATTCTATTGTTCAATCAGTTACTTGTTTTCCTCGTATTTACATTGTCTTGGAGCTAACGTGATTCTATTTAAGTTACTTCATAAACCAGAGTAAGCTCAAAGTACACTCATGTCCAAAATAATTGTCGCATATCTATAACTGTCTTCTTGCAAGAATATAATTTGATAATGATTCTGCAGGGTACTTTTAATAGTGATACTGTGTGTATAATCGGGAAATGTATGTTTGTGGTGAATTTCACAGGAAAATAATTATAAATACGAAAATTAGAATGAGTAAAATAAAATGTTGCTAAATGGACAAGAAAGATTTGTTTTCTTTTTTTGTTCTTATTTACTGCTCTTTTCACATGAAATTTGCCACATACATGTCTTTGCCGATTATACACATACTAACATTGTAAGAAATACCAGGCGAATTCGTTATCAAATTATATTCCTACAACATATTTATAGACATGCGACAATAATTTTGGACATGAGTGTACCTACCTACAATATTTAACTATCTACATTGCTACATACAGTATTCAGATTAACAAATATTATTTTATTTTATTTTATTTTATTTTATTTATTTATTTTTTTGAATGTGGAATCGATGACAAACTTTCGACATTCACTGAGTATTGAATAGCAAGTCTGTTAGTTTTATTTTTATTTATTTATTTATTTATTGGCTGGAGGATCATATTTTCTATGGATATTAGTGTCCCTTATAGTTTCACAATTTGTTAGAGCTAGACAATTGTCTTCCACCTGCACGTTTTAATATTACCTTAAAACGTAAGTTTGATCCTTGTCTCGTACAAAATAAATTCATTATTTTTTTGTACTGTCTAATATAATATTACAGGGATAAATAGCAGAATCACTAGAATTCTATACCTTCATTTTATACAATTCATACTATAAAATTGATTTCAAGTACAATTTGATGTAAATTATGGTTTAAGTTCTATGTTTATTGTATAATCTCCCTTTTGTAAGAGGTATCAAACAAATGACAACAGAACTTTTAGTTCTTTTTTAGTATATTGAAAATGCAAAGAGATAAATTTGAACAAGCAGCTAGAACAAAGTTCAAATGAAAGTCGTACCGAATCAAATCAGTACGAATGACTTACTATTATGCATGCATCTTACCAGACCATATAACCCAGATAAGCAGCTACGAAAGAAAGAGACAAAAAGAATCCAGAGATTAGGAGCAGCTGTTACACTCTCAATTGGTACATTTTGAGTGATGTATAGAATTAGATCATCACATATTTGTTAGCAATGTCCCTATTTATCCTGGAATTAAGAAACTCGTTAGATTGTTGTAGTGCCAAAGGTAGGCGTTTGTTTCAAAAGCATAAGAAACGTTTGCAATAGTACTCATATTTTAGAGTTCCAAACTATGCTATCCAAATACCATAAACGACTCTCTGTCAGCAGCTATCAAAGCAAAAACAAGGATTAGTGTACCGGATTTCCAAACACCTCGTATTTGTAGTGTCTCAAGAATTGATTCCATCTGCACTCTCATCTCAAATTAAAACCGGAAGCTGTTCCAAAATTGGATCTCATAGTTTGAAAATCTATCATAATTTTCACAATGCTAACTTAAACTCACTTGTATCAATATCTTCTCTTAGCTTATACGTTATTTTTTATTTTATTTATTTATTTATTTATTTATTTATTTTTTTTTTTTTTGCACTTCAACAAATATACTTAGATTAATTTGTTAGAATTAGACACATTTAGAATCAGAAATGAAATTGATTATTTTACAGACACTAAAAATGAATATATCCATCCCTCACATTGTATTTTGTCACCAAGCTCGATACACCTTTCATCAGCATCAATATATATTTTTTTTTATGTGATCGGAAACTGTTCTTTGGTCTGTAGTTTTGGTACTAGTGAAAACAATAATAAGTGCAATATTCATTAACGTGTGAAGTGTTATTTATATTATATTCGCAAAAATTCACCTATCACATTTAGTTTTTTTTCTGAATCGAAGTGATTGATAGTAAAGTATGTAAACAACGTATACTAATTTTTAAAGTGATGGTTGTAGCAAGGACAGTTAAATTTATGCAGTACATAAGAACTTCATATTATATTTTGGAGTTCAAAAATCTATAATATCTTGGGAATTAGGGATTAGATGATTATTGAAAGTCTAACTGCGTTGATACGATATTTTTAAAACTTTGAAGAATGACTATCTTAGAAACAACTTATTATTCTTTGAATAACCTTACTGCAATTCCTAAGTCTTTCATAAATTAATAGAAAATATAATATTTGACGTACCTTACTGGAAGATCAACTTTGTATATTTGCCGACGGTGATCCATGAAGAAGATTATATGCTGGGCCTGCTCTACCATAGGAGAACCCTGGCCTGTGAATGGATGCTACTGGAGTAGACGCTGCACTGGCTCCACTATTACCACTTAAACCAGTACCCCCTGTCCCGGATGAGCCACTTCCGCGTAGGCTGCTAAATATTATTTTTCCAGGGCCACTGCTTAGTCCACTTAGACTGGTTCCCAGTGCATTTGGTCCACCACCTTGACCTCCTGCTCCAGGTCCTATACCACTGAAGACTGAATTTCCTGGTCCACCACCACCGAGCGCGTATGCTGGAGAGCCTCCCCCAATTCCTGGTTGACCTCCTTGGCCTATACTATTGACTAGACCAGGACCTCCTCCTACCGGACTCCCTCCTGCTCCTCCTAATCCTGGTTGTCCTCCCCTTAAACTGCTAAATATAACATTACCAGGACCTCCACCAAGATTATTGAGTCCACCATAGTTTCCTTGAAGACCTGGTGCTCCACCAGCCGCCCCAGCTCCAGGACTACCGCCAAAACCTCTGAATGTTTGAGGTCCGACACTGTAAGGATTACCACTACCACCGCTTTGTCCTAAATTTAGTCCGGGATATCCACCAAATCCACCTGGTCCTCCAAATCCTCCGGGACCTCCGAAACCTCCAGGACCTCCTCCGAAACCTCCTGGTCCACCTCCAAATCCTGGATAGCCACCTAGATTTTGTTGGCCTGGACCAAAACTACCAGGGAAACCACCACCATAAGGATAGCTTCCTTGTCCTCCTGGAAAACCTCCTGCTCCTGGGAAACCTCCGCCTGCACCAGGGAAGCCACCTCCTGCTCCTGGAAAGCCACCACCTGCCCCTGGGAATCCACCTGCTCCACCTGGAAATCCACCTGCCAATCCAGGACCAAATCCTCCTGCTCCTGGAGTACCTGTCCCTGCTGCTTGAGGATTACGATAGCTGTTGAAGAGTATCTGCCCAGGACCTCCACCTAAACTTCCATAAGGACTTCCTCCAAAACCACCTAAAGCTCTCCCTTGTTCAAATCCTCCTCCTTGACCACTGCTTCCATCTGTTTGTCTTTTTTCCTTGTGGTCATTTTCAGATCTTTCACCAAAAGTAGACGCAAGGCCTACTGATAGGAATATTAACACCTGAAACAAAAGAAAGAAAAATTCTATTAAATTTAGATGTAATAAATAATTGAACAAATAAGAAATATCTAACATGTTAATAGATAGCACCACAAATGGAGAAATTACCAAAATTTATTTAAAGTATAAATCTAATTTATGAAAAGCAGCGCCGTAACTTCGATTTCTCTCTGGGAAAAGGGGGCAAACGTTACTATGCATATTTGGGCCTCATAGAAAAAGTTATTTTTCTAATTCTTGAGCCTCCATTTCCTTCTTTCTTTTACTGTTTATGGGGCCCCCGGACCCGGCGCATAGCAAGGTCTGCGGGGCAATTAGTTACGCCCCTGGGTCCTCTCCATATAGGCAATGACAAATAAATCAAGGGGACAATATTGACAAATCTCAAAACCATACGAATAGATATTACTTCTAGGTCCTCTAACAGTAGACATTTTTTTACTGAAATGAGCCCATGATTCATTTTTTGTTTTATTTACCTTTTGTGTGTTGTACTGAAAATGTTGTCTCAAAATGGACTCCTTCTCGAACGGCGGGGAGCTTTTCTGGGAGGGCAGTTGCCCCTCTTTCCCCCCACAAGTTACGGCCCTGATGAAAAGTGAAATGAAATACAAAATCTTTCAGCTTTACTTCGCACGCTTATTCCGTGTAGGTCAGAGACAATGATAATGAGACATGAATGTGATGGTGGAATTCAGAAAGCAGGAGGAAACGGGATAAATCTCACCGACACGGTACTTGTCCATCACCCAGCGTATTTGGAGCAAGCGGAGATCGAATCAGGGACCCCACTCACCAGGGGTGAGCGCTCTAGACTATCACTGAATTACCGCAGCCTCTTTATTGAGCTGAGCGAAGCGAAGTTATACTCGGGTTAGCCGTTTGGTTGTCCGCGAACTCCTCCTAGACCGTTTGGCCGATCTCAACCAAACTTAGATAGAGTATGTCGTGCTGAGTGACAACATAGGTCGAAATCAAAAATCCGATGTACCATCGAGGAATAATGACCGAAAAACGCTTCCTCCTAGACCGTTTGGCCGATCTCAACCAAACTTAGCACGCTGATAGAGTATGTCGTGCTAAGTGACAACATACGTCGAAATCAAAAATCCGATGTACCATCGAGGAATAATCACCGAAAAACGCTTGCATAGACTTAACATGGGGAAAAAGTGCGATTTTTTTTGTCAACAATTAAAAATGGCATTTATTATTGCATAATGGCCAGGAATGATTACGTAGTTTAAGCTCGCTCAGCTCATTTCATTGCAATCGGGTACATCCATTGCATTCCTAGTATATATATATATATATATATATATATATATATATATATATATATATATATATATATATATATATATATATATATATATATATATATATATATATATATATATATATATATATAAAAGTGATGAGCCTCTTATATTTAAGAATTAACTAACCATAAAATACAATTTAATTATTTAAAATATAAATGTACAAATATTATATTTATGTTTTAAACTGCTTTCATTTACAATAAAGATTTCGTTTCAAATAATATATTACCAAGAAAAAACATCCAACTGTTTTATGAGTAGGTTGAAAAGCGACAATTGCTGCCAGTAAAAACTTTGATACAGTGTTTTGAATTTTATATCTAAACGAATCGCATGACGATGTAAAATTATTATTATTGTTATTATTATTATTATTGAAACAAATGTGCTAAAGGTACGATACTGGTAATTGTAGATTATATACCTACTTTCTAGTAGAAGTACATCGTTTCCGAATTAAGACTGATACATTTCAAATAACTAACATCATTCACTGTCAACACTGACATACATGTAGATAAAACGCCCTTAATGCGTCACACAGAAGTAAGTACAGTGGACCTGGAGGTCATGAACTTCATCCGTTCTGTAACGCTCTTCATGAACCAAAATGTTCAAATTATTTTTCCTCATTAAAAAACAATGAATAAGTTCAAAACACAAAAACATGGTACTGCATATTTCTTCCACATTTTTAAGTCTTTCAGTGATGAGGAATATAGAATAACTTTTAAAAAATCATAAGATTTAATTTGCTCTTCGGATGAGTTTGTTCAAATGGTTTCTCGAAAACGTCTGTTATAAATTTATTTATATTTTGTAACTAATGCAACTGTGATATCTACAGTATGACATTATTCTGGCGCGGAAGACACGAGATCGGTTCCTGGCGGGAGCTTATATAGCTCGGATTTCATATTAAGCTGTAGGTCTACGTCTTATATCGTCTCACTTCTGAAAGGGACGATAAACTCAAATCAAACCAAACCAAAAGACACTATTCAATTTAAGATATAGGAGAGAGAGAGAAAGTTTAGTACATTGTATTCATTTATCTCTTTTAAATGTAGGAGGAAGTTAATGGAAGATCGTAATTGTAACGTAGCAAGGAATGCAGCGGAAAATAACATATGTGTATGCTGGAAGAAAAGATGATAAGATACTGTGAGATGACTGTTCCCGGTGCTGGTTCAGGTTTTCGAAGTAGTGAGATTATTGGCGATGCCTTCGAGCATGGAGGAGAAAGCTCTATTTGTTGAAATAGAGTGGATATATATATGAGTTATATTGTGAGTCCATGTGTAAAAGTATAACTGCATATGTGGATAAACTGCATCCGTGTTGATTGTACGTGAAAAGGTGTCACATTTTATACATCATTTATCATGTTGCTAGAATGGAAGTAATAATTACGATTGGGATGATAATAGGTTTTCTGATAAAATGTTTATTATGGAGGTTGTTATTAGTAGCTATAGGCCTAATAATTTGGAAGTTATGTTCGGCTGCTATCAGCACTATACGGCTTTCTCATCTTTTTCTTCTTCTTCTTTTTTTTCTAGTAAGAAGTTGAATTTCTTTTCTTTGCTCACTTCTTGTCCTGTTTTGATGGAAGCCAAACTTCAGAGACAATAATTTCAATTTTTCACCTATGTAGCTATCGGTTTTTCATTTTTTTTAGAAATATCTTGGTTATTCAGTGGTCACCTCTCTATTTTTTTCCACAATGAATAATAGTTATAGAATGTATATCTGGAATCCTTTTCGAATTAATGAGTCTCTCAATGACCTCTTGTGTGTGTGCATGTTAGTACTAGTTGTATATACAAAAAAGAATGAAATGAAATATTACAGCTTAACGTCCCACGATACCCGTTAGTCTAAGGGAGACGGATGATTAAGGCAAGTTAAGTCAAGTGAATGATGCTGGAAGAATTAGTGAAATGAGAAAGTGGGAGGAAACGGGAGTATCCCGAGAAAAGCCATGGAAACGAGGTTGTTCACGACACCTATTTAGCCGGGAATCGAACTAAGGACCTCATCCATCTAGAAATAAGCGTTCTACCACTGAGCCACCGTGCTCTCTTCAGATCTCTGGAGTTCGCATAATTGCGAGTTCCCTTTCCTGGAATGAACGTCTTCGACTAATATGTTCATGGAGATTTTGGAACACAAATCGACACTAAATGGTTGCTCATTGTTTGGATATAAATTTTTAGCCTCTCTTGCACCTCATTAGAAAAATGAAATCTTTGAGTTTTACGTCCCACGGTATGCCGGTTAGGCTAAAGGGGACGGTGATGATGAGTAATGAATGAAATGGTGGAATGAAGAAAGTGGGAGGAAACGGGAGAGCCCCGAGAAAACCCACGCACACGGTGTTTGTCTACCACAAAGTTCACTTGGAGGGGGCTGGGGTCGAACCCGGGACCCCAAGCACCAGAGGTGAACGCTCTACCATTAAGCCACCTCGGTCCCCCTGCACCTCATTAGAATACGCAATTTTAATCAAACTAATATGACAAAAGCCTAAGCTACTTCATGGTCCTTTAATTCACAAAGAAAATGCTGCTTTCCCTCCCTTAAAATGGAAATTAAAAACGGAATGGATTGGAAACACACTGAAACACGCATTCGCTTATTTTAAATAAAGAACTCATATACCAAGTTTCATCTTCTAAGTTTAAAGAATTGTGAGGTACTCAATTTTCAGCATAAACTTCAAACCCTTCGTTCCCTCCTTAGGATACGAATTCTAATCAAAACAACATGATGAAAACCTAAGCTAGGCAAGAGTTAAATCAGGTGAGACAAGAATCAAGGCGATTTGAAATAATTTTCGTCTTGTGGGCAACACTAACAATGAATTATTATAGACTTTGTATTCTTCAAACTCAGTCATTTCTTCATGGAGGGACTCAAACGTATAAATACCGTATGTGCCGTGACTAGTGACTTTATGGTGATGACATTAATCTACTAGAAAACGCAGATATCTTCCTCACAACATGTAGAGCCCAAAAATAAATATGTGAAAAACTCGAGTTGAAACTGCTCAGGCAATGCATGGAGCAATTGTAATCAATAATAGCGATGTAGAGAATTTAAATGAAGAGAAATACATACACATAGTTGCAATAAATAAGAAAAATGTTTACACGGACATAAAATACTATATATTAATGGTGGGAAATGCAAGAGCAAAATAAAAATTGTGAGATACACAACAAAAATGAATATCAAAGTAGATCATCTCGTAGAACAGGTGCAGAAATCATATTACTCAGGGAGTAAAATAACAAACAACAATAGATTCAAAGAACATTTAAAATCCAGAAGAGCTCTGATGAAAAAGATATTCGAAGAAAAGCCGAAGTTTCTAACCGGAAACGTTGACATGGAGCTAAAGAAAACGCTGATAAAAGTTTAACGTAATGGTAGGCACTACTTCCGGGGAAATGGAGTTCTTAGGAGGAATGGGTTGGGATTAAACAATAGAACAGTAAGTAGCTAGTTTAATTTAAAAAATGTACATGTAGATTACAAGAGAAGCTTGTTTGCTATGTTATCATTGCATTGAATTGCTTGGGAAGGTTTACTCGAGAGTTCCGAGTTTACTCGAAAGTTAGAAAATGTGATATACCATTATGTTATTCCGAGCTGCTCATATGTCTGGAGTGTGGCATTGTACGGATGTGAAACATGAACATTAGAAGAAGAAAAAACGAGAGTGGAAGCCTTCGAAAAGTGGTGTTTAGAAAGATGTTAACAATTAGATATGTGGGTAAGGTATGAAATGAAAGGGCACTGAAAATGTTACAAGAGAATAGAGAATACGAGTATACTCAAGAATATTTAGAGAAAGAATATAGATGGGAAAACTGGACACATTATGAGACACGGAGGAATCACGCTATTAGGCAATGCAGGGAAGCTTTAGGGAGCTTGAGATTTGAGATTTATATAATTTTATGAATAGAATATTAGTAAGTCAGTGAAAACGCGAATATCAAGGGGTCTTGTCCCCCCCCCCCCCAAGCCAAATCTAAAATGACGCTACTGCTGAAAAGGGACGCTAATCTTCAATAAACATACTATGAGCTTGGATTTTATATATATAAATTAAGAATATGACTCTCTCCAATTACAGTTAACCAAATCGAACTCCAAACCAAAAAAAAAAAAAAAAAACTCCATAGAAATTTAAGAGAAAACTAAATATTCATCAAAATACTTAGACAGCACCGAATCAACTCTCATGAACTATTACAACTTGATAAATGAAACACATATAAACAAATATTTTAGTACACACTTGTTTTACTCCTGAACTAACACCTTTATCAAACGGAAAACATAATATTTTGTTCATTCTACATCTTCTGTGTTCTCTCTCTCTCTCTCTCTCTCTCTTTTTTAAGACTCATCTTTCGAGACCCTTTCAACAATCTTGTTCGCTTTACGAAACATAAACAAGCCGAAGTACATCGCTTATATTCGTATATGAATTGTGGTCGTCATGCTTAAAGTCTATAGTGGGTCACTTTCGAGTAGGCAAAGAAAATAAAAGCATAATGTGGATCTGATGTAAGTTAAGGAATGAAAGCCCAAATTATTAAAAACATATAGAAATCCAGCTAGCGCTTTACTTATGTGTCTGCAGCACATTGCACCGGTTTTTCAAGAAATGGAGCTAATTAGCAGGTGTGACTAATATATCCGGTAATAAAAGATGGTCAATATTACAATGGGAAATTGCGTTTGGGTCAAGAACCAATGCATACTTTGTTTAAAATATTAGTCAGCTGAAAGAAGAGTACCCATTTTAAAGTTTTAAAAAAATGAAGATTTGAAAACATTGTGAGAAAGAAACCCCTAATTAACATAAGTTAATTAATGAATGTAACAAAATATGACGACAGTCAGCCTTGATGGAATTTACCCTATGCTGAATTCCCACATAACGTAATAATAAACACACTTAGATACAGCACAAAAGACCAGTGGAAAAAGAAACCCACAAAAGAAAAGAAAAGGAAAGTTTTGTGTTTTGCTTCGCTGAATAAAGTGGCGTTCTTGTTCTTTTTTTTTTTTTTTCTGGAGTGGGTGAGGTCGAGCACTACCAGAGGTGAAGGATCCTAAACTTTTCCAAGGTCGTAGTGAGAATGGTCTCTCATAAATTTCTTTTTTCAGTACGTACAGAGTATGTGTACTTGCTTGGCTTTAGTAATGAATTAGGTGTTGAAATCAGGTGAAAGACCGGCCGTACTGTTGTCCAATAAGAGTATATTTTTGTTCTTAATATGCTTAAAGGGAAAAACTTTCACTTAGTTCACTTACACCTATGCGTAATACTTGTTGGGAACAGTACTTACTACTTGCAATAAATTAAGAAAATTTAGAACAGGAACTTAAGGTCGAAATAATGTCAATACTAGTCTTGGTTGTACAGTGGCTTATACGACACTAATTTTCACATATATATTTTACTTAAATGTCGTTCAAAGACGTGACTCTATAAAGATACAAGGTTGTATGTTTGCAATGTCATTCACGTTAAACTTCTGAGCAATTAGAAATACTCATACTCAAATTATACGAGATAAAATCATGTGTTCAAGTATAAAAAAAACTCAGCCTCCCTTGAACCTTTCGTTCTGAAGAGTAAGATCCTATGGTTATACGTAGAGGTCTACGCGGATATAAAATACTGCAATCCGCATCTGCAACATGTCTAAAATATCTCTATCCACATCCGTACCCGTTTCCGCAGGTAACAGTTATATGTCTCTTATAGTCTTCTTCGAAATACCTGGCCACCCTCTTTTCCTTGGAAACTACTGTCCTTTAGCCCACAGTTTGAATTAAATCACAAAAATGTTGTTATTCTTTGAATACTTACAACCGAATTCTTTAAAATTCTCTACGTATGGTTGCCAGAATATGTTCTTCTGAAACAAGATCGGTGACAAGTTTTGTCGAACAAGACTGTACGAATTGTTTATTAACATTAAATGCAATCTCTTCCAATTGTAAAGTCAAAGTTTTTTTTTTTTAATGTAGAAAATACTACGTATTTAATTCAGATCTTCTCGAAAAAAAATTACTAATTGGAAGAAAATTTGGCAAGTTGATAATATATCTTTCAAATAATCAGAGTATATTATTTTATTTTATTTTTAATCTATAAGGCTTGAGCTTCTTTATTCCAAACACACAGGTGAAATTAAAGCTCAAACTCAAAAATAAAGACCTCAAACAAATTAGCATAACATTACATAAGAAAGTGGGAGGAAATGGAGTACTCGAGAAAACACACAGATACGATGTTGTTCACCATATACTCACTTGATCGAGCATCGAACCAGGGACCCCACGTACCAGAGGTATACGATCTACCGCTGAGCCACCGTGCCCCTCTCCCCAATTAGGAGTTTTTGTTCTTAAATATTATTACTTTATTGCACTATGAACCTTTTGAATTATGTACTGAAAATAGAAATATGTGCGACATAAGTAATCCTGAATGCCATTTTTCTTTATAAGTGCTTTGCATTTGCACTTTAGTCCTGCTGAAAATTTTCTGCAATTTTAAAGCAGCGCGTTCCATGTATGTAGTTCAAACCAGTGAAATTATATTTCAGTGAGATAAGTTTTATACGACCAAGTTAGTCTAAAGCAAGAAATTATGCTTAGACATTAGTTTTTCCATTTTGTTTGGTAGTTTGTAAGCGTTGTGGCCTTACTTCAAATTTCTTATGCTAGAGAAGGAATAATAAAATAGGTACCAGTATTTCTGCATGTTTTAAGTAATGAAGCGGATACTTAATTGGAAATTTGCTGTAACTGTGCATTACAAGTACTTCACCTACTAGATTAAAAAAATTATTTGATCTTTAGCAAAGAATTTTTGGTCTGCTGCAACTTCTAAATCCAATTTATAAAGCATAAATAGCCCAACTGAACCTTACGTGAAATGTATTTCAACTTAGTCCTCTAAACTATGGAGTGGATGAATTATAGAAAACATTCAGGAAACTCCCTTTGGCACACCTTATAACAACATTCAAGCAACCTTTTACGACACTCTGAACACAGTCATTTCTGTAATATATGAGAACTATGTCTTTCAAAACAAACGGCTACGGAAATCATAATTCAATAACTATACACATACAAATGCTTTTGGCATACTCATGTGAACGGTTCTTAGGAACAGCCACAAAATATGTATGCACATATTACTTCTTATTGAGAATGGCGATACTGAAATATTTCCCTGACAATAGGAAAGGGAGTAGTTTCAGGAAGAAAAAGTAAGGCGCGTGTGTGTAATTGTATGTATGTAAAGTGGAACCAAACAGGATTTTTTTAACAGCAATAATGCAGGCTGGAGACAAGAGAGATGGAAAGTAAGTTTCTGTTAGTACAAGACGTTTTATGTATATGTATAAAGTTAACAAATTGAAAACCATTGTAAATTTAATTTAGAAAGTTTAACATGGGTTTGACATTATGCAGGTCAGATTCATTGCTAATAAATATGCAAACCTTTCTCTCTCTCCTTTTGTTCTGATGGCATACAAGATTACAAGTGCACATTTGTTCATTCAATATTTTATAAGATTTAGTTTCATGCTACACGTTAAAGATATTTCCTAGTCCTCTTTTTTATTTACTTTAATTTTTCATTCACGTTAATAACGTGAAGTCAATATAAATCCACTTCTCCAAGGAATTCATAGATAAACGAACTTCTTTTTCATTCTTTTGGAACAAAAGATTCAATATATTTCAATCAAAAACTTTCTTGTAGGGCTTATAATCTGGAGAACCATATACAGTGTAGCCAAACCCAAACTATCATTAATTCAGTGCCGTTCGATTTAAGGGCCGTTCAAAAATTTTGTGACCCCTGATCCAAAAACTAATTATTGGCCAAGATATCGCAATTTTTTGGATCCATTTTTGGTTTTCCTAATTTTCTTGTTTATGATTATAAATTTAGAAAACAAATTGATATGAAAATCCCTCCTTCCACTCTTTATAAAAGGAATTAGAGAGCGGAAAAATGAATTACAATTCATTAATTCATTTTAGAAGTCTGATCTATTAGAGTTTAATTCATACATTTAATATCGTGTAATATGCTTCAGAGTTTTATTATCATATTTATAAGTGAATAAGTAGAATTCCATAGTTTAGTGTTAAATGTTATGTTCTAAAGACAAAAGGATTATGGGTACAAGCGAATGGTGTTAAGAAAAATGTTGGGCTGAAAGAGTGAGTGAAACACAAGCTCCGAACCCCAAGAAAATCCACGGACACGATATTGTACGTAAGACACTCACTAAGTCTGAAATCGAACCGTGCAATCATTCTACTGAAAATGACTGTTCTTATCATTAACGTACCGTGCTCCTTGCATGTAAATGCATATATTAATTTTTGGCATAAATAATCCCTGTAATTTCGTCGACAGCGTCACAAAGTGTCGTATCTCAAAAAAATCGAAAATTGAGATATTTTACTATGTAGTTGCATACACTGACTTCTACAATTTCCCAAAACGACACATCTGTAATGTGCGTTGTTTTGACGGGGGTGATGACGTCACTGTGTCGTATCTTAAGATGGAGCATATAAACCATTTTCACAAACAGTCGTATCTTGAGTTACGACAGTTTGTGAGCAACAGATATTTCGCAACAGGACAGTTACGCCTATATTCAAAGCAATTTGTTTATTTATTCTAAGTGGCCCAAAAGTAGGTATACAGTCCCGTACTGATAAACTCATTGCTTTTTATATTATTTCTTATTGTTATCCATCAGGTAGACTTAGTTTCTTTATCATTTGTTCCTAATATATTTTTACTTATATCTTAAGCTTGGAACAGCCGAAGCAAATAAACTTATAAGCTAGAATGTTATACTTGATCAATGCGAGGTTGTATACATATATATTTACACGGCATGGGGCGTCCACAGGTTGCGGGTCGACATGACATGACATTTTTGAGTTTTACGTCCCACGGTTATGCCGGTTAGGCTAAAGGAGATGGTGATTATGAGAAATGAATGAAATGATGGAATGAAGAAAGTGAGAGGAAACGGGAGAACCCCGAGGAAACCCACGCACACGCTGTTTGTCCACCACAAAGTTAATTTGGCAGGAGCAGGGTTGGAACCCGCGACCCCATGAACCAGAGGTGAACGCTCTACCACTGAGCCACCGCGGCCCCAGGTTGAGGATCGAGGAGCAGAGATATAGAGGTTAGCTGCGAAGATACTGAATAAGCAGTCGCGGGCAGACAAGGAGTGGCCCTCCAGCTTGGAGGTTTGGGTGAGCCTAACAAACTCATCCTGTAATAGAAAAAAAAAAGACAGTTTTTCAGAAACAATCACAGAAGCCTCGGACCAAGACTGATAACTTGGCACGATATCAGCAAAAGAAAATGGAGATGAGGTTTGGAACATGGAATATTAGAATTTTTTATAGGGAGGCGCGTTAAAATCCGTAACGAATGAGTTAAAGAAATACAGGATGGACCTACCAGGAGTTCAGATTGGTTGCTATGATAAGATATGCGGTGCAAACACGTAAGAACATCAGAGAAATTTCTCTCCGATTCTTTGAATCTAGGCATGAACAAAAATGGGGGAGATTCAGTCCACAGTGCTATAAGCACATGGCAGTAATTTTGTACCCTCGTAACTTGAACCGATTCTTAAACTGGCAAGGAAAAAGAACCCATATACCGTTCATTGTGTTGACAGAAGCAATGTATAAGACTAGATCTCTGTCCCAATGTCTTTGTATTCTGTCAGTTAGATGTGACGAAAATGGAGATTCAATCAATTGGACGGAAATGCGCGAATTGAAAGTGGACAAAGACTATCCAAACTGCATTCAGTTTAAGACAAGTCATTTTGAGGACACTTACATAACTATTTCCCTGAAAAGAACGCAGATTGAATCCACCAGATAGAAGTTCCTACTTTGCAGACTTGTCAAAAATTATCGCTTCAGAGAAGTACGAGGACTCGTTTTGATTGATTTTTTTTAACGTCTTTTTCAGCAGCGAGGCTATATGAGACGTGGACCTACTGATTAACGTGGAATCCGAACTACATGAGCTCCCGCCGGGAATCGAACGCGGGTCTCTCGCGCCTACAAGGACTCGTTATCATTGTGTCCGGGTCCAACGCTAATCATTCGAAAACTTGAACATGTTCAGTTTTACAGAAACTTATCACATTAGCCATCCTTCTCAAGTGCATGATCAAAGCATGCAATTTGCAAATTACTTTGCAAGATTTTATATTCTGGCAATGACAACTTGATAGCATTATTTTATGTTATGGTTATGGCTCTTAATATTGTGTTTCTTGTGTGTTGTCAGGAATTTCGTTTTACTATCAAGAATCTTAGGAAGCATTTGTTAAATTATTTTGTGTAATAAACACAAAGTTTTTCAATAAAAGTGCAAATAATTCCGATTGTTCATCTATTAATGTAGTTCTCAGTATAAAAAATATGGGTCGTATCTTTCATACAAAGAGGATTACCATCGTCACAAACTGTCGTATCTTTTTCCCGCCAAATTTTCCACAAGCTTTTACAGGCAAATTCCATAAAACTTTCTACACTGATTTCTTATGATTTAAGTTATAACTTGGTAAATTTTCTCTCCTTTCGGTAAAATAGATTTTAAGTTATGGCTGTTCAAATTTGTGTGAAAACCTAAAAATCGCTCTCCTGAAAAGTTTAGAAAACTGAGATACGACAGTTTGTGACGCTGTCGACGATTTGTCGCAGCTATTAAAAAAAACAAAACACATACACATATTTTATTGAAGTTTATTAGTTATCTGTATAATAATCAAAATTATATTTTCGTAATTAATCTGAAGACTTTCATGCAAGACTGTTCATCCGAATGTACTAAGTATATTAGCGACTGCAGAGGGTCCAAAAATGATTAATCATATGGTTAAGATTATTTATTATTATTGATTTTTTTTTTTTAAAAATATGAATGATGAGTTTTCAAATCGATTGCATTGTTTGTACGAACGAACGTATATGAACGCACAGCAGTTTCAGCAGAGCAATCTCTCGTTTAAAGTCTGCATCTAACCGTGTTTTGAATACGCCTTTTACCTAATATGAGAATACATTATTAATCAGATTTCGATGCATCCCGCGGTGGTTCACCATATACAGTAATTCTACATCATAGTCCCTACATGTAATTTAATTTTTGTAGAAAGGACTTGAACGAGTTAGAAACAAAATTGGCATAATGGTAATTTAAGCACATAATATGTGCATGGTAATCTAACAGTAAGTACATAATGAAATATGTCCTTAGATTGCCTGCAAGCCTACCAAATAAGGTAAAAATTTTCTCATTATCTATGTGCCAATTAGCTTTATTTTTTCAATAGCCAATTAATAAAAGAAGTTTCCCTTTATTTTTAAAGTTTTATTTATTTATTGGCTAATTTTGTTTTAAATATGAATTCAATAAACTTAAATATGAATTTTAAATATGAATATGAATTCGAGAGGCTAATTTCACTGCATAACTATGAGTTTTATATAAAATTTCGAAGCTGAATGATTCGAAATGTTAGTTAGTATGCAATATACACAAACAAATATTTTAACTGAGATGTTACTCTTGTGAAAAATGAAATTTTTAGTTTACTTACTCAGAATTATGGCTAAAAGAGACTGATGACCAGGGCAAGTGATGATGAAGATCAGAAAATATGTGAGGGAATGTAACTCCGATAAAATTCATATGCATAATGTTATCAACATAAGAAGCTCAGTTGGGCAGGAAACAGGGGCAAGGCCATGTACAAAAACAAAATCATGAAGAGTAGTTTTAGTCGTAGAAATAAATACGTAGACTTACAATACGAGACTTAGGCCCCCGGCCTAATATGGCGGAGGGGCAGCCCGGATATCAAAAAATCTGGATAGGCCGAAGTTCTATAATTATTTGCTTCTTGCCCTACCCAAACCATTAAAAGTACGATTTTTAGACAAAAAGCTATATTTATACATATTTTTTGACTTCCTAGTACAGTCTAGTACTTTATAGAAGTTTGTTATATACTGTACTGTACGTTTTAATAGTTATTACAAAAAAAAATCGAAGTCAAAGAAAAAAATAATGCACAAACTTTAAAATAAATTTAATTGCAGGACTAACCTAAGTGCGGGAAACATAAAATGGTGTACATCAGGGTTTTCAATCTTTTGCACTGGAGTGCCACTGTAAAGTCATACGTACCACTCAGCAACAATTCGTGTACTACCAACGGTACGCTTGTCACAGGTAGAGAAACCATAATATACATTGAACGACAATTTTAAAATAAACAAAAAATAAGGAATGTCTAATTTTTAAAAAATGTCATTTGAACTTGGTTTGGTATTCATTAATAAATGATTGGAAAAGTGTGAAGAGTTACAACTTTCACTTTCTAGATTTTGAAAAAGTCTTTGATAGCTTTTTGGAAAAGATTTCTCACTGGGAAAGTTGCATTTTTGTGGAAATGTCGAGTACATTGTTCAAATGAAATTAATATTTCTCATTTTATTAGTTAGGTTAATTCATAGTCTATTATATGTTAAAGGCACTTGAAATGACTTAAAATATCATTGTATCAATAGTAAACTTGCGAATTTATAATATGGTCTTGCTTTTAAGCGTCACTTCTGACTGATGTTACACCCTTTTGAATTGAGTTTAAGATGTGTTTAATAGTTCCCTTTTCAAATCAATATGAATAGTCTTGAATTGAGCCATAGTGATTTGGATCTCAGAGCAAATTAATGTGAAACCCAGTTTTAATGCCAGATATCGTATTCCTATCTCTTTTTACAATTCCTTCAGAGTAATTCTAAATATTAAAAAAATAATAAAGCTCAATTTACTATTGGAGTAAAATTTTCCAGTAGCCCCAATACAGAAAGGACATGTCCAGCGACTAAACAACTATGGTAATGCTGTTAGAACATATTATTAAACACTTTTTTTTTCTAAAACGGACACCAATCAACAATCTCTAATTGTGATAATCATATTAATGATGTATTGAAAGTTATTTACTGTGAATTGTGTACACATCATGACTTGCATTCGATCGACCTTTTGTGGCTAACTGGCTTACATACGTGCTTTCGTGAGGGGGAGACTAAACCTCATATAATAATTGGTATTTTGGGTATAATGCCACTTGAAGTAGTAGGTCTCATCTCAAATAATCTTGGTACAAAGGAGTAATATTAAATCCCAATTGGTCAATTGCAGTTGCTTACATGCACAATGATACACTACCTTTGTCATCGAACTTCAAAATATATCTATTTTTTTCTATCTTTATTTATTTTCTTAGCAGTTAATTCTTAAGAAGGAATTTGCACTTAAAATCTGTATATACAGTATTTACTCCATCAGCCCGCATGTTCGTCCGTTCTGGAGACAAACAAATTTTCAAGAACTACGTGATGGATCACCAGCACTTTCGGCCAGGATGGAGAGAGTCAGAAGTTAGGCATAGAATTCGTTGATAGAAGTGATTCATCTACCGGAAGTGCTAGGAACGGACCATTTCCGGTATTAACGTTAATCGCTACAGACCAAAAACTGCAATAGATAGTAAGAACTGGTTTCCTGTAGTCGATTGAGTGTCACGAACAGACATTTCATCTCCATCCTTAACACTCTACTAAAACCAAAAGTCATAAAAATCCGCTACAGCCTCCGAGTTCTATATTGATATACATAAAGCCCCCCCCCCCCCGCAAAAAAAGTATGAGTTTTTTCCGATATAACGTTCAGTAAACGAATAGATACAACGTTCTGAGAATAGATCTCATATTCTGTCTTAAGCTTCTATTCAGACCGGAAGTTGCAGAAACCAATTACTTCCAGTTTTAATATTGATCGGTACACAGAATGAAACAATAGATAGCGAGATGTGATTTTCTGCAATCAATTAAGCGTTTCAAGAATATATTTCATCTGCAGTCTAATCGTTTTGTTAAACCCGGAAGCAGTAGAAATCTATTCTTACTTACAGTTTGAAAATATTAACTGAGAAAAATCTCACCATACAAAACAAAAACTTCTTCATGTGGTGTAAACATGACAGTACTACTTCTTTACTTTCGAGCGACGAGAATAGAAGCAGCTACCATAATCGTGCACCACTGTCCTCCATTAACCTCTTCGTCTTCATGGAGGAATTTTCTGTCAACTGTAGCCTCTTTCGCACTTCCCTCTTTTGAAATGAAAATGAAAATCAAACCTTTCAGTTTAACGTTCCACGATTATGATCTTTAGGCTAAGGGAAACGATGATTGAGGCAAATGAACGGTGATGGAAGAATTGGTGGAATGCGAATGTGGGGGAAAAGGGAGTAGCCCGAGAAAACTCACGGAGACGACGTTGTTCACCATAAACTTACTTGGCCAGGGATTGAACTAGGGACCGTACGCATCAGAGGTAAGTGCTTTACCACTGAGTTACGCTCAGTGTTTCTTCCACGCCTGTTTTTTGGGGGGTACTGCTACCCTGAAGCTCTGAGAGTGCTCCCCGGAGGAAACCAAAATAATATGTCTATAATATAATAATAAATAGAATAGTACCAGCAGTGCCCCCCGGAATACTAAGTGTGCCTCCCGGAATACTGAGTGTGCCCCCCCCCGGAACATTGTTTCTGAAAGAAACACTGGTCACGGCGCCCCCTCTTGTCCCTGTTACCATATCTGCATAACGTCCTTTTTGATAAAGCTCCTTTTCAGCCAATATCCTAATCAATTTTTACTCCTCTTAGTGGTAAAGCAAGTGGAGTAATAATGAAAAATATTGAATTTGAAATTTCAACGGATTTAAACGTTTCATAGCCGCTAGTACCGGAAAATTAATTCCTATTTGTCCATACCTATCTTATGTACACTCATCTAGAAGTTACATCCTTTAACACACCTAAAACAACGATTTTAGAAGATTTCTCCTGCGGAGGAGGTTTTTCAATTTTCTTCCTATCCCCAAAATAAAGTTGTTTTATACTTGAGAGAGGGAACAGATAACTGCGAATTTCCCGAAGAGCCCCCTGGCGAATTTGGTTATATTCTGTAAGTCAATATTGCAACAACTCTATAATGTGGTATAAATCATATTCATTTCGAACAATTTTCTTAAAAATGACTCACTTGATTTTGCTCATATTCCATAAATGAATACTTCACTACGGAACTTCTGGTATTGTTTATGTTCCATTCCATTTCTTTTGAGAACAGTTAATTCTCTTTGTATACGATGTTATAACTTGCCACACGCCAAGTTAAATTAACCATGGCGGAAAGTATGTTATGATTCACTATTTAGTAGTGCGGAGTGCAATTAGTGCCAATGATGCGACGAAGTGATAGCATAGCATAAATATCTCAATTAATTTTTATAGAAGGGAATCCATTAAAGACAAAGAATTAAAAGTTATACTGGGGCCCGGAAATAAAATATAGTCACTGTCCAGAGTTGAATGTGGTTGAACGATTAGGTAATTATAAGTTTTTTAATGTTATTAATCATATAGGTTTCTTCATCACCTGTGTGTAAGATAGAATTTACAACTTCATTTCTCTCATGAAACGCGTGATTAGGTCTTGTTAGATCCTTTATGTGGTGTTGTTAGCTAGAAAGTTATCCCTAATTCTTCTTGAAACTTAATTATTTCTATGAACTACGTTTGTCTGGAACATTTGCTGATTAACATGATATATATACAGTGGAACCTGGATAATTTGAACCTCAAGGGACCAGTAGAAAAATTCGAATTATACAAAAATTCGAATTAGAAAAGTTTTTGTAAATGGTTGAAATAAACAATCAAACTTCAGGTTTTAACATAAAGACCATTATTGGAGCTAATGATAAGTGTTTTAAGTACCATACACTCATTGTAAAACTAGAAAAAACATAGGTTAATACCATATGAAATAAAATATTGTATTGTAATACGTACGTACATACACTAGCACTGTATTATGCATGAACATTGAAAAAATCGTAAAAACAGAAAAGAATATTACTGTATTAATAGACAAATAACTGTCATGAGACTCAAAAAAAAAAAAAATCAACATTTTTCAAAAAATGCTAACATCTTTGCTTGTTTCCTAGAATTTAGACTCTCGGTCATTACAAACGAATCTAACAAATTCAAGGAACGGAATAGTTCATCACTTACTTCACTTTTGTTTTCCAAAAACCGTCTGAGTTGCGTGATGTGCTTCGCTGCCTCGGCCGCACTCGGAACTGATTGTTCGGGATTGGTCTCGTCACATTCACCTCCAGATGCGATGTCGTCATTTTGATTCGAGTTCAAAACATCGGCGATGGTATCTGACCACCCGATGACTTGATCTCCTTTTAGATTTACACGGCCAAAACTTCGAATTATCCAGATTATAATTCGAATTAACCATGATTTTTTTAAAGCATTGTTTGTATATAAAATTCTAGGGACCAAGAGAAAAATTCGAAATAAAGAAGTTTTCGAATTACAGAAGTTCGAATTATCCAGGTTCCACTGTATTATATTTGCTTGAAGATTGGTTTTTAAACATTGAGGCTAATGAGACTTGAAGCTAGAGAATACGAACCATTACATAAGCTCCCACCAGGGTTCGAACCACGTCGCACGCAGCAAAAGGCTGGAATTCTATTTAGCCACAATATAAACTGCCGGTAGTAATAATTATTCGATAAGGACTAAAACGAGCTAATGTAAATGTTCCACTACTACTATTATTACTATCGTTGCTTTAATAGTAATAGTGAACTTCTATAAGTTTAAGCACTAATACGTTCTGATTTTCCTAAGACAAATCTCTTTTCACGCTTATATCAAAACTCAAAATTGCGAAAGTATCGCATTTGATTGGCATTGACCCAACATACTGTACGTCAGACATTAATAATTACAGTAGAGCGTCGATTATCTGAACGTCGGTCAACCGAACGACCATTAACCGAACTGTGTACTCGCTCGCACCTGTTACTCTCCCACCCTACCGTCCATCATCCCCCTCACTCCCAAACCAAGTTTCCCACAGTAGTCGCCTCACTGAGCCACCGCTGGCGGAACATTGCTTCTAATGGGGCCTTCATAAGGCGCTGCTGACCGGCCAAGCCGCCAGTCGCTGCGTTTCAACAATCAGCACACTTCTGTCGGTTTGGCACTGGCTGTAGAAGTACAGTAGGCCCAGTACAGTACAGTACAGTTCGATTATCCGAACAAACCAGTTTTCTGAACACCCATGTCCCCCAATTACTTCGGATAATCGACGCTCTACTGTAAATTATTAAACCAATATAATTCACATAAATAAGAAAGAAAGCAGGAAATAAGTAGTTACTAACAATAAACAAACCATCTAACCTTAGGATAATTTCAATTTTTTCGTATTTCTTAATTATGCTTTTTATCATTGTGAGAAAAAGAAAAAAGAGCAATTATAATATACACATATGAAACCATAAATTGTAAAGCTTATAATATGACTTGTACTATTGTCTTAATAAGGAAATAAAAACCAAATAATTATGTAACAATAAAAGTGAAAGCTTTCTTTTCTGATTGATTTTATGATTGGGAAGGAAATATATTTGATGGAAAGTCCGTGTTTATACATGTTTATATGTTAAATTGCTGAGATATTTCTTAATACTTGTTTCCTGTGAGTTACAACAAAATCAATAATACAGAAAGGGGAAAACCTAAAGAAGCAGCAGTTGAAAAGGAAAGAACCATTTAATGTTCTAGAAGAGTAAGTCGCCATATAGTCAAGGTTCGATAAGCTTTATAAGGAGCTAAATTGGAAGAGGAGTGAATCATGGGAAACACAAAGCAGGAAATAAGTAGTTATTAACAATAAGCAAACCGTCCAACCATACAACTACGAAATGAATTAACAGTAATTATCAATAGAGCTATTGTTACCATTATTATTATTATTATTATTATTATTATTATTATTATTATTATTATTATTATTATTATTATTATTATTATTATTATTATTTGAAATATGTATTAATTATAGAAATAATTCATTATCTGGCACTCTGATCTCTATTTTATGGTTACATATTGGTAAAACACAGTACAATATTTAGCAATCCAGAAACAATCAGGAAAATCGTGTAAAAGAAAGGATTCCACAAAATTTTGACGAAGGTATCTCTATTTCAACAATAAGACTTTTGGTATTCCAGCTGCGTTTTGAGAACTCATTAATTTCTTTTGTACCGTAGTATTTCTTGCATGATAGTGCAAAATGAAATGTACACTATGATCAGACTAGGTGAAAATTAAATAAGTATCTTGTGCTTTCTGCAATGAGAAATACTTAGACCCTATCAGTGTGCAATCAATCAACTGAGTTAGTGCTGATTTTCTGTGGTTAGTCATTGATTAGACTTATCTTGGGTTTGATTCAAAGTAGTGGAGTGAAAAATAGTATCATTGAGTTGATATGGTTTTATATTTTCAATACAGAATTGAGCAAACTGAACATTAAACACATATTCATCCCTAAATTTCAATAAAGGCTGTCCTACCATCAGGAAACAGAATAGAAGAAACTTTCTCAATAACCAGCACACACCGTAGAGAAGAAATGGACTTAGCTAAGCGCGACAGAACATCGGAAACAATCTGAGATAGACTGAGACAATAATAATAATAATAATAATAATAATAATAATAATAATAATAATAATAATAATAATAATAATAATAATAATAATAATAATAATAGGTGACGATAGTAAATATTATTATTTACATGAAGGAACCATTTCTATTTGATTCACAAGAACATTGTGCATATCAAACTTCCCTCATTCATCTCAAAATCCAGATTTCACATCGTAAGAAAATAAATAAACGAATAAAGAAAAAAACTAATTTTACGCCTGTTTTACTCAAGAAGTATCACCAGGTTCGGTAGAATGTTGATACCAGAAGTCTCTAGTGTGACACACGAGCGATGTTCTACTAGTAAAATTTATTGAATAATCAGCTACATGGAATTTGTTGCCCGAAAACGCAATAACGATATGAAATGTAAACTCAGTGTCATACTGGCATGCGTTTAAGTTATGTTTCATAGTACATAAATTGGTGAAATAAGAAAATGGGAGAAAATGGAAGAAAATTTGAGGAAATGGAAGGGGCAAAATTTATCCACCTTATGCTTACAGATTCTCGGATCAAACCAAGGAAGTTTCGCACCAGAGATGAATTACCGACCGATAGTCTCCAATATGATACGATGAATACAGTGAATCTGGAAGAGACATTTTTGTATTTGTTGTAATCAGTAACGTTTTCAGTGGGGCTATCGGGCTCAAACCCCCTCCCGAAATAAATTTATTACCTTTTCACATTCTACGTACATCAATAATCCTTCTTACCATTTCTTGGAATTTAATTGACTCTCCATTTTTTTTATGCTCTTTGTTCAGAAATAATACTGTATTTGTAAAATTTCATTCCATGTAAGAACTGCGTTCTTTTTTCTTTCTTGCATCCATTCTACTCTTCTGTTTCTTTTTCTTAATAGTTGTTACTTCGTTTGGTTTCTCCTATCATACTTTCGACGGTTGTTATTTGGGATTCAAGTCGTTCGTCGTCAGTAACACCAAGACTAAGAGAAGCTGATAAGCGAAACTTGTGTTTCCACACCAACTTTGCACGGATATCAATATAAAGGGATTTAGTTATTATAGCAAAGGAATATTTACATCTTTTAGTTATAAAGAAAGATAAATCTTTGAATTAAAGAAAATCAAGACGGGGAGGGATAAGTAGCCCGGGAAATTAGATGGGCCAAGAGGACGCTTCCTTTTTCTTCTATGAATAGAAAAGGTTAGATTCGCTGCTAAATTTCTGTGTGTATCATATCACATAAAATTCACCAGTCTGCAATTCTTTCCATTAAAACTGCAATCAGTATACTTCAGCTTCAACTTGTCTCAACATTTTCTTTCAGGTAAAAACGTACACAGATAAAACTGAATATTTTCATTTTTTTTTCTAAAATAAAATCAGTTAAGTTGAAATGAGATCACAAATATTCAACGTGTGTTTGCAGGAGTGTTATTTCAGATTTGCCTGGGAGGAGGTTAAGATTCTCCACCCACATACGGGTTTCAGGTTTTTCCTAGTATATTAGTAGATTAATCGATTAAAATATATTTAATTCTCAAACTTAGGTGGGCAATTGCCCCCCCCCCTAGTTCCCCGTGTTGTGCGTAGCCCCACGAAACAAAATCCTAAATACGCCACTGGTTGTAATCCATCTTGAAGGATCTCGGGTCTCCAGCATCCTATTGTTTGCATCATACTTTAGTTTTTTCTGAATATTTGAACAGTTAATCGAAATAAACTGAATGTCATTTCGAAAAGGCCATATATCCACCAAAGTAAATTGTTGAGGAGAAGGAAAAATTTTGGATTGCAAACTGGACGTGTACAATGACATTGATAATATTGAGACAATAGTGTAGGATATATAACATAATGTTAGCATACAATTGGTCTTTTCACAGATGATGCGCGTTTCTTCGCGTACGTCTCAAATTTGCACTAAAATGAAAATGTGGTGGGGATGGACATATTGCCTTTTCGCAATGACTGATTCAATCATAGTATAGTCATCCCTCGGTTCTATGAACCACGATTTAATAGAAGTGTGCAAAATTTTCAGACTTAAAAAGAAAGTAAACGATAAAAGATGCCTTATAAAAATTACAGATAAAATCTTATGAAAATTTAGAGTATAGTCATAGTTATACGCTTGCTCTTTGTTGAAATATCACGATTAATTAAATAACAGATTAACACTCACCAAAAGCGAGTAACAGACGGGAGATTATCAGTTTACTATCACATGACTGGAGATGAAATTATTGGAGATTATCAGTGCAGATTTAGACGAAATCGATCAACTATCGACCAAATATTTACCATTTGCCAAATACTAGAAAAGAAGTGGGAATACAATACTCCGGTACATCAACTATTTATTGATTTTAGAAAGGCTTACGACTCGGTTAGGAAAGAAACATTGTACAACGTTCTTACAGGATTTGGAATACCAAAAAAGCTAATTTCATTAATTAAGGTATACTTAAATGAATCCTAAAGTGAAGTCCGGGTAGGAAAATTTTTGTCCACGAGCTTTCACTTCGAGAATGGCCTGTAACAAGGAGATGCGTTGTCGCCATTATTATTCAACTTTGTCGTGGAATACGCTATAAGGAAAATTGAAGATAACAACCAAGGCCTACAGTTGAACGGTGTTCACCAGGTTACAGCGTAGGATGATGATGTAAATGTAATAAGGGATGATAGGAGAACAATAGAAAGAAATGTAGAGGTTTTATTAAACGCTTGCAGGGATCTGGATTCAGAAGTAAATGCAGAGAAAACTAAATACATGGAAGTGCGTCGGGTCCATAATACGGCAAATTATGGATGCGTTAAAATATTAACCCATTTCTGCCCAAATTATTTTTTCGAACTATTTGTTTCTATTTTTCATATCTCTTACAAAATATACACCACGTGACGCGGAGCGGGATGTCGCTGACCTAATCGTAGGCAGTGATACCAACCGACACTAGAAAAAGTTGTACCGTTTACCCCGATTTTTATTTCAGCCCCAGAGGTTCCGAAACTTCACAAATGTCAACGTCAGAGGTTGTCGACAAATGTCGACAACGAGCACAAATGGGTTAAATAATACTTTTGATAAAGTAGATAGTTTCAAATATCTAGGATCAATATTAACAGAGGAAAATCATATTCAGGAAGAAATTAAATGTCGACTAAAAGCAGGAAATTTGTGTTATTATTCCGTTCAAAATCCCTTGTCGTCGCGAATTCTGTCGAGAAATTTGAAGCTTAAAATATATAAAACACTAATCATGTCTGTTGTTCTGTATGGTTGCGAAACATGGTCGCTTACTCTGAGAGAAGAATGTAGATTGAAAGTATTTGAGAACAAGATTCTGAGACGAATATTCGGACCCAAGATGAACGGGAATGGGGAATGGCGGAAGCTTCATAACGAGGAACTATATAATTTATACGGTTTGTTAGGGTCATCAAGTCTAGGAGGTAGGTGGGCAAATCAGGTAGCTAGGATGGAAGAAAGTAGAAACGCTTTCAAAGTCTTAACTGGAAGACCAATCAGAAAACGACCATTAGGAAGACCAGGGCGCAGATGGGAGGACAATATTAAGATGGATCTCGCAGAAATAGGAATACAAAGTAGAAACTGGATCCAGTTAGCTAAGGATAGAAGTCAGTGGAGAACTTTTGTGAACGCGGCATTGAACCTCCGGGTTCCATAACCATAGGCCATAGAGTTAGTTAAATAGTTAGTTACTTAGTATCAAATGACTAATAAAAGCAGTATTTTTGAAACGATATTAACATGTTTTGGATTTTTTAAAAAAGAAAGAATATTTGCGGTTTGGAACATTTTTTTTTGGGGGGGGGGGAATGATTGTCCAGCGAAAATTGGACGTCTGGAAGGAATCCTAATTATGGTAAACGTATATTTTAAAGTATAGCTAGTATTTTATGTTGTCGGATTGGAAAGTGTGCTTGATTAAAAGTAGCTACTATACCGTATTATTTCTCTTTCTTTTGTAATACAATTTTGGATACTGTCACTGGAAAATTAAAAATGAAATAAAATCTTTGAGTTTTACGTCCCACGAGTATGCCCTATAAGCTAAGGAACAGGGATGATTAAGACAAGTGCATGATGATGGAAAATTTGGTGGAATGAGAATGTGAGAGGAAACGGAAGAACCTCGACAAAACAGATGGACACGATATTATCCTCCATGAACTTACTTGGCCAGGGATCGAATAAGAACCTCATGCACCAGAGGTAAGAGCTCTACCACTGAGCCACCGTGCCTTCCTATAGCCAGTCTTTCGATAGGAGCTTACGGACAATATGGGACAGCTATTATCCCCTTTTAGCCCGATAAAACGAGGGATGAGTATATTTAAAGATTTATTCACATGTTAAAAGAGCATGTAATTCATCTTATCTCACAAAATATAACTAAAGAAATCCTAATAAAAATAAAAATACTAATACTAATAAAAAGAACACTATTTAGAAGTACTGTGTGAGCAACTGTTAGATCTATGTCACTGTTAAAAATGTCTCTGTCACTGCTAGGAATATCTGTATCACTTTTAGAAGTGCCTGTGTCACTGTTAGGAGTATCTGTGTCACTGTTAAGAGTGTCTCTGTCACTGGTAGGAGTGTCTGTGTCACTGTTAGGAGTATCTGTGTCACTGCTAGACGTATATGTGTCACTGTTAAGAGTGTCTGTGCCACCGCCAGGAGAAAACAAAATTTGCTAGTTAACAGTTCTTTTTTCTCTAATATACAGTACGTAAATACTATAAAAATAATCTGCTCCAGTAATCTTGAAATGTTTAAAAACAACTATAAATTTGCAACAGAATATTTTAGCGACATAAAAAGTCATTTCCTTAGAATTTCGTAAAATGTATCATGGACATTTACTCCCAAGTACGTGATTTTATTCAGCTCCATCTGATCTATTGATTAATATATCTCATGTCTGAACAATATATGGTTAAGCAAAATTAATGTTTAAAAATTAATCCTTATTTTGGGCTATATCATTAAGAGCCTGCCTTACTAAAAATAATACAAAATTTATCATTTTACTTTTGCTTGTTTATTCATAAGTGAAAGGAGATAATAAACTGCAACTTACTACAATCATAGATAATGTTATTCCACAACAGAAAATATGAACCTGAAGAATGTTCAGTGTTGCCATCCATAGAAATTACAGTGTTGCCAGAATAACAATTCCCCTAAAATCTAAGTTAAGGCAGCGACTAGAAGAACGAACTCAACTGCATTTGATTACGTATCACGTTGTTTTGGTTTGCTGTGAACTACTTTTTTTTTTTAATAATAGTTGTATTTGGTTTGTAATAAACAAAATAGTTTTAACATACAGTTATTAAAATTAAATAATAATGCTATTTAAAAAGTAGTTCACAACAAACTAAAACAACATGATACGTAATCAAATGCAGTTGAGTTCGTTCTTCTAGTCGCTGCCTTAACTTAGATTTTAGGGGAATTGTTATTCTGGCAACACTGTAATTTCTATGGATGGCAACACTGAACATTCTTCAGGTTCATATTTTCTGTTGTGGAATAACATTATCTATGATTGTAGTAAGTTGCAGTTTATTATCTCCTTTCACTTATGAATAAACAAGCAATAGAAAAATGGTAAATTTTGTATTATTTTTAGTAAGGCAGGCTCTTAAGGATACTGTGTACGGTCGTATTTTCCAGTATCATAATGAAAAGTTTGATAAAAGTATATTTCAGTATTAGTTGTATCTTAATTTCGTACATGGCCTGGTTAACGTACAGCATGACATTTTAGGTTTACAACAAAAGTTTTTTTCTATGCTTTCTTGAAACTTACGGATTAGAATATACTCTCCCTCATACAGTTTTGCTCAGTACGATATATCTGTCACCTTTGGTGATTTTTTTTTTTTTTTTAACATTAAACGAAAAATAAATGTCCAAAGATACAAGAACGTTAATATACATACATTAAAATTTGCATTAATATTTTGCAATTTTGATGCTTCTCACTAATTTAAATGTATGTAAAAATGTTATTCTGCCCCTTTAAATACAGAAAAAGAACATAGATAATTGAAATAATACCACATTGTAAGCTGGACCAGTCAACTGCACGTTCAATAAAACTCACTGCGACCTTCCCTTTCAATATTATAGTATAATAAATGTAGATGGGAGATACATCTTATTTATGATATATAATTCAAATCTAGGGCTTTTACCACACAAATACATCATCCTCTTCCCGGTTCCAATAGACATTATGACTCACTTCTAAATATGCAAGTTGTTTTGTTTCATGGAAAAGACCAATTAATTAGAACGGGGTTTGAAAGTAAGATTTTTATGCAAAAGTAAGTTACTTGGACTAAATAAAGTATAACTAACTACCATACTCTGTACAAACAAAATGTCTATATGGAAACGCAAGTCTTAATTATTAAAATACTTCATAGGGATCGATATGTTCACTTGTAGCCATACTTGGCAGATACCACATACAAAGCAAGTCGACCCTAGGCCAGCCTGTCCCTGGTCGAGTTCGGCCAACAAATATAGTACTTTTTTTATTCACTTGGCTATGGACTATTTGCTCACCAAATTTGATTCCTATCTTGCCAGTAATTACCAAGAAATAAAGTACCCTTTACCCTGGAGTGAAAATATAAGCTCACGTATGGTTACGCCGGGAGCTAAAAAAGTTACTAGATTACTATAGTGTGAATCGCGATTCATACATGATATCCCAGGAATATTGAACTAACTGCACATTAAACAAATAATTAAAAATAAGTTTTCACAAAAGTGTGCCTAAAATAGAAAAAAAAAAGTTTTATATGCCCAGTGCCAAAGAAATGATTACTCTCGGAATTAGAGCTGCGAGAAATTTAGATCAGCAAAGGCGATTTGGAGGGTATAACAAAAATACAAGCATTTTATCGCTATAAGCTCTGAATGAGAATTCCCATGAAATTTTAGTAAATCAATTCACTAGATTACTTCAAATGGTTTCTCACATACAGTATTAATATTTGGAAGCTTCTAGTTCAGAGAATCTCGAGTGACTAAACATTAGTTAAGCTCCCTCTTAATACTTGCGCTTTCGAGTCGAATTTTTAACCATTCTCTATTACAACTGAATTTGAGGGACGTAGTGGCTCAGTAGTAGAGCATTCACCTCTGGTGCTTGGAATCCTTGGTTCGATCCCAGCTCGCGCTAAGTAAACTTTGTGGTTGACAAACACTGTGTGCGTGGGTTTTCTCGGGGTTCTCCCGTTTCCTCCCACTTTCTTCATTCCACTATTTCCTTCAATTCTCATCATTACCGTCTCCTTTAGCCTAGTCGGCATATTCGTGGGACGTAAAACTTAAAGATTTCATTTCTTTTACAACTGAATTTATAAACAAAATTAAAACAGTAAATATACTAAACTCTTTAAAGGTATTTACATTTCCCGAAACTTGTGGAGAGTAATGCGTGATGGCAGGTTTATATCATAGCCTATTTTCATGTGCGGGGCGAGAAATCCAACTAGCAATTGAACCTGGGAATTGTTTTCCAAAGCTAAAACGCATTAATTATTACATTATTTTGCAGCCCAGCTGCATCGTAGTTTAACCACTTAAAATTTTGGAGCAACAAAAATACATATATATCAAAAACTACAACAAATATATATGCAGACAGAAATTTCCATAAAAAACATTGTAATGCCTTAACATAGATTACTAACTAGAAGTATTGAAGCTAAAGTTAACTTTTCGAACTTAGTGTAGTGTTTGTTATTTACAAGAAAGCTGTAACCCACCAGTTTGTTCCACTTTCATTAAGTAACACACCCGTTTGTTTCACTTTCATTATGTAAAACCGAGCGCAGTGTCACCTAATCTTTTGTTTATAATTATGAAAATACTAAAAAAACAATTCTTCATTTTTATTTAGATTACATAATTTGATAGGTTTATTGTATGCTTGATGCCTAAACAAATTGATGCAATAACCGAATCGGCGATTAGAAGTTCCAGTTTGATGCCTAAACAAATTGATGCAATAACCGAATTGGTGATTAGAAGTTCCAGTCAGATTCTAGTATCCATTAGCCTAAAAGACATTCTAGGGGTTAGAATGAATGCTAGAAACAATCTGAAGAAACGCGCGTGTTAAAAATTCAAGCTCTCATTTCGATGGTGACAGTATTTAGTGCATTTCAATAGTACGGAACTAATTGTACAGCGTTTTACCAAGTGAGCATAAATAAGTTACAAGTTTCCTGGCTTCCATATCATAAAGTTGTAGGTGTGAATGTCCTATTTTCGAATATCGGATTTTCATGAGCTTTCTCTCAATATTTTAAGGGAAAAGCCAAAATAGTTTCGAATATCGCTGACTTCCCAGTATCCCCGAAGCATTGGCACTCTTCCTCCAAAGTGTTTGTTTCCATCTTTCATTGCTAATCAGTCAAATTTTCTAGTATAAAATGGCATTCGCTTGAAGAGATTGAGAGAAACTCCAGAAAAATCCCATATTCAAATGAATAAATAAATTACTAGTGTAGTCGCCTTTGGTCCGAGAGATCAACCTTTGATTCCCGTTGGGAGTATTTGTGATTCGGATCCCACATTTAAACTGTAGGCCTCCACGCCTCATATACATTCAACCTAGGAAAGTACCTTAAAAAACAACCATCAATTTTTATCATCATACTATTTTAGTGCAATGTATAATTCGTAACTTTTACTTATTTGATTACTTATTTGTTAAAATTTAATTTCATGAGATGTGAGTCTACAATTAAGGGTTGAATCCGAACCAAGGTAATGTGTGCAAAGGTCTTCCACCAGAAATCGAACCCCGGAACCGCGCACCAAAAATATACGCGTTATCCACTAGACTATTGGACTATCGTTTTCAATATTATCTCATTTTTATGAGGTAATCGAATATGAAAACTTACGTAACAGTTGAACATAATCCTTTTCTATGAATAACATTATAATACGGGATCACACCCACTATTGATACTAGATTTTGTATACATTATGATTTTCCTTAAAAACTCACCAAATTCTTCATGGAGATAGTTTTTTCTTTCTTTCTCTCTTGTTTTTTCACTTGACTTGAAATGAACAACTACTGGGAACTGAATGAAGCCTGAGAAAGAATGTAAGTTGTTATATATATGTCAGAGTGAAAATTTAGGCTTTCCCACTGACTGTGACCTTTTCTGGTTGAGCAAGCTCCCGGGATCCCACCCACCCACTTCGTTTACTCCTTCCTTCCCTTGGACTGGAAGAAATCATAAAATAAAAGAAAAGGAAAAAGAAAAATAAGGTGTTTTTATCACGTGGGTTCGCATGTTTCAGAAAGAGCGAAATGCCATTTTTTCTTTCTTTCTTACTTTGTTTGGCCTTGGAAGGATATGCGTACAAAGTACGTAGCCGCCTGCACTCACCTATAGAAATACAGGAGTCATTAGTGCGATATGCTTTGACTTGTCACCCTGTGTGGTGAATCACCTGTGACTTCTCGCATTCCAAAAAAAGAAAGAAAAAATGTTGTACAGGGTGTTCAGAAGCCTATATGCAACTGACAGTGCGATTACTCGTATTATTCATTGGTAAGGGCATGCAATTTTTATGAAAAATTTCGTTTTCAAGTTGTCAGATTTCGCGTTTTTTAACATTCATATAATAATAATAATAATAATAATAATAATAATAATAATAATAATAATAATAATAATAATAATAATAATAATAATAATAATAATAATAATAATCCAAAATATGTTCACATTTAAAGAAAAAGTATTTATTAGAACAGTGGTTCTCAACCGATATGTCGCGAGACACTGGTGTAACACGCAATCTCGTAAGGTGTGTCGGGCAGGGGTGGATCCAGGGGAAAGCGATCGGGTCGATCGCCGCCCCCAGAAGAGGAAACTTTTTATTTTATATATAAATAAACCCATCCATAAAAAGTTTACAGCTCTTAAAAGTAGCTCTAAGTAGCAGTATTACTACCGACCGCCCCCCACCCCAGAAGTCCGTCCTGGATCCGCCCCTGATGTCGGGAAATTTTAGAATTTAAGAATCACGATAAAATTAATGATAATTACTTGAAATCAAGACAAAATTATCAGTCAACATTTCTAGCGGTAGCAATAATGCTATGCTATATGGGTCATTATAAAAACTAATTGGATTCACTACTTTAACAGATAATATTATTATTAATATAAAGGCAACCAAGGAAGTTCTGTCGCTTTTACATCCACCACCTTCGAACATCGATATTTCACTTACGACGTACCTATAGATCAAAAATAGTCCCCATCAGCATCGACGACCTTCTGCCAACGTTCTGGAAGGCCATGGATTCCATCGCGGTAGAACTTGGTGGGCCGTGAAGCCAAGAAGGTATCAGGTACTTGTGGCACCTCTACTAGAGATTTGAACTGGCGTCCCTTAAGGTGATTGTCCAAGGAAAGGTACAGGTGATAATCGGACAGTGCAATGTCCGAGCAGTATGACGGACGCAAAAGTGTTACCTATCCAAGGCATGGAATGGTGTCCTGGGTCGTGATAGCCATGTAGGGCCAGAGATGGAGTGGGTCGGTGGGTCAGTGGGTCAAGTGGGTCAAGTTTTCTGAGTGGGTCAGTGGGTCGTGGGTCATCAGCATGTGACCCACCACCCACATGACCCACTGTGACCCACCACCCATTGTGACCCACTGCGACCCACCACCCACCGTGACCCACTCCGACCCACCACCCACCGTAACCCACTTCGACCCACCGACTCAGTATGATCTATCGACCCTCTCTGCTCACTGCATTGTAGCGAGTATCTTCTGAAGACTGGTAAATTTGTCACCGTTTTACTTTCAAGACCTTCATTTCCCTTTCTTTTCCACTTGTTTCTGTCTACTTACCTGAGGTGAGTATATCTAACCAAGTGAAAAAAGAACTTCAGGCACTTTTGGATATTAATATTTTTAATAGTAATAATAGCAATAGGACTTACACTACAACTTGGCTTTCGAGACCTGTGGGTTTTTAGAGCTACCTACTGGAAAAAAATACATTTTTGAATCACTGTAATATATAAATTATTTATAAAAAAATTGAATGTAACTATGTGTGTCTGATCATCACGGTCAAATTGCAAAGTCAAATGAAATTACTTTTAGAATATAGTTAGGCCATAATCCAAATTGGGATTTATATTGCTTTTATTATAATGCATAATATCCTAAGGAGGTAGTGAGGATCCGAATTTTTGCGAAAAAAAAAATGAGTATCTCGCAAGCCGTTAAACTTACGAAGCTGAAATTCATTGTGTTAACTCTTTATGTGTTCAGAATATATAAATAGAAAATAAACAGAATGTGTCGTAGCATTCTTTTAAATTCTCCTTTATGTGTGTGTGTGTGTGGGGGGGGGTACTTTCTATATATATGGAAAATTGGTAGTGAGTTGGTTTGTAAAAATGATCGAAAACTATCGATGTTATTTAAGAAAAAAAATCAGAAACAAAAAATACAGTGCTTGGCTCCATATATCCATTGCTTTCTGCTATAATAATTGCTGAAGCTTATGTTTATTATATGGAGCGCTCACAGCACAAGGCAATCAACCCATACAGTTGTGAGAAAAATAGGCATAAAATTTGTACTGTAAGCTTAATTACACGGAAATTTGAAGTTTGGATTGTACGCATAATTGTATGAAAAATTTTACACTTTTTTTTTCCCTTTACGTTGGTCTACTTACTTTGATTTGGAACTTTGAAATTTCATCCTTTTTTCCACTGAAAAGTATTGATAATTCAACAAGGAAATAATTATACTATAATTTAATTGAAATTCATCGTAATTTGGCACATGACAAACAGCAGTGTGGTAATTGAAGTTGAAGAAGGAGGGAAATTCCCATTCACCTCTGAATACTTTCCAGAAACCTCGTCCGCTTTCGCTTTCTAGACGGGGGAGGGAACTTGGTAATAGTATCAAACCTTCATGTATAATTACCAAATTTAAATTTATAAACAAATAAGAAATCATCAGTTTATCAGGCTTTAATTGATAATTTATTCACAAGATTCCCTATCAAAGGCGTGGTAGATGAAGTTTCTGTTCTACATGGGTCGACATTGCCAACTGACATGGTCGATATGGAAAAGATGTTGTATGGTGATAGAGAGATGATACTTCTTGCTGAGTATTTCAAAACTGACTAAGAAAAATCGTTATCAGACTTAAGTCTAACAAGCAGATTGTCGATGAGGAGTTGCAGAAATCGGGTAGAAGTATTATCAATTTCCACGACAGAGTGCGAACGGGGATTTCCCCTTATGAATTTACGGATGACTGATAGGCCTATTAGAAATAGACTAAGTGCTCAAACATTGTCTAACTTGTTGTTCACCAATGTTAATGGCCCACCGCTAGACAACCTCAAAGTACACGAGCTAGTTATTTCTTGTATGAAGGATGGACATCATTCCACTGCAGATGATTTACCGCCAAAAAGTTACCAACAGGAAATAAATCCGATTTCAGATTTGTTTTAAGGTGGAAAATTACGAGTTACGGAAAATGTATACTTGTATTACTAATGACTTATTTGTGTTATTCAACTTTGTACCTAATTTTTAGTAAGTCTCTTTTTTGTTTTAGGTAAACTACTTTGGAATAAATATTAATAATAATTGCAATTATGCATATTTGTAACTTAAATTTAACGTGGTGTTTTAGTGATTACACAAATTACAATTATGAGCATGCTTTATGGAGATGCTCTCACATAGGGTACCCGAGCACCTTTAATCCCTATGAACAACTGCTTTTTCAAGTCTTTTGTGAGAGAGATACTGTGAACTGAGAAACTATAACCTTTTCCATGTTGTACAGGGGTATTTTCCTGCGAATAGAAGTTTCTTGTGGAATGCGTTCAGAAATTAACACTTGCAAGAATACTCTCTTAGTACAAGTATATTTTAGGCACACACTAATTTCCCCCCACCTCGAACTGTTTCAATTCCCTCACTGACAAACACTTTACCATTTTATATTGTAAAGTGTTTGTAAAGGTCAGATCCACCGTTATTGTAATAGAGTGGTGCTTGAGCGATTGACTAGAAATTCAAACTCCGATTAGTGACAATTTCACAGTAAACTCTTTAGTCAGTTCAGAAGAGGCCGTGGATCGTGTTCAGAATTTATAACGATGGATTTGGTGAGTCAGAGTAGGTCAAAGTGGATAAGAGTGGGTTCATGATGGGTGGTAGGTCACGGTGGGTGGTGGGTCAGAGTGGGTCACGGTGGGTGGTGGGTCAGAGTGGGTCGTGGTGGTTGGTGGGTAAGAGTGGGTCACGGTGGGTCGTGGGTCAGAGTGGGTCATGGTGGGTGGTGGGTCAGTGGGTCGTGGGTCAAGTTTTCATTGACCCACGCCAACTCTGTGTAGGGCTTAGCGTCGTCCTGTAACAGGACCTCTTTGAGATTCAAAGGTGCTGGTTTCAGAGTTTTTAGTTTTTTCTTGAATACGGCTCAACAGCTGGCAGTACACAATCGTACTGATGCTTTGACCAGCTGGTAGCAGTTCCCGATGTACGATGCCGCGAGCAGTCCACCAAAAACACAGGAGGATCTTCTTCTGGTGTAGTGCTGGTTTCGGCTGTTTTGGAACCGGTTCATTCGATGCTTACCGGTGATGGAGCCTCGAACAGGACCCACTTCTTTCACATGTCAACACCCTGTCAAGAAATAGTTCTTCCTCAGACGAGAAAGCAAAGAAACACAGGTTTCTGCTCGCGTTGTCTTCTGGTCTGGTGTCAAATCATGTGGGCCCATCGACCCAACGTATAGTGCTTGATGAAGATGCTGCCGAATGGTTTCTCCACTCACACTGAATTATAATCCCAATTCTTCACATGTCTGGCTACTGTTCGACTCAATTGCTGCCTGAAGATCTTCATTTTGGACATGTGTTGGTCTTCCGGCATGTGGTGCGTCTTCGAGTGTTTCTTCACCGTCCCTAAACTTGTTAAACCACCGTTGCATTATCCGCGTAGTCATAACATCCTCCAAAGGCTCAGTTTGAACTCGTGCAGCATACACGCTCTTATGACGCTCTGTGGAAGTTCCATGTTGACTCTGTCCTTAGCAAGTTCACAGTGTGCCACAACCAGATAGTATGTTGGATATACTCACACAAACAACTGACATTCGCCTTATCTCCATTCACATTCAACTCATGATGTGAAGGCCAATTGAACAGAGACCTCCACAAAAAGCGACAGAACTTTCGTGGTTACCTTTATATTATTATTACGAGGGGTATACTGAAAGTCGTGAGCAACATTTTTTCACAACCGTAATCTTTATTTGTAAGTGAAACCAAGTATATCATATCAATCTACAGACTTTTTTTTTCACTTTTCCACATAGTCTCCGTTTTTTTTTGCATATATTTTCGCCATCGTTCTGCAGGTTCGAAAATACCCTTGCGATAGAATTCCGTTCCAGATGCCGTAGACACTCCAAGATCTCGTAGCGATGGCTTCGCATCTGTTCCTTTACAAAACCGAAAAGATAGTAGTCGAAGAGTACCATGTTGGGGTTGCAGGGAGGATGCGGAAGCGCTTCTGACCCAAATATCCTGATCTGCTCCATAGTATCACGTGTAGTATGCGAACGCCCATTATCCTGTTGAAGAATGATCTTTCCAGTTCGCTTATCACAAAAGGCACGACGGAGATTCAAAAGTATCTGGATGTATCGGGCAGAATGTATGCTTTGCCTAGGCTCAAGAAAGTCAACCAAAATGCAAGCTTGTGCATCCCAGAAGACGCTCCCCATAACTTTCCCTACCGATTGCACTGTCTTCGCTTTTTTCTTCGGTGGCGAATTCAAATGGTATAATTTCATACTCTGTCGTTCGTTTCAGGCTCATAATGATGGAACCAGCTGTCATCTCCAGTCACAATACTCGCCAAAAAGTAATCATCTTCATGTCGAAATCTCTGAAGAAGGGTTTGAGCAATGGATGTTTGTGGTCCTCGGTTAATAAACGTGGGCATCAAATCTTCCGATAACCTAAACTGTGAATCAATGCTTGCACCGCACTATGTACAATACCAAGTTTTGCAGCGATTTCATTCACAGTGATACGCCTTTCTCCCCTAATCACCTCATCAACCCTTACGTTGTTGCGTTCCGTGAAGGCAGTTCGCTGCGAGGCTCATCTTCGATACTCGTGTTTCCATATTTCATCCAGCTCCTAATACTGCTGACATCCATGCACACATCTCCATACACACGCTGTTGTCTGTGGTGAATTTCAGAAGCAGATTGGTCATCTTTAACAAAGAATTCAATCACAGCACACCGTCGAAACGAAACATCGCTGCCCCGCCATTTTGGAAATCCTGCCTGTGGTCACGTGCTTGTAACAAATAGCGTCAACGTCTGGAAAGAAAGAAAGTCTGTAGATGGACATGATATACTTGGTTTCACTTACAACTAAAGATTACGGTTGTGAAAACATGTTGCTCACGACTTTCAGTATGGCCCTCGTATTTATTATAAAAATATCAAAAAAGTGTGTTACGAAGTCCTGGACTCTGGACATTCAGTAAAGTGTGTCGTCAGTCAAAAAGGTTGAAAACCACTGAACTAGAACATATAAGATATTATCCTAAACAGAAAAGTACTTAGAGCTTCCTCGTGGTTAACATGGTGTCTTTGACACAGGAGACACGGATTCAATTTCCGGTGGGATCTCATGTGGTTTGAATTCCACATTAAACTGTAGTCCACGTCTCAATCTCACAAACCTTCAGTGCTGAAAGGCAAGTTGAACCCCAACCAAAGCAAAGAAACAAATGGACTGCTTGGATGGGAAGTGGCCTAAGTAAAATAATAATAATAATAATAATAGACTATCGCTTTCATTCACTTTTATACACGGTATCTTTTAAAGGAAATTATAAGAAGATAAGTTACTTAGTTATGGTTTTGGTTGTCAATATAATTGCAATATTAGTTTGTGCATGAGATGTTGAACTTCAAATTTCTCTACTGAATAGTGTTATTTCTTACGAGACTAGACGAATAATACAGTTTCCTCGTCTCATCTTGTAATATTTTTTTTTTTATCGAATTCACGACTCGTCTCGATTTTCGAAGTGTTATTTCTCGCACCGTCTCGATTTTCGGAAAATTTTCTCGTCTTGTTTGTAAATTTATGAACAAAAGTTGCGAACTAATATTTAATAGCTTTATCTATATTTATGGTTTTTATATAATGAATCGTGTAACACTAAAACAGTGCTCGAAACCTATGACTTAGGTGAACCAGTGTTGCACATGAGACTGAAAAAAATTTTAGTCTCGAATTTGAAAATATAGGACCTGCTTCTCCTCTCGAATTTCGAGTCGTTTTCCAGACGAGGCGTGAGATTTCTCATCTGTGGGCAACATTATTCCTCCTCGAAAATTTCAGTTTAGGACTTAGACCACTGGACGCCAGAGGATCCAAATATAGGTGAATATGTGCTCAAAACCAGGAGCACACTTACAGAGGGGTTCCACCGGATCTGGATCCTAACAAATTTCGTAACTCTTTTTAATAATTGTGTTTTATCTTCATTCAGGAAAGGCTCACCCGGTCTGGACCGTATATTTTGTTTAGTGCCTATTAATCACTGACACTGCTTTGAATTGAAATCAGTCAAGGAAAAGGGGATAAAAATAGGTAACTTGTCCTGAAGTTCCAAACACATTTTTATTTTATGTCTGTAATGCCTTGTGCTCCCGACTATATACTTTTAAAAAAAATCTCGTAGGTACTTACATAACATTTAATGTGACTGTATATTATAACTATTGTCCTGATTCTTATCGATAGACTATCTTGTTGAGCCACACAATGAGTAAACCAAATTGACATAATACAAAATGTCGTTTATTGTATACTTTCTTTTTATAAACGTTATGCTTCTTAAAAGGTAGTTGACATTATGTCTAACCTTGCTTCTGTTACCATAGTAATATCTAAATATGTCGTCTTGGTGATAACAACAACACATTGATTTAATACATTTATTTTTAACAATACATTTTTAATACATTTATTTTCCTTTTCTTGTTCTTTTTAACCTTGCTGGCTAGTGCATATTTTACAACGATATATTATTATTATGACGGCATTATCAATCTGTACCTGTTTTTGTCGACATGATCAGAGGCGTAATAACTAAACAGATATTTAATATTTTTTACGTCTTTAAATTTTTTTTGCCAAACCTACCAGTTATATTTGATTACATTTAAATATAACATTGTCAATTTGCATATGTAAAGTACATATTACTTGCTGGTTGCTACATATACTTTACAAAATAAATAATAAGGTTAATGACAGTAACAATGATAGAAAATGCAACTAGTAATTTGTGTGTGTGTGTGTGTGTGTGTGTGTGTGTGTGTGTGTGTGTGTGTGTGTGTGTGTGTGTGTGTGTGTGTGTGTGTGTGTGTGTGTGTGTGTGTGTGTGTGTGTGTGTGTGTGTGTGTGTGTGTGTGTGTGTGTAGAACAAATCAACTTCATAACTAAAAATAGCGAATAAGTCCATCCTTCACATGTTTGGAAGTAACAGGAGAAAATATCACGGAGTTGACAAAATTTAGTTTACAAACTTTTTAGTCGCAAGTGTTCATAAATTCAGGTTCATCTCAAATAAAAAACTTCTTCCATTTTTGAAGAAGGGAAGGAACTTAAAATGCTGACCACGTTACCTCACTGTCTTGCTAAACCAATACCTTCGATCCAATTTCTCTCAGGAACTCCGTAGCTTCACGGCTAAAAACTCCCATAGTTTCTGTAGCAAAGGCGATGAACATATGATCTTTTAATTTTGAATATTTGGTGTGTTTTCGTTTACAGGCTGTCTCATATTTAATGTTATAGCTTATTGTTCCCTGATCTAGAGTTACTGCATATTAACGAATTAGGGCTAAAACGAGAATAAAAATTTTATCGTTTTAATTTTATAGACAAGATCACACATTTTGCCCAAAGAATACAATTAAAAATACAACATATCGTTGTAATATTGTTACATAAAGTTTTCCTATGTGCTCTTGAGCAATCCTCAAGCAATAATTGTGAGTGAGTCTATGCGTTTTACAACTAAAGTGTAGCGTTTTTCATCGTGAAGATAATAGTAAAATTTAAAAAATCAGGGGTATGTATAAAGGGATCAACGAATTTAAGAAAGTCTATCAACCGCGTCCTTATATATTAAAGAAAATCTACGGAACAGCTCTCACTGATACAGATAGCATCTTAAATAGATAGAAATATTTCTTTGACGATTTGCTTAACATGCAACAAAAAACCAATGCTCGTGGAGAAAGGGAAATACACAGCGCGGAACAGTATATTCCAGAACATAACAGAACAGAAGTAGAAATCGCTATAAAGAAATTAAAGACACACAAACCTCCGGGTGTAGACGAAATTCCAGTTGAGTTAATTTTAGCTGGAGGCGAAAAATTGTGGAACAAGACACACGAACTCATTCTCCTTATATATCTGGAAACAAGAAAGAATTACCACAAGAGTGGACAGAGTCAATCATTTTTTCAATGTACAAGAAAGACGACGAAACTGACTGTAATAATTTATCGAGACATTTCTCTTCTGTCAACATCCTATAAAATTCTCTCAAACATTCTATTAGCAAGATTGACCTAATACGCAGATGAAATTATTGGATATTATAATTGCGAATTTAAACGAAATCGATCAACTATCTATCAAATATTTACTATTCGACAAATTCTCGAAAAGAAGTTAGAATACAATAATACCCCGGTACATTAACTATTTATTGATTTTAGAAAGGCTTATGACTCGGTTAGGAGAGAAACATTGTACAACATTCAAACAGAATTGGAACACCGAAAAAGCTAATTAGATTAATTAAGATATGTTTAAACGAATCCCAAAGTAACGCCCTGGTAGGAAAATTTTTGTCCACGAGCTTTCACATCGAGAATGGCCTGAAACAAGGAGATGCGTTGTCGCCATTATTATTCAACTCTATCCTGCAGTACGCTATAAGGAAAATCAAGATGATAACAAGGGCACTGGATTGAATAGTATTTACCACGTTATGGTGTATATTGATGATGTAAATTTAATAGGGAATAATACGAGAACAATAGAAAGAAATGCGGTCTTATTAAACGCTTGCAGGAACATGGGTTTAGAAGTAAATACAGAGAGAGCTAAATACATGGAAGTTCGTCGGGATCGTATTATGGCAAATTATGGTTGCGTTAAAATATCAAATAATATTTTTGATTAAGTGTATACTTTAAATATCTAGGATCAATATTAACAGACGTAAACTATATTCACGAAGAAATTATATGTTGATTAAAAGCAGGGAATTCGTGTTGTTATTCAACTCAAAATCTCATTTCGTTGCGAATTCTGTCAAGGAATTTGATGCTTAAGGGTAGGGATGTGCACGAGACGAGTCGAGACAGAATTTTCGTGACAGAACTCGAGTCGAGACACAGCTCTTCCAATAGAGAAATATACATTTTTCGAGTCGAGACATCCCTTTTACAGTACATTTTCGAGAAGAGACATAATCAAATCTTGTCTCGTGCGCATCCCTACTTACAGAGATGGGCACGAGCAGGTTTCCATTGAAACTCGACTCGACTCGAAATAGATATCTTTGAGCTTGACTCGAGAACTCGTCTCGAAACATTTCTTCCAACTTGACTCGAAACTCGACTCGAATTTGACTCGCGTTTCGAGTCGAGTCGAGGCAAACCGAGCCAAATCGAGCCAAATGCTGTCAGTAGTTTTAAGTACTTTTTCCAAGGATCCTACATAGATACTATGATTATTAACAATGATACTTATTACTGCTACTGAAACTCTATTATTATTATTATTATTATTATTATTATTATTATTATTATTATTATTATTATTATTATTATTATTATTATTATTATTATTATTATTATTATTCACCGTGTACAAATATGAAAGATAGGCGGTTTCTAGTTGAATACTAAAAACTAGTTGACTCCCGACCTCGGTAGTCGTGAAGTCTAGGAGGCAAGGATATCGTTCATGAGATTCTGGGTTTGAGTTCTGGAGGAGAAAGTATTCAGGCTCGAGCCAAAATTGTTAAAAGTAATCGGGCGACTGCCAAACATGTTCAAAACTGCTCGGCCCGGATTTAGGATTGTCATTGGCTTGAGTGGCTGGTCTCATAGCTCATTCACTATCGACCCGAGCCGACTCGAGCCAATGGCTTACCTGAACTCATCCCAACTGTTCGCTGTTCGCTCAGTTGAACCGAACTGATCCTGCTGACATCACTATCCGGGTTTAGCTTCTGTTTGGACTCGAAACTTCAACCGTGCATGTCTCAGCCTTGATGGTAAGAACTTTTATTGATTCTCACGACATTTGAGGCTGTCTAGTTATAAAAATCCATTGTCGTTTTGTTAATCGAGATGAGACGAGATGCACCTCTGTCGTTAGCAACACTAAAAGATATTCCACATTTGTGCTTACATTTCTCATGGCTATCACTTTCCAGTCTAATCAGACCATGATCATAAAACAAGTTAAAACGAGCTAAACGAGCGAGCCATTTATTGAACTCGACTCGACTCGAAACTCGACCTCAAAACAGTGACTCGGCTCGGAATTCAACTCGAGAAAATTACCTATGACTCGACTCGAATTCTCTTCGAGTTTCGAGTCGAGTCGAGTTTTAGCTCGACTCATGTCCATCCCTAGATGCTTAAAATATATAAAACGATAATCATGTCTGTTGTTCTGTATGGTTGAGAAACATAGTCGCTTACTCTGAGAGAAGAACGTAGATTGAAAGTATTTGAGCACAAGATTCTGAGACGAATATTCGGACCCAAGAGGAACGGGGATGGGGAATGGCGGAAACTTCATAACGAGGAACTACATAATGTATACGATTTACCGAACATTACTAGGGTCATCAAGTTTAGAATGCTCAGGTGGGCAGGCCATGTAGCCAGAATGGAAGGAAATACCTAGGTAGGAACGCTTTCAAAGTTTTAACTGGGAGACCAATTGGAAAACGACCATTACGAAAACCTAGGTGCAGATGGATCTCGCAGAAATAGGACTAAAAAGTAGAAACTGGATCCAGTTGGCTAAGGATAGAAGTCAGTTGAAAGCTTTTGTGAACCCGCCACTGAACCTCCGGGTTCCATAGGCCATAGAGTTATTTAGTTTAGTTAGTTAGTTAGCGTTTATCAAATTGTGGTACTGTTAGATCAATCATTAGTCAAAAAAAAAAAAAAAAAAATGCACATAAAATAAAAATCAAATGAATTTCATACCACACTCTGTAGTTGAGAATCTCAAACAGAGCTTGGAAATTACATCAGTAAGCGTCTTTTACTTTCTCTTCCGAAAACTGACATTTCATGAAATGTATTATCCTCTCTATCCTATAAAGTACTATTTTAAAGTAATCTTCAATCACACAATAAAACAAATTTAAGCTTTTTGTCTCTTGTATGGACGAAAGTAAGTCGTCTTGAGAAATCGACCCTTCTGAACACGAAAATGACAATGAAAAGTTCCTAACACGTAACGTTTATTTGTGACAGATGCCAGTTGGATTTCAGGGAAAATTACAAATTAATTAAATATGTTGATAATTTTAATGATGTCACTAATATACAAGGTGCCTCAAAAGTCTCCTGACATAGGGTAACTCTGATATTATCAAAGTTACAACAAAATGTAAGAGAGAAAACCATATCCAAATGTGATGTTTTCAATCTAAAGTGAAGGATTTTTTTTTTTTTTTTAATCGAACCAGCCGTTTGGTCTATACACTCTTTATGTGCTCAATGTTAAATGAAAATGCAACATTGCCATTTACCAGGACCCACAATATAAGTAAATAAAGTTGCTGTTTGAAATAGGGACTGGCCATCGATACGTTAGCGTAAAAGACTGTAACTTCATTCTGAACAAAAATCTGGAAGTTATGGATCCCAAATAATATTGTAAGTGACAAAAGGTACAGTCAAAAACAACTCATGATACCTAGAAAATTCCACAAACTGCGACAGAAGCTTATGATCAGTGAAACAAAAGTCATTACTGACGACAAAAGCTTTGGATTTACAGTGCATAACATGCCAAGAAACTCTTGATTTTATACTCGTAATACTGCGTCAGCATGGATAAAGTCAGATTTAAGCTTACGGGAAAAAATCCCAAACATGTCCTCGTCTGAGTTTCATTAACCCAGAACATTTCATTCCCTGAGTTTCATTAACCAAGGACTACTACTAGGGCAACAAAATTCTCTTTAGATCTGACCTTGCGAGCAACCATTACGGGAAGAAAACACTGACTGGTTGACAAACCATGATCCAAAGGAGGACATACCATGATCCAAATGATGCCATACCAAACATAGCCAAAGCATATATATCTAAGAATGTTGGGGTATGTTAGCACGTATGATTTACGAGAATGTTTTGGAAGTCTAATCTGAATTCAAGTTGAAGCGAAAAAAAATGTATGAGAAATATCCTAACAGAACAAACTGAACACCCCAATCCTGTTCTACTAGGTTAGTGCCCCCGCCTTATTATGTTATATAACAGAGGAAGTCGATATTTATATAAGTATATTGGATAGAATATTGAGGGCAATATACTTATGTAAGTACATACACAAATGTAAGTAGCTCCCTCGTTACGTGAGAAACCCTGATTCGATTCTCGGCGTGGGTTCATGTGATTTGGATCCTATGTTAAGCTGTAGGTCTAAGTTTTATAGTGTTGCTGAAGGGGACACTAAACTCAAATCCAATCCAATAAAACTGTAAAATACAGTATTTTTATGTGTCCTTATATTTTGTAAAAAGAAAATGGTTTACATGAAGTCCTCATTAAGGCCTTCATTGAAGTCGCAAAATGACCAATCCACATGAGTAGAATCAAGGAACTGACTAATAGCGAAATGTGAAGTAAATTTTGTAAACAACTGAATGATAAAGTAATTTATTTCCATTTAAATTGTTTTGGATTGTCCAACGATCTCCAAGAAATTGTTTTAATCTACTGTTCTACGGCAAAAAAAAAGTTTGTTTTGACTTGCAGATAATTAACTTAGAATTGACTTAACACGAAGAAAAGGGTTCGAAACTATAGTTAAAAAAAAAAAAAAAGTTGAATTTATGCCAATTAGTTTCCAACACCAAAATGGACTTAGGTTCGCCTCGATTTTCGACAAATTAACTTATAAATAACTTACGAATGTGGGAGGGGATTGAGGAGGGAGATCGAAAAAATAGTAAATTTCAATTTATGTCAATGAATGTTTAGAACGATGGAGTTGCATATAATGACATAATTTCTATTAATCAATTTGTTATTGGCTAGGTAATGAACACTTGATATAAGCAGAGGCGTATGCAAAAGGTGATTTCTGGGTTCTAACTCTCTCCTCTTCAACAAGATATTATGTAAAATCAAACATTTGCCATATTAAAATATATATACAAAAATTGCCCGTGTTTAGAAACTGCGAAAAATCAAACTTTACCATATTAAAATATATATTTATACAAGAACTGCACGTATTCAGAAGCGACATGAGTGTGGGTGCTTGAACCTGTATTTCCTCCTTGATGAAATTTTGTGTACGCCACTGGGATGATTAACTACGATAGTTTTCTACACTAAACTATATTACGAGTTCAAGTCATCTGTTTTCATACCATCGTACACAAACTCAGATTCACAAATATACACTTTGGTTCTTTGTAAAATATAAAAGAGGTAGTCGTACCAATTATAGAAAGTTTAGATTTCTGTTTGAGATATAAATTACATCATTAGTGCAACCAAATTATTACACTTCCTGTTCGGTGAAATGAAAATGAACGTAAAAGTTCCGCTGAGAATTTTCCTGTGATTAAGCATTGTAGCGTTTCTTAGAGTATATAGTTTTCAAAAGCTTTAAGTCTTGCATAAAAGAGAACACCGATACCTATATCTACGTATGGGATACATTTTTATAATCTCTCATATTGTGCTTCCTATTTCTGCTTGGTAAAACTATTATGTTTTGCCTCTATAATTGAAACGATTTAATGGATACTTGATGAAGAAATGTACTCATTACCAGGCGTGATTGCATTTAATTTAAATGACTGTATTTTAACCTTCGGTACACGGTCTGTTACTGAACTGCGAAATTATTTTATCGTCCTGGCTGGTTAAATTTTATGTATATTAACTACAGAATGAACATAAAGTCGACGGTTGAATTTGTGAATTATACGAATAGATATTACTTTTACGAGAAAAATTACAATCGATATGCTTTCCACTATTGTCGACACATTTCCTCAAAATGTCCCTTTCATTTTGAATTCCCTTGAACATTTTAGGATCCAGAATAACTTTTAAAGAACCTTTCCTTTTCGGAAATGATTTAAGTAGTTTTCGGAGTTCAAAAACATACTGTCAGATTTTAAAATTTCTTACGTGGCAAAACTTATTGACTTGAGTTTAGGATCCATATTATAAATTTTTCCAGTCTAACTCTAGGATGCGTGTCATCCAGCCAGTATCATAGTATCTTCATAGCCATTAGTCCTAAACCTCCAGGTGCAGGTACATTAATTCCAAACTTCCAGGAGCAGATCTATTGATTTCAAATTCCAGGTGCAGATCCTATGGTTTCAGAATTCTAGAAGAAGGTCTATTGAGTCCAGACTTCCAAGAGCAAATTTATTGCTTCCAAACAATTAGAAGCAGAAACATAGTTTCCAGACTTCCAGGAGCAGACCTATTGCTTTCAGTCTTTCAAGTGCAGATCCATTAATTCCAGACTTCCAGAAGATCTATTGGTTTCGAACTTCTATGTGGAAATCCTATGATTCCAGAATTCTAGGAGGAGATCCATTGATTCCAGACTTCCAGGAGCGTATCCATTGCTTCCAAACAATTAGAAACAGAGACATTAGTTTCAGACTTCCAGGAGCAGGCCCATTAGTTTCAGTCTTTCAGTGCAGTTCTATTGGTTCTAGACTCACAGATGCGGATACAGGGGAAGAATGTAACAGAAATGTTCAGAAAAAGGGTAGGTTGTGGTGCACATTATATACGCAAAAAAGTATTATTCCAATGTACTGGAAATAGGAAGAAATCTACTCTCCCAAGATTCACATATACAGGCAATAAGTGTGGCCATAAAAAATCGAACGATTTCTCTATAAAACAATTGATTTTTAGGTTATAATAATAAAAATTTTCCTTGATCGTTTGAAACATATACATGCGGATTTCCATTTACTCATACTTTTATTGACGTTCGATCTATCGATTGCTACATGTCTCATCTTTAGATTTTTCTTTTTGGTTCTTTCTTTTTATTTTATTTTCTTTGTAAGGGGGCCCGGTGGCTCAGTGGTGGACGGTGGGTGTAGTCGAGCGGCCTGACACGTTAGGTTGACAATCGTTAGCATTGGGGGTTCGAGTCCCTCTGTAGTAGCAAGGGTGGAATTTTAACTGTCCTCGATGTTTCTGTGTTCGTGTCCCTGTTGAGTCTCGTATTTCAGAACAGTGGTAGAAAGAGAAAATGAGAGTCAAGATTTTTTTTAAAAAATGGTAGAGCTCTTACCTCTGGTGCGTGGGGCACATGTTTCGATCCCCGGTCAAGTAAGTTTCTGGTGTACAACATCGTGTCCGTGGGTTTTCTCGGAGTATTTCCGTTTCCTCCCACGTTTCTATTCCACTACTTATTACATCATGAATCACTTGCCTTAATCATCCTTCTCTCTTAGCCTAAAGAATATTAATCGTCTTATGTTAAACTGAAAGATTTAATATCTTTTCTTTGTTTTATTTTTCTTTATCTTTTTTTTGTTAAACGCTAGTAACATCGTAGAATTGTATATATAATAATATCAAGTATAGTAGAGTAAATTTTCTTGGGAGGCTTACGTAATATATATGTGCAGAAACAACGTCATAATAATTAGCAGTGCCACGTGTAAACCCAGTGGAGGAATTTTTAGTTTCTATGCGTGATATTTTTTTCAATTAATATTGAAATCTTTAGTGATAGTATATTTCCACTTCCGGTTTCAGTAGAGAGATTACAGTGCAGATTAAATATATCATTGCAACGATTCACTTGATTGCAGTAAACTTCATCTTTCGCTATCTATTACTGTCTTTATTCTTATATGGCGATCAACGCTGAAACAGGAACGCGTTGATTTTTTTGACAGTTCCGGTTTGAATAGAGGTGGCAGAGGTGAGCCTTTGGGGGGCATCCTCTGAAATGGGCGACTAACTCGTGCCATTGGATCTGGGAGAGTACGTGTGACCCCATCACGTCCTCAGTGGGGTAGGTAGTTTCGACTGCCGTACCTACCGGCGGGGGTGAGCCCTTGGGTATCCCCCGAAATGGGCAACTAAGCCGTGCCCTTGGGTCCGGGAGATAAGGCTGCGTGGTACCCCAACACGCTAAAAAGTGTGGGTAGTTGGTGTGCCCTGGGTGGGCGGATCCAACGCCCTACCGGGAGGATGATGTAGGTACTGCCCTCAAAGAGAGTGTAATGCGTTCTCTTGGGTCCGGGATGGGATACCTTGTATCCTAACGCATACTCGTACCTCAGGAGCGCTGAGGAAGTGGGTCCCTCCTTCGTCCGAGTAGTGTGAGCTGGGTGCAGGAGCCACGACCCTACCAGGGGAGCCGCCGCTCCCAAATGGCCATTGTCTTTAAAGGTAGACAGTCTACATCAGCCATTGGGTCTGGTAATGTACGGTTCACCTCTCTCGTAAGAAGATTTAGTCCCGTATTGTTTGGACGACCCTACCGAAGGAAGGGTGTGGGTGTCCCTTCTAATGGTGGCTTACACGTACCATTGGGATTTGGACAGGTAGCTTTGCTACAACGTGTACGTGGTACCTAAACACATTAAAGATAGGTAGCCCCGTATTGTTTGGGCGGGCCTACCAGGGGAGACACGGCTCCCTCGGGAGACACGGCTCCCAAATGACAATGTCTGTCTTTGAGCAAACGGTCTACATCAGTCATTGGCTCTGGTAATGTACGGTGTACCTCTACCGTAACTAGAGGAAGTCCCGTATTGTTTGGACGACCCTACCGGGGGGGGGGGGAGTGTCGGATTCCAGCCTGCGGGAGGACTAACCGTAGGTGGGGGAGGGGCCAATCCCAGGAATCTGGGTAACGGTTCTGATCCTGCTAAAGGGAGGAAGTTCCGTGGGACATGGGCCGGCACCAAACTCAAATGGTGACTTAACACGTACCATTGGGTCCGGGATGAGATACGGGAGTATCTCGACGTGTGCGTGGTACCTCTACACGACAAGGCGGTTGCCAGTTGAACGATAGAGGTAGGCAGGGCCGGGATTGAACAAGCCCCCTCGGGCGTTGCCTGGGGCCCCGGATTGGATTGGACTCTGCCGGGCTGTGGTCATACCGTGGGATTCGGTAGCTTGTGGGAGCCAATCCCAGGAATCTGGGTAACGGTGAACACGGGCGGGAGGTGAGCTTGCCTTATAACGCTCGGGCGCCATGCCTGCAGAGCATGGTAGGACTGACTCACTAACAGTCTGCCTCAACCAGTAGGACTACTGGTAGGCACTCAGGACTTCGATCTGGCCGCGCAGTGGGCGTATCCCACTCCCTCAGAGAATGGGGGTGACACACTAAGGTGTCAAGGTTAAGGGACAAATCTTGACGGTGCACTACGTGCACGAGCAATAGCGTATATTGTGCAACTACGGGCAGGGTGCATTACTTTCTTGCGGAACCCGTCCATCAAATAGACCGAACGGTCGCGGGCATGCTCTCCATGCATGCAATTAAGCGTGGCATAGTAGACCACTAGCTCACAATATTCCTAGAACTTTAAATCGATTCCAAAAGAACCGCTTCTCGCTCGCTATATCGCTTGTAATAGATTTCTATTACTTCCGGTTTTAGTAGAGACCTAAGGATGGAGATGAAGCGAATTTGTTATAATACTCGTTCGCCAGATTTTTTAAAAAAATGAGTATATTTCACTCGTAGCTTAGATTAGTCGTAAATTCATATGGTACATATTCATAAAAACAGTTTTCAAAAGTAAAGTAGGCCTATTTTATGTAGTTTTTTAAGAACTTAATTATTCCATAACTATATTATCTTTAGGGGATGAGATCTCTATCTTATGTGAGTGAGACTGAAGATCGATCTGTTATAGAGAATATAGAAGACACACGTATCATAATTTCTGTAGTACATCTTGCGATTACAGAAAAATATTCTTATAGAGCAAATGCAGAATCTAACCATTTTAGTAGCATTAAGATCTCGCCCCATTTTGTTATTATTAAAGTTATCACATACACTTTCAGACATATTAAATGGATCAGGAAACTTTAAAATTATGCTATAATGATGGAATTAAGAAACTACTGCAATTTGAGAACACTCTGCAACTGCATGTCACAATAAAAGCTCGTTGTCTATGGAATGTTAGTTGGAGAGAAATGTCACGTTGAGATGTCCTGAAAGCAACAGAAGAGAAGGTTAAATCAGAATTAGCTGACCAATATATAGTAAAAGTATTTCGGATGTTAACCCGTCCCGCTTCGCTGCGGTCACCCCCGAACGCAATAAACTTTGTTACTTAGATAATTTTTACTTTTTCGCTTTCAATTGATATGATAAAAACCATTATAACGCCTGTCATTTATGTTAACCCGCCGAGTCACACGGTCATGCGGGTTGCATATAAATACGTTTATTTTTACCTATGATGAACTAACAAAGGATTTGTGGACACCTGAATGGTCAATTATCTCAAGACACTGGTAATTGAAAATTAAAGTGATATGATAAAAACCATCTAGGGTCCAAATCCTAATAACCCCCCAAAAATAAAAGAAATTGGTTCAGCCGTATTAGCGTGATGAGCGGACAAAGGAATTTGTACGTTCTCTTTTATATATATAGATTAAAAGTAAGAACTCAGGTGAACTGTTGCCAAGTCTATCACTGTTCTTTACTTTCAGTTTGTCCATAACTTCCAGAACTTGTGAAAACTAGTTACTGTAGCCTTACTTTTGATTTCTAAAACTTAGAGATACACTGAATGGATAAGTTTAGGTTAAGTACCCGGGCAAGATTCATTATTATAGAAAGAGGCAAAGCATGAAATTTCATATTTTAAAGTATGTTTCGCAGGGCAATGAGAACAAGGATATTCATGTTTCATGGTATGTAGAATTGCAATAGTGTGATTTGAATTTTCATATTCCATAATACTTTGACCAAACTGTCATATTTAGTGACAATCTTCATATTTTATATGTTTCGTGTTCCTAAATTGAATTTCTATCTTCTTTAAACTCAACCCAGTATTAGCTTCTAGATTAAGTGCACTTTCCTTCACATATAGATCTTTTTCTTCTTAAGAGAATACTTCTGTAGTTTGGTGTCAGGGAATATTGTTTCTGATTAAAGTCGAATCCGCCAACCATACTTCCACTCTGTTCCTAAAATGGGGGCGCGGTGGCTCAGTGGTAGAGCGTTCACCTCCGGTGCTTGGGGTCCCTGGTTCGATCCCAGCTCGCGCCGTGTGGACTTTGTGGTGGACAAACACCGTGCTCGTGGGTTTTATCGGGGTTCTCCCGTTTCCTCCCACTTTCTTCATTCCACCATTTCTCTCATCATCACCGTCACCTTTAGCCTAATCGGCATAACGTGGGACGTAAAACTTAAAGATTTCATTTTTTTCTCTTCCTAAAATCATTGTTTTTATGTTAAGTATATAATAAACTCAGTTCAGCAGATTTCATGAGCAGTGGTTTAGTGAGCATAGTGCGGTGTGTGTTGATTTTGGATTTCAAAAGATGCAGAAGATTGAAATATGCTAAAAGCTAAAGCTGAACTTCGCGACTGGGTATCAGAATTCAAGTGCTTTACAAAGATTGGAAAGATGTCTTATGCATATATTACAATAAAAACGTAACTAAAATGTATTTTTTTGTAATCGAAATTTTTGTCTAAGTACCCTTTGAATCCTAAACTTGTATTAGCTATGAAGAAAATATAGTAAATATATGTATTGTCGCAGAAGAAGTAAAAATATACGTACGGTTGTACTGAAAGTAAGATTTTAGTTTTGAGCAAGAAACCGTAAAATATGAGAGATAAACCAACATAGACATCCTGTCAATCAAGATTATATATATAAAAAAGTATTCTTAGTACAGTAAAACCTGTCAACTTGGCCACCGGCATATCTTGCCCTGGTTCATCTTGAACCTGCATTTTCCCCATTAGACATTCGTTACTTATTACTTTCTAAGTTGGTCACCTGTCTATCTTGGAAGTTGGTCGAATTGAAGCAATGTTTAATCTATGGGATGATAATGATAAATTTACCTGCGTATCTTGGTCACTCAAAATACCGTTTTGTTATTTTTCTTATTCCCATTGAGAGGCAGATGTTCTGTATTTGTGTCTGAAGACAAAGAAGCATGGATTTCTACGATTTGTTCTTGAAGGCCAATAGCCAGAATACTACCCTGATAAAGCAGTGGTGAAGGAAGGTGCGAATAAGATAAAGCACGTACGGGAATTCAGGAAATGTTGTACGTATTTGTTTACCCTGTCTGTTTTGGTAATACTATTAGCTATATCGGCTCCTTTCATCAATGGGGAACTTTAGTAATTCCAGAAAATTCTCAAGGTTAAGTACCCGGCTATTTGAGGCGATCGCAAAACGTATCTATTGTTCATGCGTACGCTTCGAATACGCTGACCATGTATTTAAATGTAGATGGCTAATCACGAACGCAAAAGCAATAAAAACGCGGAGAAAACGTCAGCTCGAGCGTATTTGGTGCATTTCGGAACAATAGACCGCCTGCTGTTTAAAAGATTTCAAAAGGAAGTTAAAAAGGAAAGGCGTGTTGCCAGGCAAAGGGATTGTAGCAAGAAACAGCTGTTTGGAAGATGGTTTGTGCAGAGTATTGAAACTCTGCTATTACACACTTGGACCTGGCAAAAGACCCGGAAACCCTGACTGGCTCATAGTATGGTTTACAACTCTGGTGAAAGTAAAATTACTGAATAGCCACCTTGGCCGTGTTCGCTACAGGGGGTAACGCTTTCTCAAATAGCCTAAGTCTTAATCTAACAATCTCAATTGTCAACTATTAGTACCTGACGGCTTGTCGAAAGATAGCGGAGGTTTTGAGATATGAATTCCCTTAAGATTTTCTCAAAACATTTTTTTAATAATACAGTGTACCACACTAATTTTCCGGAAGAGAAAGATATGTAGATATATTAAACATACTGTCGTAATTTTTTCTAGTACTGTATATTGTTATGATTATTCTATACACATTATTTAAAAGTAGCTGTCGTGACATTGCTTAATAAAATGTTACAATCAAGTAATATTAGAAATCCTATTCTAAAATACACCAATCACTTATTTTCTGTAAGTTGGCCACCTGTCTAAGTTGGTCACTTTTCAATGGAGCCGGTGGTGTCCAACATAGATAGGTTTCACTGTACTAAACTTAATAGGAAGCTATTTACGCTACTACAGAATCTGATTGCTCGTATGTTCAGGGACAAAAGCTAGTTCTTAACTGACTTTCGAAGAACTTTCCTTATTGAAATTCAATCTACTACCATAATTTTTTTAAGTGGACCAACTCTGTCCCTTGGTTATCAGTCTGTCCCTTGGTTGAGTTGGAGTTCAGCGCTCCGTTCAACAGGGATTCTATATGAAACGTGGTCCTACATCTTAACATGGAATTCGAAGCACATGAGCTCCCACTGGGAATCGAACTCGAGTCTCAAACGTTCATAGGTGCGTACGCTAACCATATAGCCGCAAGTTAAACCCTGGTGTTCCTCTACTGAAATGAGTCAGTTACATTCCTAAATTGTTTTCAAAATTTCTTGTATGCAGTGGTTACATTTGTTTGTTGGCGGATGTTCGCCTCATGGATGAGTTTGTTTGGATATTTTTAATGGATATCCTAAACACGTTTAAGTATAAAACTAGTATATTGCAATAGATCTAAAGAAAATATAGTCATGTTGGTAGTAAGACGTTTCGCCCTGTATATTACAAACAAACAACGCATAAACAGGAACGTTAAGTGTTCGTAGGACTATTACACTAACAGTTTTACTACCTGTGAGTAATTGTTATTAACTACACGTAATAACCCACATTACTTGTTGTTGGTTGAAACTCCCCCCCCCCCTAATGTAAACAAAAACATATTACTAATCACGACCAAATAGCACTTTTACTGAATTTAAACACTGACTCACTTGTAATTGTTTGAGAAAGTGATTAAATATTTTCTCACAGAAGCTTCTTATGAGTACGTCATAGCTAGGATGAATCACGAACAAGTCACCTTTGAACCACAAACCTTCCGGTGGTTATTAATGTAGGGAGAATTTTTAGAAAAGTAATGAAGTTAGGAATATTGTATATAGTCATGCGACATAAGCTGAAAGCTCGGAAAGATATATAGATAAGAGAAAAATCCCTAATTGCACGCTGAATCATTCCATGATGAGAAGTCTCAAACAAATTTTCATAAAACAGGTGTTAAATATTATTCATTGTTTTACTTTATTTTAGACCTTTAAGATTTCACATACTTAAATTTGTGGAGGCCCATTCTCTTGCAAACTACACACCTGTTTCCTTCATGAACTACAAATATTTATTTTGGACTGATATTATAATCTAAAGGGGCTCGAAAAAAATGTCCCCGAAAAAAAGGTCCAGAAAAAAACGTCGCCAGAAAAAATGACTTTAGATTTTGCGTAACTAGCGTAAAAATTGTCCCGAAGAATTAATTCAGCAAATTATATGCAAACTGTACAAGATAAAAATTATTGCCATTTTAGGCGAAATGGGAATTCCTATCTTGCCTAAAATGGTGACTAGAGAATTTCTGTACTAATGATGTAATTGTTGTACTACATTAAGAGTCATCATTAATATTTATTAGGAATCTACATATGAAAATCAATAACCTAATTTCAATATTGGTAGTTTCTGTCAGCTAGACTGAATATGAAAGGGTGATTTCTGAAATATAAATAACAATATTAGAGTTGGTTCCAAGAAAATCGAATTTTGATTTTTACTTTACAGTAATATTCTCCTTTTATTTTTGGAGAAAGAGTTGGAAGTCGAAAAACCGCTCTATAGAATCCCATGAAGGCCTTAAAACTACGTATCTAGGCATGTTTACGTACCAATGGATGAACGGAAAAATAGGCGACTGACGAACAAACATACATATATCAGATTTTTTAAACATGTAGCCTATAGTTTATGACATTAAACTGGTCGAAATATATATATCGAATTCGATTTTGATCACTATTATCACTCCTATTCTGTCTCAGAAGCAACAAGTAGAACATTTACAATATGCTGATTGAGATATAACAAATTTTGCAAGCTATAACGAGACGACGGACAAATCGTTGAAGACAATGTTTCGCTGTCTTTTAGGATTGAACAAATATGTAGCCACATTTTTGGTTACTTCATTTGAATTTTTTACGTGTTTTACCACTAGGGATGGGGTGCATTGTAGAAACAAACGAAAGCTATTATTATTATTATTATTATTATTATTATTATTATTATTATTATTATTATTATTATTATTATTATTATTATTATTATTATTATTATTATTATTGCAAATTTTCATAGCCTTACCCTTTATCGATTTCACTATATTTCATAAAAGTCGCTGAGTTTTTACGAAGGTTTTGTGAAAGATACGAGGGGATAAATTCATTCCCTCACTATTAACAGATTTTAATTTTAAACAATAGGAATTGTGCGAAAACGTCATAAAACGTACACTATGTAATCGAATATTTTTATGATAGTTATCGAGGTACAAATTTCCTTGATCTCAAGTTAGAAAATAAATTTCTCTCTCATTATTGACTGATTTTAAATCCAAGTAGTAGGCATGATTGGGAAACCTTAAAAAAAAATATTTGTCATATTAAAATAATTAATACGTATTTTATTTCCGAAAGATATCGTGGAACATATTTCTTAATTGGAAGGACGGTAAATTTACCCCTTTATTCTCGACTCAGTTTAACTCCGTGCAATAGAGATTATTAAGATATTGGGAGCAGCGGTGGCTCAGTAGCCGGTGGGTATAGCCGATGGCCTGATGATCGTGAGGTGAAGCCCATTGGGGGTTCGAGTCCCTCTGAAGAGCAAGGATGGAATTTTAACTGTCCTCGATGTTTCTGTGTTCGCGTCCCTGTCGTGTCTACTAGTCCCGAGAAGTGTTTAAAATAGAAAAAAATAGTAAGTTAAAAAAGTGGTAGAGCGTTCACCTCTGGTGCTTGGGGTCCCTGGTTCGATCCCAGCCCCCGCCAAGTGAACTTTGTGGTGGACAAACACTATGTGTGTGGGTTTCCTCGGAGTTCTCCCATTTCCTCCCACTTTCTTCACTCCATCATTTCACTCATTTCTCATAATCACCGTCTCCTTTAGCCTAACCGGTATAACCGTGAGACGTAAAACTCAAAGATTCAATTTCAAATAATGGTTCCCGATTGCAAGTTCTACCCAACAATTCTTTTAACTAGTTTAAATAGTTGAACAATCAGAATTCCCACTCAATTCTCACTTGAACCACGAACACTCAATTCCCATTTGAAAATTCAGAAGTTCACGGCTGAACCTTGGCAGCTAGTGTTGGTACGGAAGGGAGAATTTGCATTGACGATTTATATTTTGATTAATAATTACGGGACACTTAGGTCATTTTTACTTAAAAATGGGACATTTAGGCGTCCCGTTCGAGAATCAGAAAGAAACGGGACAACGGTTGGAAAAAAGGGACTGTCCCGGCTAAAACGGGACGTCTGGTCACCTTGCTAAATACACATTATGTTTTGTAAAAATCTGATTGTTGTATTTTAAGAAAATGTTATGGAATATTTTATTTACAATTGAAATAGAGGGATTTTACTCCCTCGCTATTTACTCTTTTCAACACCAACCAGCAGAGACGACTCGGAATGATCAGAAATTTTTCCGTCATATTTCTGCCACAATCGAATGACTTTTGTTCACGAATAGGGTTACCAAACTCCCTCTTGTATACCCAGATATGTCCTCTTTTTTTTTTGCACCTTAGAAATAGTCTGGACGAGTTCTTAGGAAAAAAAATGTGGTTTTGTGGCTACACACAATTGCTTCAACTTATAAATGTATAATCCGTATTGTAAATGTTTAGTTCCGTAAATCATTTGAAATGAAGCTGTTGTTTCTTGCTACGTCAATAACAGATTATTTCATGTAATATAGTATAAATCTTATAGTGAAATTTAAATGTCCTCTTCTTATTGTTTGTCATATTAGGGAATCCTGTTTACAAAAGTCGTACTTTTTTCTCAATAATGAGGATGAGATAAAGTGGCGCCTCATTTTCCATCGACTTAAACTCCACAGATTAGGGATTGTGTGAAAGCTTGAGTAAACATATATACCGTTTTTTTTTTTTTAAATGAGAGTATCGTGGAAAGTATACCCATGTCTGAACACCGATATTCAAAACTTTACTTGGGAGCTCATGTGGGTCTGATTCCACGTTAATCAGTAGGTTCACGTCTCATATAGCCTTGCTGCTGCCGAAAACTCAAAATCAACTCAACTCAACTCAAAACCTTACTTCGATGGACTCCTCTATGAGGGAATATGTGGCAAGACGGGTTTAAAGTATTTGTCCTCACACTTTGTCAGACATCTCCTGGGACTGCTGCAAACAACCGAAGTCGGTGTAGGAAACTTGCTGCCCAATGTGTTTCACTCAGGACCTGATGATGGTTATAGTGGAACATATTTTTTAAACGGGAAGGAAACGAGAGATAATCGCATTTTCATTCTCGATTCATTTTAAAACCATTGAGTGGGGATACTTTTAAAACCTCAAGAAATATGTCACATTCCATGAACATCTAAAACAGATCTTGTATCTTTACAAAAGTTATCGAAAACATACCTTTCAAATTTGGGAGGTAGAGAGTAAGTATTCACTCTACATATGGGATCTAAACTCACCATGCATTTTAGCTGTATTAAATCCCTAGCTCTGCCTACTGCGAGAAAGCCTCTAACAGACTTAAAACGTACTAATTAATAATGTATGTTATAATAATAATATTATTAATCTTAAACTGAAGATTTCTTTTTTAAAAAGTAATCAATTTTTCCATTCAATTCATTATTCATCTGCTCACTTCGTAATCAGAGAATACACACTGAAAAAATGAATTTTGTCGTTCCGCCAGTGGTAGACAAGGGAATTTCGTAGTTACCATGAAGGATTCTTTAAAACAAATATTTTAAGACGTTAAAACAGTATTACGCAAGAACCAATGTTAATGCTATCTGACCTAATCAGGAAAACCGATATGAAATGAGTAAAACAAAAATACACTTGTTTCTTCCCATTTCAAAATATGATTTTTCCAATAAGTGTTATTGTATATTCCCTCGTATCTCCGTAAGCTCCATACTACGGCAATATAAAATCAAATGATTGCAATTGAAATTAGTTTTCTTTTTGGGAACAATTAGTTGTCATATTTTGTGGCATTAGTTGTACTTTCTAAGGTGTTATTTTACATATAAATTAAATTTTTGGTAAATTATTGGCTTAGACTTTGTTGCTAGGTCACGGGAATCACGAATGTCAGTATATTCCCAGGTACTGGGGTTCGACCCTAGATACTTACAATTATAATAGATGAAACGGTTGTCAGGGACTGTATAAACATATCATTGTGTTTCCCTGTACATATTTCCAAACTTATATTTAGTCAGTACTTTTTATTATAATATGCAATATATTTCTTATCTTGGTGTATATATTACTAGAAAACCTGACTTAATACGTAGAAACGGACAACGAATTCGTGTTCAGGGACAGCAAATTAGTTAATATCACCTATCACATCTCCTGTCGCATATATTTTTTTTTAATGCTGGGTAATGTATTCTTTCTTTATCGTTAACAGAAGCATGGGTGGCAAAAATAATACTGGTTTTACGTACTTATCTTCATAAATTGTTAGATGATATTTTTTATGATTATCTGCTCACATCTACCTAATATAAACTAGTATATGCAAACATGTAATTTTGGTGAAATTATCTTCCACTTTATCAATCATGTATCGTACTTCAATTATTCTAAGATGTTCATTTGCATCTATCCATTCAGCATAAGTTTGGAGAGATAGGTCGTGTATCATGAACATTCCATCTTGCAGAATCTATCTTCTCTGTCATATTTGGTTAATTTCGTGATTATAAAATTGCTTATGCAGTTGATTGATACTGGAAGATTAAAGTGTATAAGTCTTACAGTGATGAAAGATGTAGTTTTTGCACAAAAGTTTCATTTTTTTAAAAAAAAAAATGTTGTTTGCATTCAAATGCACGATATAATTACGATAAACAACGGAATTACATCACCTTTTTCCCTCGTTTTTTACCACCAATAAATGTTTAAAGTCTTTTCGACGGAGTAATAACATTTATTACGTGGGTAAATGTACCGAGAAATTGATGAATGGTCAAAGATATTTATCAGGCCACCATATTCTTCTTTCGCTTTACTTTTGTTTTCTTTCGTTTTAAAACCAACTTCCGGTTTTCCTACAAGTTCATACACCTTTGAAAACAAAGGAAACAAGTTTTATTATTATTTTGTTTTCTTTTTTAACAAGTGCAACCTTATACCTTAGTCTGTATGGATTTTTAATCAGATTTCAGCTATAATTCAGCCTGTCATTCCCTTCGGGGTAAAACAAGACAAGGTCGTAGAATATACGTATACGATGATGATGCGTGAAAGCTCTTTTGCAATTCTACTTTCTTTACCTCCGAGCAAAATTCGTAAAAGCGTATGTGTGTGTGCATCTAATAAAATATAGGTGAAACGTAGTGAGTCATAAGTTTCACGTGAATAAGAAGCAACGAAAGTAATATTTAGATCGACTTTTCGTTGTAGTTCACTTCAGAGCCAACAGATGGCAGGCAAATACATTTTCTTATAACTTGAATCTCTAACGTCAATTACTTCGAGTAAAGTAACCGAACTCATTCCGCGTTGTGAGGAATTAATTGAGGAGTCAGCTAAATAAGATGCATGGCTAAATAGATGCCCATAGTGAAGAACGTATATATCCAGAGCGGCATTTGCCCCATATTATAGGCATTGTATTGAGTATGTTAATGAATTACAAGCCCCAACTACTAATATTGTTTAGTTATAAAGTCGTGTGCTATTCCAAGTAATTTACAATAGTGATTCGAAATCTTGGAGACCATCCAACTGTGAAGATTTGAATTATTGAAAAAACGGCGTAATTGTTTGAAAGGGCATTTTTCAAAAACGTTGATTTAAAAGTCCACCATTCCAAGTATCGTTATTACAGGGAAAATTCCGTAGAACATCAAATCGGCTTTTAACGTCACAGTTAAATTTATTCAACATTCGAGTTAATTAATGTCTTTTTTTTTTTTTTTTTTAGAAACCCACCAAATACGTTTCAAAATTGATATTACGTACAAATTACGTGGTCCTATGTTCGATTCCCGGTGGAAAAGTACAGAATTTTAATTTTACAATCATTCACTTTTATTAAACATTTGTCTCTTTTGGCTAGTGTTGTAAAAAAACGTTTTTTTTTCTGTGAATTTTTTTTCAATAAAAAACCGTTCTTTTTCATGTTTTTTTCAAATCTCTGTTTTTTCTGGCAACTCTTATTTATTGGTTTACGTTGCAGATTATTGAAATAATCAACAGAACTTGAGTCGAAGCCCTCGTAACTTAGAAATCTTTTGTTTCTTTGTACCTATATACTAGCAAAATTGTGTGATTATTCCTTTCGGCCCCAGGTCATTTTTGGCGTTTTCCTACATTTCCAGTTAGTGACTTATTGCTCAAAAACCATTCATTCTTTTGATATGGTTAAGTCCTTGTTTTTTAGAAAATGGATGTGGCTAGTTTTTGGTGTAAGTTGCATTGCAGTGTTGCCAATGGATGGGAAATTATTGAGGGAAATGTAAGGGTGAAAATTTACAAAAAATTCCCTAACCGAATTTCAAAATTTTTTGTATCTAGTACCACTACTGCTATATGGGTTCAAGTCATCTAAAAAAATCTTTGGTGTGTTGACAAGGTACAGTGAAATCCTGAAGTCGCTTGCTTCCATCCAAAGAGGGGAAAGAACATTCTGTCATACACATGAAATTTTCACACTTTTTACGCCTCACAAGCAAAAATCAAATATGCCGGGGCTACAGCTTCTCTAATTATCCTATTGAAACTTTTTATGGTGCGTTCTGTAGGGCAAAGAGGAAGCTTTCAGGTAGTGGTACGTTTGTTTCAATGTAGCCAGTAAGAGGGTAATAATAGAGGGAAAAAGGGAAATTTTCCAAATTTTTCACCTAAAAGCGGGAATTAATTGTTTTGGCTGGAAACACTGCCACCAGACAGACGAAAACTATCAGAAAATAAAACCTTAGTACTCCAAGAATATATCCTACAAGTATCATGGCGATATTTAACAAAGTAAGCAAGAAACTTAAAAAAAATCTCATTCTACCTCAGAAATTCACCATTTTCTTACCATTTCCAGAACATGGTTATTATAAACCTCAACTGTACTTTCCCTAATTATTCTAGTGAAACTTTTTATGGTGCGCTGTGTAGGCTAAGGACGAGGCTTTTAGACACTGGTAGTTTGTTCGAGTGTAGCCAACAAGAGGGAAATAATAGAAGGAAAAAGGGATTTGTTAAAATTTGCCCCTAAAATCTGGAATTAAAATTTTCTGTAGCTGGCAACATTAGTATCAGACAGACACAAACCATCTTAAAATAAGCTTTGGTATCCCTCTAATATATCCTACAAGTATTGTGACGATATCTAATAAAGTAAGCATGTCAATAAAAAATAGCTCATTCTACCTTTTTAAAAATCACAGTTATCTTCCCAATTAGAGAACAAGGTGTACTGTAAACCTCAACTGTACTTCCTCTAATTATCCTATTGAAACTTTCTATAGTGCGTTGTGTAGAGCAAAGATGAGACTTCCAGATACTGGTACGTTTGGTCCTATATAGCTAACAAGAGGGAAATAATAGAGACAAAACAGATAATTTTTTTCAAAATTTCCCCCTAAAATCTGGAATTAAAATTTTCTGTAGCTGGTAACACTGCTACCACACATACGCAAATTATCTTAAATTAAACATTGGTACACCACTAATATATCCTACGAACATTATGACGATATTTAAGGAACAAAACTTCTAATTACCAAAAAATATTACGGTAAACAGAAAAGTAGGGAAAACTAGAAAAATCGTGTTAAAACCTAAATACGAATTTTTCGTGCGTTTCTTAATTACCCCATTGTAACGATCTGTACTTGCATTTGTTAAGTAAGGACAAATGTTCGATTGGCGTAAGTTGACTTGCACTCGGACGTATAGGTACGGATTTATAAACAAAAATTTCTAATTTTTGGCCCAAACTTAGGAAAATTTTAATTTCCCTAATTGGCAACACTGTGCGCAGGCCCGTCCAATTGATGTCAACAATTAGGTATCCATCTGAGGTATCTACCTGGCAAGTCTTAAGGAAGTCTTTCTACAACGAAGGAAGCTACAGGGAAAAAAGAAGTAAAGGAAATTCGAAATTAGAAAATTCTCGAATTTTTGACTGGGGTGAAATTTGAGAAGGAGATTCGACACCAGAAGAAAAAAATACTATGATAAACTATAGTCCAACCATATTTTGCAAAAATAATATCCCGATATCTTAATTAGTGTCCACACAGGAGCGGATTAAACAAATGCACCCGTGTGTGTATAACGGAATACTTTGGATAGGTTAATAATTACCTGCACCTTGGGCAGAAAGTGCTCATACATAAGCAATATACTTAATAGAATGTTAATTTAATAATAACAAAAGAAGAATGTTTTTAATATATGTAAAAGAAATACATTATGGGATAGTGTTATGTAATTAGTTGCTATGTAATTGTTGTTTATGAATACCTAATCATCTTGTATGTGTTCATGACAATTTGAATGAAAATACATAAAAGTGTATCAACTAATAAACCATTTGATACCGTTCACCGACTTTATAATTTTGATAGAAAAGGTGAGAATAATAATATGTATAATTATTAAAGATATTTTTACATGCAAACTATTACTACCACTCGAGATTCATATATCAACGATCGAACCAGGTTGACGACTACCCTTGGTGAGTCGTTATAAAAATTTTGGTGCCGGAACCCGGGAACTTGCTGTAAATTCATCTCCCGAAGCAAAGTAAGGGTGAATTTACTTTTGTAATAAAGTTAATGAATACAAATTTCACAAGATTGAGAAGTGGTAGATTAATCATAAGAAAAATGAATGGTGAGGCACTTGAGAAAGAATCCAATAATAGTGACGAAGGTGAGCATAGTGTAGCACCAGGAATGACATCAGAAGACCGAATCTTGCTAGCCTTACAGCGACAATTGATTCAGATGTCTACCGAATTAAAACAGACGATTGAGCAGAAGTCCGAAGAATCCAACAAGCAATGCGAAGAATTGAAACAGACGATATAACAGAAGATAGAGCAGAAGTTCGAAGAATCCAACAAGCAATGCGAAGAATTGAAGCAGACGATAGAACAGAAGATTGAACAGAAGTCCGAAGAATCTAACAAGCAATATGAGGAATTAAGTAGACGAATGGAACAGAAGTCAGATGAAACGAAACAGTCAATTGTCCAGGCGATGAATGACATCACCTCGCAGTTCGAGGAAAAGCTAAAAAGAATATCCGAGGATTGTCAGGATAAGCACAACCACCAAATCCAAGAAATCAGTGGTGTAAAAAAGGATTTAGAAGTAATAGAATCTTCTGTTCAACAGTAAAAGATTCAGGTCATCAATAATTCTAACAACATACGTGCAAATACGCAATTGATAGCTACTCTACAGGAAGAAATTAGAACGCTACAGGCTAAGGACAACACGTACCACAATAATATGGGTAGTGATCACTTGGAGTTTCCCCACTCACCAGAAATGACTTCGCCTTCACCTGTGTCTGATGAGGATATTATTTTGGAAGAAATTCATCCGAAGAGGACAGATGGGCGGAAAAGGGATGGTGTAACGACACATCACGTCATGGATAGGAAGTGTCACCCACTAAGTACACGGAATGATAAAAGGAAGGTAAAATTAAGTGTTAAGATGAGTGAAATACGGGCTATGAGTAAATTCAGTGGTAAATGTAATGAAAACGCTACTTCTTTCCTGGAAAAATTTCAGGACGAATGCAATATAATGTGTATAGATAGATCACAATATATGAAATTAATCCCTCATGTATTACTCCCACCATGTTCTTTATGGTTTAAAGCCGTACGTGATCACATCAATACTTATGAGGAATTCAAAGCAGCACTGATTGCGAATTATGAAAATGACTTTTTGCTTGCAAATCGAGATGCCACCATTAGAAATCAACATTTCAATCCTCGTTTGCACAAATCTGTTGTTGAATTTGTTGTAAATACATACAACGAATTAAAAGTCGTTAATCCATTGCAATCGGAATCTAGAATAATAGCATCGATTCGAAATTTGCTCCCATTTAAGTTACAACAGATCTTGTTTTCTACACAGTGTATGAGTTTCAACCATTTATTAATGCTTGTCCAATGCTATGAAACTCAATACCATGCTATGAATCAACAAGCAGGAGTAGGTAAAAGTAAAAATAATTCAGATCATTTTGTACCTGTTCGGAATCTAAATATTCGAAGTGTGAATGATACGGAACACAACCTAAGCCGAGTAAATTCTATCAATCAAAACGAGCAAAATAGGCAAAGTTACGTAGGGAATACGCCTAACCTAATTAATCGTGGTAATCCTGATGTCAGATCACCCAACAGAAGTAGACTTAAAAACAACCAGAATATAGGGCGAAATTACAGGAATACAACAAGCTACATGGATAGAAGTAATTGGAGGTCAAGAGATGGCACTCCGTATCAAAATCATAATCACGATGAAATACATGTACAACATATTATGGAACCTAATCATGATTGTGCAGTACAATGTACTTTATTAGAAGCATATGCAAGTACGAATGTAAGCTGATTACCGTTAATGAAATTAGGTTAAACCCATATCAGTTATAGATTCTTGTGAACTTTTATTTTCAATTTTATGAGTTAATGTTGATAACGAAAACGACTCTTATGAATACTTGAAGTGCTTAAATATAGTTTTAGGTAGACTGGAAAGTTAATTTTCAAATGATTTTTATTTTTTCTTGTTAATGTGAAGAATCATAATTCGATTCATAATTGATTAAAAGCAAAGATTATTTATATTAGATTGACTTGTGTTGAAAACTTAACTGCCAAAGATTATGTTAAGTATAAGATTCATTCTATTAAGTTAATTATTCAACGACTGTCTTGAATGAGATTCTTCTATATTTTGATGCCTTATTGATCCAATGTTTATTTTAAAATATCACCCAATATAATTATTATATAATGCGCCCTGGATAATGGTAACTCACGTTTGTTTCTTATGATTTTGACTTCGCACCCTTCAAAGATTAAATAAAATAGTGAGCATGGTAAAAATCCGAAGACATAACAAATTTTTGAAACGTAATTCTCAAATAGAATCTTTGCAAGAAGGAAAATATCGGATCAAGGTCAATGACTTAGTTTTTGTTAAACAACATCCACAAAGTAATATGTTGTTAAAGAAGATTTATAAATTTTGTGACATTTTCTCAGGTCCTTATTTATGTTTTAAGGAAATAAATCCTAAAGTTTTTGAATTGTTGAACGCTAAAACGGGTACGTCAATTGGACTTCGTAATATAGATGAGTTAAAGGTTTGGAAACCTACTCAGTATACAAAGGAAAAATGGATGCATCTAGTGAAAGAGTTAGTTGCGCCTGACATTCTTGCTCAAATAAATAGGAATGAAGAAGACTGAAAAAAAAATAACAAAAGGGTGTCTACTGTTTATGTAAAAATAGATTTATTTTCTTCCTTTGGGTCATTCGAACGTAGGTTATGTTTAATTTTTGATTTTTAGTCAATTTTATTTTCTTTGATTTTCATTAACCAACGATAAGTTTCCAATGATTTTAATTCTTTCTGATTAACGTGAAGGATTACAATTTAATTCATGATTGATTAAACACAAAAATTGTTTTCATTATATTAATTTGTGTTGAAACTTTATTGTTAAAAATAAGTATTAACGAAGTGAAAGATTTGTTATGAATGTATCTATATCTATGATATGTAATGAAGATACATACGAGGGGCGATCAAAATGTGATAAACATATGTAATGTAAGACTATAATTGTAAACGGACCAGTGGTTCTTGAAGATAAAAGCCAAGCTCGCTTATGACTTTTATATTCAGTCCAATTGTCGGGCGACATTTTATATAACGGAATACTTTCGATAGGTTAATAATTACCTGCACCTTGGGCAGAAAGTGCTCATACATAAGCAATATACTTAATAGAATGTTAATTTAATAATAACAAAAGAAGAATGTTTTTAATATATGTAAAAGAAATACATTATGGGATAGTGTTATGTAATTAGTTGCTATGTAATTGTTGTTTATGAATACCTAATCATCTTGTATGTGTTCATGACAATTTGAATGAAAATACATAAAAGTGTATCAACTAATAAACCATTTGATACCGTTCACCGACTTTATAATTTTGATAGAAAAGGTGAGAATAATAATATGTATAATTATTAAAGATATTTTTACATGCAAACTATTACTACCACTCGAGATTCATATATCAACGATCGAACCAGGTTGACGACTACCCTTGGTGAGTCGTTATATGTGCCACTTGGCCACCTGGGCCACCGAGTATACATTTGATTACATTTTTTTGACTACTAACTCGTGTTGTTGTAGTTATAGTCTCAACTAATAATAATATCGTTGTTAGTCCCGACTAATAATAATATCGTTGTAAACAATAACTCTATAAGGAAAATTTTCTCTCCTTTTTACATTTTAGTTCCAACACTGTTGGTGAGAAATGCAGGGTGCTTCAAAATGAATTTTGGGGTTTTAAGTCTTCGTAGTACTTATTATATTTTACGTACAATTATAAGCAATGCATCAAGTAAAAGACCTCAAACACCAACTCAAAGACCAAACCTCAAATGCACCTCAAACAGTCTTTGCTACAAGTGTCCAATGTGAGATTCATTCGTCATACGGCACACATCTAGTCGATAGGCGAGAAAGGCCCATAAACTTTCCGCCATATAGCATTAGACACATTCAATTTAGGGGAGTCTCGTTTCAAGTGTACCATCTCCTGAGGATTTGCTGACGGCCAGATACAAACATTATGAGTGTTCACATTAGCTCTTAGGTGAAATGTCGATTTATCACTGAAGATGACACGATCCAGAAAATCTTCATTGTTATGCAGCAATATTTCACTTGCGAAATTGGCACGTAAACCGTATTCTGCAGGCTTTAGACCTGTAGCAACTGCAAACGATAAGGACGTAGTTGCAAGCGTCTCCTTAATATTCTTCACACAGACCGTTGCACTGTACAGATTCAGTTTTTATTAAAACACAAAAAAATTTCTGCTCTCTAGTCTACATCTTTACTGCTTGCTCTTTCTAACGGCAGACAGAAGAAACAATGCATGCACATGCGTGCGTACAAAATTGTTTGAGTTGCTCTTTCATTTGATATAATATTTATAATTGTAAGTTAATTGTAATAGATACTACAAGGTTTCAAAACCCTAATATTAATTTTGAAACACCCTGCATTACTTCAAACTGTGTCATCCTATATTCATGTCTTTTATATACATATCGTCAGAGCCGGTCCTAGTCAAATTGTCGCCCCATGCAATGGTATAATTTGCCGCCTCCCACTTTCTCCAGAAAGAACAAATCTTAAAAGTCATGATTTTAAGTATGCTACTCCAGCATGAACAACAAAGGTGAGGGTAAGAGCAGTTGCACTCAGAAAGGCTTAAATACTTATAAAAATGCAATCCCGTTGTGTCTGTTTTTTTTTAAATGTTAATCTATTATGTTAGTGAAAGATAAAGCAAACACACCTGCAGAGGAAAGATGGTAATCCTTTTTATAGAATTCACTATCGAGCTTCAATTCAATGTATCAGTTTGCAATTCCAGTGCAACTAGCTCTTTTATCTTGATTTCTTGATTTCTCTTCTATATCTGTTAACATTTTTTTTAAAAAAAAAAACTTGTTTCTATCTTCAATAATAAGGAACCTGTTTCTGACAAAAACAAGACTAGTTGTCATATCAAAACTGTGATAACTTACTAAATGGAACAAATATTTACTACTGTTCGAGAATTGAATTCTTGCATTTGGCAACAATCAAGCAATTTGTGCTCGGATTTATTTGACCATTTGCTTTAGCATTGTCCATGTGAATTTAATTCGACCTAAACATAATTTATGAATGTAGTACTCAAATAGAATGTCAGCTTAGTAAATGTAACTACCATCATCATGAAGTCTGTTTCCAACAAGAAATATTTAATTTAGATAATATACTTATGACAGATTTTGCCGGACCATCCAAACTTGCCGCTCCACGCAAATGCCCGTGTTGCATATATGGTAGAGCCGGCTCTGCATATCATATATATCTAGTCGACAAATTATTTATATATGACATTTAGAAAAATACTATTAGGCAAATTAGTATTAGTTTTTACCTTTAGACAAGTTATTTGAATTTTATACTGTTCGTGACATTATTTTCGTACTTATTTAAGGCCTGCTTTCACGAAAAAACAAAATTTCATTTCTACTTTTATTTCTTAGTTGATATTGATGAAAACTGCTGAAACCCGAATTGTTAATAGGTATGGTATTCATGTAAATTGTAAAATATTTGTAGCGTATCAGTATCTAGCGTTTAATTTATGTTGCATTTTACGGTGATTGCACGTACATAAAAATATTTCATAATTAAATAGGCGTAAGATGTATTAAAAATGACTATTTAAAAAAAAACGAAATGTAGAAAAAAACGAGAGGTAATGTTTTTTTCTAAAAAAACGTACATTTCTGAAAAAATACGAACGGTTTTTTTTTCTATTTACAACACTACTTTTGGCCTTTAAAGAATAACCGTGGGAAAAATTAAAAACTTTCATTTCTTGAACTTCTATTACATGTTCAACTGAGAAAGTTGGATTCTTATGCTTCACAAAATCACAATTTTCCCCAGAATGTGGATACCTAACCTTGCATATGCGAGTGTATCCGTCCAAACTACGTATAAAGAAGCGTATCGGTCTTTGTCTCTTTGAGTTGTCTCTTTCTATGTCTTTCTATGTCTCTCACATTTGAATGTCTCTTTCTCTCTCTCTCGCTCAATGATGCCCGCTCCACGCACTCACATGGCCTAGGATCAAATGTCCGAAGCACACTACACATGTATAATCGTGACTCCCAGGGCCGGATTAAGGGGGAGCATAGGGGGCTATAGCCCCGGGCCTCCAGGCGGACAGGGACCTCCACTCTGACCAAAATCTCAACTGGCTATCTAAAAAGAATCATGAAAATACAATCATCACTATAAAATAGTATACGATCAAAAATAAGAAACATATTCCTTTAACTTTCCTACTGTACTTTCGCCGAAATGTATTAGGTGAAGTCAGCAGCGGCCACATATTTTTTCTAGCCCCGGGTCTCCAGGTGGGTTAATCCAGCCCTGGTGACTCCCTATAGGTTTGGCTGCGGATATTTAGGCACTTAAAACAGGAAATAGGATAAAAATATTAGAACAAAAAATTTTAAAAATAAGCATATAAAATAGCCAAAAGAGGCATAACGTTCAAAATAGGCATCAAAAGTGTTCAAGTACTACATGAACAATATGCATGTAGCAACTGAAAAAGAAAGGAAATGAATCATTGATGAACAATCATTTCTTTCAGTAGTTTCTAAGTAAATGAGTCCAGGTGAATTTATCTGTGAATAGAAGGAGTAGTTTCTAAGTAAATGAGTCCAGGCGAATTTATCTCTGAAGGAAAGGTATAACGTCCAACTGCAATGCGTTGACGATAACTGGTTTAAATAATTTGCCTCTTTACCGAAATGAAATTGTAAAATGTAGTGCAGTTTTGCGAAAAGGTCACGCATCTTTACGGCGCAATACCTTACGTCTGATTCTAAAAATTTTAGCCCTTTGCATACCTTCTAGCCTCGATTATCAGCTGTTAAATTATGTTAGACCGGACTGATGTACCTTGCGATTTTTGCACACTAACACCATCTGATGCGCAAATGACTAGGTACTTTTTAGACTACGTGATATTTTGTTGCGATTTTCACTAATGAAATGAGCTATTCTTAAGAAAGACAGATACCAATAATAAAAAATAATAATTTTTCAATAATTTAAAAGTTAACTATTACGCATTTCTTCACGCAAAAAATAATAATTTTTCAATAATTTAATAGTTAACTATTACGCATTTCTTCTCGCATGTTTCATAGGGATACCAATTTTATAGAGAATTTGCCTACTTTTCGTTTAGGTATCTAATTAAACTACTGGGTAATGGAAAAATAATAATACAAAAAAAGCTTAGAAGAAAATTAACTGTTTTCAAAAAATATAATAAAAAGCGGAAAATAAAAACTTTCCTAAAAGAAAAACATTCGACTTTAAAAACGCATAAAAAAGAAAAACTTTTGTTAAAAACATCAAACGACTTAAAAAGGTACTAAAAGGCAAAAGAATAATAAAAGCGCTAAAAAGTAGACGATAATAATAATAATTAAGCGCTTGAAAGCAGAAATAATTTGTTACTATTACATATACGACATATTTTAAGGTTGTGCTTATCCAAATATATCAATTACTCATAAAATTACCATAGAAATAACTTTATATTAGGCAATAATTTGTTCGGCTTGACATGAGTTCAAAATTTTTTTAATAGATAGTGGAAATAAATTACTTTCTGTTTTCAAGCGATTTATTATTATTATCGTCTTCTTTTTAGCGCAATTATTATTTTCGTTGTTTTTAGTGTCTTTTTTGAAAATCGGTTTGTATTTCCTTTTGAAAAAAGTTTTTATTCTGTATAATAGGTAAATGTACATTTAGATTAGAACAAGGGCATATAACAAAGAAACTTTTCAAATGTGCTCACTTCATACAAACCATTTTTACATTTATAGTGTAAACAAGAAGTGTCTCAGATATTGGAAAATACTTCTATCCCAGGCAATAGAAAAATTAAATGTTTCACTTTTACGTCCCACGATTATGTACTGTAGGCTAACGAAGACGGTGACTATGAGACTCAATGAAATGACAGAAAGAATAAAGTCGGTGGGAACGAGAGAATCCCAAGGAAACTTACGAACACGGTGTTTGCCCGTCACAAAGTTAACTTGGCGCAAGCTCAGATCGAGTCAGAGATCTGAATTACCAGGAGCCGCAACGTGCCTTCAATTCCTCCTAGGCAATAGAGAGGGACCTAATATAGAAAAATTGATGGTAGTTCTCCAAATAGGCTTAGGCCTACTTTATTTTGGGGGGAGGCCACTGAATCCGAAATGTTAACTTCCCGTGAAAAATTTTCCCGTAAATTTCCAGAAATACTCCACCAAAATAATTCTTTTAGCACTTTTTTTTTTTTTGTTATTTTTGAGAAATCTCTTACAATTTCGAAAAGTAAACAAAGTTGGTAACAGGAAAGGTTCTATATGTGAATGTAAGGAATGCTGATATAAAGGCCCACGGAATGTGAGCCAAAAATTTATGTAAAGGTAAATTATAAACTCAATGTGCTGCCCACACGCTTGGTGGTAAAATTTATATGAACACCTCTCAACAATGCAGGATTGTCACAAATAGGCTATAATTGTTCTGATGAAGAACATAATTACCTTAATAAGCAAGAGATTCCTTTAAAAACATATGAGAATATTAAGGAAGTGCAGATAAAATATCGTCTCGTGAAATATTAAATCTAGAGTTGCAGTTAGAATTTTTAGAGATATTTTAACTAACTCTTTATAGTCTTCTATAGAGTATAATTACAGAGTCGTGGGTACAGTATTTCTCATCCCTTACCCCATAGGAGATGTACCATAAAATGCCACATTTATGGCACATATACATCAGGCAGATATACAAGAAGAAAACCTATATGTAGTCACTGATGAACTTATCATTGCTAGTAGATGACAGGAACACTAAGCATCCAAAGTGGGGAATGCAGAATAACATGCATTTATTACTTCCAATGCAGACGTGATGTGATATAATTACCACACACTATACAATTAACACAAATAACACTATTCACAAGTGAATAAATTTCAAATTTTGCTGTTATCAAGTATTTACTTGTGGATTTAGTTTAAGAAAAAATAATAATATTAATAATTTAAAATCAATGTACGAGGTATGTTTAAGAAGAAACCGAACTTTAGAAATAGCGCGCTGCGACTACTGAGTAAACCTAGCGGCAGATTTAGAGAACAAACTGACATATACCCCGTTTCGCTATGACCGTTCGTTAGTCGATGAGCTACAGCCGCGAAAGTGAGGATGTTCACAATGTGTTCATCGGATTGATGATACAATGAGCTCGAAAAATAACATATGTCTGTGTGAAATTTTGCTACAAACTTGCCAAAACATTTACAGAGACATTGAAATTGCTTTTCAATTCACTTTGAATCTCCTCGTCCAACAAAAATCACGTATGAGTCGGTCAAAGAGTAAGGTGATGTTGATTATAGTTTTTGATTGGAAAGACATTATCCGTTATGAATTTGTATCAGATGGTAAACAAACAGTTCTACAGAGACACTTTAGCGCGGTTGAGGGATGTTGTGCTGAGGAAGAGGCCTGGATGGTGAGGAAACCAAACTTTGATGCTGCATCGTGCAAATGCGCTATGTCAATGCCATTAAGGCTTTTGTTTTTTTTCTTGAGGCGTGTTCGATATTTCAAAGATGATTTTAAAGCAGTAAACATAGTCCCATAAATTTCCCATCCTTCCTTGATCATTTGCCACAAACCACATGAAAACCGGACTTCATTTATACATTCTAGACCCAAATGAAATCCATGAGATTTTTTTAAAATCACCTTGTATTATTCATTTACTTTTATTCCTCTACTATTTTTAACCGGCTTAAGAACATATGTCTGTGTGAAATTTTGACCTGTGTCGGTTCTCTGTTTGACCTGTGACTATATAAGTTTGTAGAATTGCACCCGATTATTTCGAGAACCGTTGGTTATATTTCGATGTGGTTTCCACTAAACGACTAAGGAAGGCTTTTACATAATTAAAAAAAAATAATTAACTAATTCCAAAAAGCTAAATAATTCCTGGAATGCCTAATAAAAAACTTATCCTATAATATGCTGCAACTAGAAATTAAACCATGTCAGTTGGGTTGCGTATAATTAAGGCGTTAAGAATACTTTTTAATCAGTTTTCTTCAAAATGGTTTAACACTGTTCGGTTATGAATGTTTAGGTTATTTATTGGTGATGTCATGACTATTTACATGCTGATCTCATAACTTGCTCGAATATCATCCACTTTTTCTGAGATTGGTCGCTCATTGTGAAGAGCATATTTGATATCGAAATTTCCAGAAAAAAAGCGAAAGAACATTTTTTTGGTTCTTGCTTTTGATAACGTACTTTGGCCATAAACAATATCTACATGGTTCTTGCTTTTGATAACGTACTTTGCCCATAAACAATACCTACAAACTTATTCGCGAGTCTGCACAGTATTTACGCTTTTATGGAAATAAAAGTTGTAAAATATAACACAGTTTTGCGTAAAGTTCTCTTATCTTCACGGTGCAATACCTTACGTCTGATTATGAGAATTTTAACAGTTCTTGGACATCTACTAGCCTCAACTATAAACTGCCAAATGCCTTTAGGTTTACTTGCCGCGACTGACACAATTTCTCCGTAAAAGATTACTGTTTTTTTTACTACTATGCGATATTTCGATGAGGTTTTCACTAATATATTGAGCCATTCCCAAGGAAGCTTCTTACAATAGTTTAAATGTACAAAACAAAATTTCTTCACACATGTTGCAGGAGACTTTTTTTTTTTAATTTAAGTATCCAACTAAACTACTATAGTAATTTTAAAAATCGAAAAAAAAACTTAACAGAAAAATAATTTACTTCAAAAATACACTAAAAAGTATGAAATGGAAACTTTTTAAAAGAAAAATAACCTAATTCAAAAACACACTAAAAAGTATGAAATGGAAACTTTTTAAAAGAAAAATAACCTAATTCAAAAACACACTAAAAAGTATGAAATGGAAACTTTTTAAAAGAAAAATAACCTAATTCAAAAACACACTAAAAAGTAAAAAATAAAAAAATAAGCAAATAAATAAATAATATAACACTTTAAAGCAGAAAATAATTTATTACTATTTATCTGTAGGAACTTTTTGAAGTCGTCCCCAAACCAAACAATATCTCATAAAATAATCACGGAAATAGTTTTATATTAGGCATTAATTTGTTCGGCTTGACACGACTTCAAAAATTTTTTTACATATAATAATAATTATAATAATTATACATATAATAATACATATATATATATATATATACATATAATAATTATTTTCTGCTTTTAAGCGCTGTGTTATTATTATTATTATTCTTTGCTTTGAGCGCTTTTATTATTTTCGGATTTTAGTGTTTTTTAAAGCAGTTCATATTTTTAAGTTTTTTTTCTGAAAAAAGTTTTTTCCTCAAGATTTCAGAAATTGATTCGAAGTTCTGTACCAGTTATACTTCGTCCGCTTATCAATCCAAAAAACAATACATTCAATCCAATATTACGGTACTAAATTTATAAATATTTTTAAATTGCGAAGTGCTCTAAAATGAAGTTACAAAGAGACCAGAACAAAACGTGTCCGTGCTTCATACTGCTCTAAATTCAAGAAAAATAAGCTTTCTTTCCGTGCACATCTTACTATTACTTGTTCCTCTAAGACGTGCTTTTACTTCTTGAGCATTCCAAACTCTTCCAATCCTCATTTGTTTTAGATGAAACAGTTTTACTCAGTTGTAAAACTGGATCTGAAACGGTAGGGAGATGCATGACGTCACGCAATCCCTCTAGCCTATCTTTGCAAATTGTAATTTTTTAGGAAGTGGGAGGACACTATAGATGTTTTAGGGAAGTGGAGGGATGACGTCCTGTACGTTCCCCTTCACTTTTACCCCTGGTTTTACTTAAATTCTTTGAAGTATTGATAAAGTATATTCTCATATTTCAATAACTTTATCTTGGGGTGGCAACACTTTTCAACTGACAAAATTGAAGAGTTAGTCAAACTGGTTCCCTGCTCATATTTCCTTCATACAAAATTTCAGAATTCTCTGTTTAATAGTTTCTGTTAAAAGTTACAAGAGCGTATCAAGTTAAATTGTCCATCTTCTCTCTTTCCCTCTAGCTTATAGGCTTTTCTTATTGTAGAAACATGCATTATATCAAACAAAATCACCCCTCTTCCTGAAGTCATTAAAGATGGACATTAATATTACATTATTTGTAAAGGTAAAAATTAGTTCTTTTGAATTTGAAGAATCTAATCTTTTGAATCTTCTGAATCTGAAGAAGTCTAAAAAATAACTAACGATTTCTAGGGTAAAAATAGCCAGTTACCGTCTAATTTCAAGTATTTCTAGAAACGCTTTGAGTCTGCATTTAGCATGACAATATTCTAAATATTTTAGGGCGTGTGTACAGACTCTGGACGAGATTTTCGACTTTAAGTGATGTTTCTTTACTGTATAGAATTCTTCCTTTTTCAAAATTTCCAAATGCAAATTCTATACTCAACATTTTTAGATTGCAGTGACAGGAACTTTGTGTACTCCAATTTGGTATACACAAAATTTATCGTACAGATATTATTATTTCATCGATATTGAAGGGCTTTAATCAACTAATAAGAATTACTTATAATCACGAATTTTTAAACTCCCACATCCAAGGTGCGAAACACAGAGATATGCCGTTTCGGTTCTACGCCGTTTTGATCTATAGATAGATAGATAGATAGATATAGATATAGATATAGATATAGATATAGATATAGATATAGATATAGATATAGATATAGGTAACTGATTTCGATCCTACACCAGTGTCTATTGTTCAATGTTTCGATCTATATCGTTACGTTGGTTCACTGTTTCAGCCCTACGCAGTTTCGATCCAACGCTGCTTCGGTCCTACGTACAATGATAATAATAATCATCCACTGGTTCTTTATAAATTATTATTTTTTTTACTATTCAGCCTTTTAAAATGACGAACTTATCTACCATAATCCTTCCATTTTATTTTTATATCTTGTTTATATAAAGTTGTCCTGCCAACCATGTATTAACAACCTCATTATTTAAAAACACTTGAATATCTTTTTACATTAACATTATAATTAACATATCTTTTCTTTTTCTTCTTCTAATAGTACAAACAACCAGCCAGCCTAGTAAATATTTAAAATATCTTATAACCCAGAATTACAAGACAGTACAGATTTACAATACGAATATACAACGTACCGTTGTATATTATGGCGTCCGACGGACTTTTCATTTTATTCATTAACTTTATAAAAAGAAAAAGAATTCTGGACCGTTTACATATACCTGTTTATCATTCGAGTTTTCGAATGCACCTCGTATATTTAGCAATTACAATTCATATATAAATATACATATATATCATATTTAACTCTATAACAATATTATTATCATATTTATTATCATATTTATTTTAAACTTTATCATCATTTTCATTTATTTATACACTTCAACGACGATAAGACACATTCGAAATTATATTTACAAGTTATTTAGATCCTTTTCCGGGTCCATTAAATGCTGGTTACAAGTTATTAATTATTTATTTAGGCATCATGAAGAAATTTTGAAAAAGATGTATGTGATATTCATATAGTCGTTCGAGATTGATATTATATGTTGGCAATCATAAGAAAAACACATAACATTACGATATTTGTAGACATAATTTGAGTAATTGCAATCATATACATGAACTCAAGAACGAACAACATATGAAATCATAATGACGTTTGAAGCAAAATCAATTGAGTACGGTCCCCTCAGACGCCGAAACTCCAATCTAAGTTACATGTCCAACAAATTCCTTATGGAAAACAAAACATATTAAATTCAATATATATCTTCAATATATATTACAAAGATGCTTTTAAATATATGTACTTCAATAACCCGGAATACGAATAATGTGATTGATAATACATTTTCGCAATCATAAGAGAAAAACACATAAATAATATGAAGCACAAATATTAAAGAAAACACATAACACTAAGACATGTGGTGATATAACTGAATAATTACAATTATAGACATGAAGTTCAAGATTAAATAACATAAAATAAGATACAATAAACCAATTCACATATCCATAAAGTATGTTCATTTTTCCTCAACGCGGATTCAATCCATTTCACATCAACACAAACTATCCCAGGTCACGGTGTCTCATAGCTTCAATTAGATCACACTGTATTGCACATTCTTGGGTACTTTCTTGGCGATTATGCATTGTTACAGCACTCGGATTCCTATGTGTGTAATTACTGACATCATATATCTCCTATCAATGTTATTTCTGCCATTTGAACCTCGATATTGCATAAATGAGGGACGAATGTTGTTCCTGCTGAAATTCCGGTTGTTATTCCTGCTTACGTTTTCATGATTCGGTTGCGTCTGATTACCGTTAGCATTGTAATCGTTCATTCTACTATTAAAAGTGTTTTCTGGTTGTATACTTAAGTTACGAATGGGAACTTGTCGTTTATGATTACGACCAGAATTGCCCTGACCTCTGTCTTGTTCTCTATAGTTTTGTACTACAAATTGGCTTTCATAATTCTGGACGAGTATTATTAGATGGTTAAAGTTAACACATTGCGCAGACATTAGTAGCTGTTGTAATCTGAAAGGCAATAATATCCGGATAGAAGCAATGATTCGTGATTCTGGATGACCCGGAGCTCTTAGCTCGTTAAACGTCGAAACTACAAATTCTGTAATACTTCTATGTAACTTGGGGTTGAAGGGCTTCGTACTTAGCAAGGCATCTCTATTTGCTATCATAAAGTCATTTTCATAGTTAGCTAGCAATGCGGTTTTGAAGTCAGAATAGGTACGGAGATTATTCCTAATGGCCTTAAACAAGGTTAGACACGGTGGCAATAATATATGGGGTAGTAGCTTTAAATATTGAGATGTGTCTACGCCCATTAGTTCACACTCGTCCTCGAACTTTTCGAGAAATCCCCTCGCAGTTATGTCTTCAGGTACACCACTAAATTTTGTAAGTGATTTTACATCACTAAACTTTAACGATTTACCTGTGCTTGTTCTCAAGTACCTGTAGTATTTACGCTTCTGATGGGATGATCGCCTCATTCTTCTCTCTCCTTCTGTACTATCTTCTTTACAGCTCGAGGATTGGTTATCTTCAAGAATTGTTCTCGGATGACGTGTAAATTCCCAATCGACAGATGTAGAATGTACAGAATTCATGTGCCCACCATCTCGCACTGCACCTTCTTGAATACACTTTTCTTTAAGAAAATCCACTTCATCCCGTAATTGTTTGATTTGATTTGCCTGCTCATTTACCGCCGATTCTATAATATCTACTGTGTCCTGAACTTCTGAGCATCTCTGTACTATTTTCTCCATATTTTCGTCATAATGTCCGAATTTAGCAGCAATATGCTGATTTACTTGGTTCAATTGTTCCTGAATCTGTTCCCATTTGTTGTCGTTGCGTCGCTGCAATTGTTCCAATTTTTGATCAAAACGCTGATTCATTTTTGTAAACTGTTCGGTTTGGTGATCCTTAATTTGTCGGGACATTTCTTGCAACATCTCCAACATGGAAGAATTAATTGCTGGAGTGTCCATCGTTCCATTATCCGCGACACTCATGGTATTTCTATAACACGACCACTTCTTAAAATTGTATAGTTAGTATTGGGCTCAATATTGATAGTTTTTTTTTTTTTTACTATTCTTCAAAAAAGCGATACTAATTATTTTTCACTTTCGGGTTTCGGGCACAATTTACAACGATAATAATAATCATCCACTGGTTCTTTATAAATTATTATTTTTTTACTATTGAGCCTTTTAAAATGACGAACTCATCTACCATAATCCTTCCATTTTATTATTATATCTTGTTTATATATAGTTGTCCTGCCAACCATGTATTAACAACCTCATTATTTAAAAACACTTGAATATCTTTTTACATTAACATTATAATTAACATATCTTTTCTTTTTCTTCTTCTAATAGTACAAACAACCAGCCAGCCTAAGTAAATATTTAAAATGTCTTATAACCCAGAATTACAAGACAGTACAACTATCGTTGTATACGCTGTATCGATCTCACGCATGTAATAATGAATTTGTAGATATTCCTCCCAAGAGGATTTGGTTAACAGTGTTCAAAAAATCGAATTTACGTAATTTTTGGTTCAGATTCATTCGTATAGATAAGATCAAAGACAAAGTATGGTTACTGAAATTACTGCAATGTGAAGTCTTCTGTATATGCTATTTAGAGGAATACAGCTTAATACGAAAGCAATGGAATGGCAGTTCGAAAGGAAATACATCTTTAAATAAATTTTATTCAATTTTATTTATTTAATTGGTTTATATTTCAGTTTCTTTATTTAATATTTTAATAATGCAACTTTCCTTTTTCTCGCCCAATTGCTGAGTTACAAAATTCAGTCTCTTATCGCACCAACTTGTTTGCTATAGAATAACTAAAACCGTTATTCCTAGTAGTAGTAATGATCAGTAATTAAAGTGATTACTTACGACACTCATGCACTGCAATTAAAGTCGTCCCACAGAATGGTCACACTAGCATGGAACGAAATACGAACCAAGCAACAGATAGTAGTAATCGATACCTTTTCCTTTCTTTTTTTATTTAAATAATCTTTCAGCTCTCATCTACTGTACGGCGTGCCAGGGACACACAAAGAACATATAGGAACACATAAAAGCACATATAGACTTAGCTTTCTTCATGTATATGGCATGCTTTTAATTCGAGAGAGAGTAGAAGGACACTTCGATAGCTCCAAAGCCGAAATAAATTTTTGTAATTAATTTCTGAAATCGAAAACCTTTTGCTAGATGCACACACCACTCTTCTACTTTTCAATATTCTTCTGTCCATATGCTTTTATTATTTGGAGTTTAACGTGAACACTTAAGCTACTAGGCTATAGGAGACGTGGATTTACAGCTTGATTTCAAATGACAGATCCCAGAATCGCACCCGGTCTCTTGCATAGGTACCGAACACCGAAACAGTTAGCCACGAGGAAGCCCACGTCTATCCAATGCCAAAACCGCGAATGTGCTAAATTTGACTTTGAGTTATAAGCATTTTAATATTAAACTTACCCCGAAAAATCAGTATATAGAGTTAGGTACATGTTTTGGATATTAACGATAACTTCTAATATACTCATATTTCACAAATGAGGCTTTGGTATTGGAATCTATGTGCTCCAAATAACACAAAACTGCCCTTAGGTGAAAATAGCAAAATTTGCATATTCACGGTTTTGGCATTGGACTGACGTCGACAACATATTTCGATCTTTTCTTATTTCCTTAGTGCTTTATAATAATAATAATAATAATAATAATAATAATAATAATAATAATAATAATAATAATAATAATAATAATAATAATAATAATAATAATAATAATAATAATAATTCGTACAGCATACGCGCCCTTATGACGCTCTGTGGAGGTCCGATGTTCACTGTGTCCTTACGCAAGTTCACGGTGTAACTGAACTGCCACAACCAGGTAGTATGTTGGATATACCCATACCAACAACTGACCTTCACCTTACCTTCATTCTCATTCAAGTCACGGTGTGAGGATCAATGGAAAACAGACCTCCAGAAAAAAGTCTGAAAGTACCATATACAAATACCAATACCAATAAAATAGACCACCAATCTATACATATACCAATCTATAGATCTTATAGTGCTGAACAAAACGATATGAGTGAGTATAAAACTCGTGCGTAGTTTTCGAGAAGTCCGAGAACAAAAATTATTTTTTTTTTTGTAAACTTAAAAGCTGATTCTTCATAATATTCATGTCATGAATTAAGATAAACTGAAAGTAAACTGAAAGTAAAACCACCCTCGTGAAGCTCTTCATTACGACATTAAGAAGATAACACTACGATGATCGAATTTTCAGATTTTGCGTGGGGGGGGGAGGGGACCCTAAATGTAAATTTTCGGTTTTTTTTATCGGTATATTACTGTCTTCCGGATTAAAATATATATAAATATCAAACTCAGAAAGGCAATTCCCCTCTCTGGAGTTCCAAATGACTCCCCTGAACGATATACAGCATAGTTAATGAAGTACAGCAAAAAATTTATTATTCACTCTTAAACTTCAGATTGGGTTTCACTCTAAAAAAATATGCTGAAAGATCAGACATGCAAGCTATACATCGATAAATTTCATTGAGCTGAGCAAAAGTAGATCCTAAAAGGTAAATTCTCATGAGTAGTTTTAGAGAAAATCGTCAGACCGGATTTGATGGTGCTAAAAACAACGTTAATTTCCAATAATTAGTTGATTACTTTCATCTGTATAAGTAAAAAAAAAAAAAAAAAAAAAAAACATTGTTGGGAAGCAGGTTTATATACTGGTATTTGAAGCTTTCCTCTGAATAACGCTTTATGGTACATTTTGGAATTTACTGAGTTAGCAGTGAAATCATGTCCTACAGAACATGAGTGACGTATAGTGAAATTCGAAAAATAACCTCCGAATAACTGTACGTGAAGTGGTAGGGTAGTGCTACTATCTTTGCGCAGAAGTGTTCGGTAGATCAGTCTGCATCCTAGCCGTGATAGAGTGAAGGTTGTCTGATCACTAGTTCAATTTTTATAGTTTCTTAAAATAAGTGCTGCAATACAAAATCCCACCAAGTGCGAAGTGGAGTTGTTATACGTTTTCTTACAGCAAAACAATATTCGGCGGCATCTATTCATTGGGAATTTTGTGCCGTGTATAGACCACGCGTAATGAGTAAAAGAGTTGTTCGTGAATGAATTTGTTCATTTAAAAGTGGACGAACAAACGTTCGTGACGAAGAGAGGAGTGGTAGGCCATCAGTGGTCACTGATGAACTCGTTCAGAAAATCGATGAAAACGTTTGTGAAAATCGACATTTCAGACAGCGATTATCATCTCTTCATGCATATGAACAAGTGGATTGGATCTCAGCGCTTTCGTGATGATGATGAGTTGGAAAATGCGGTCACAGGCTGGTTCAAGGTAAAGGCGGGAGATTTTTATGTTGTTGGAATTTCTTAGCTAGTGCAGAAATATGATAAGTGCTAGAATGTTTGTTGACACTATGTTGAGAAATAGCTCGAATAAGTAGTTTTCAGATGTGTATAATAAATTATTCTTATTTACTTTAGTGATTCTTTTTTAACCAATCGGAAGTTACTTTCTGAACGGTCCTCGTACTTGTTTCCAACCAATCGGAGGTTACTTTCTGAATGGCCCTCGTACTTGTTTCCAACTAATCGGAGGTTACTTTCTGAATGGCTCTCGTACTTGTTTTCAACCAATCGGAGGTTACTTTCTGCATGGCCCTCGTACTTGTTTCCAACCAATTGGAGGTTACTTTCTGAACGGCCCTCGTACTTGTTTCCAACCAATCAGATGTTACTTTCTGAATGGCCCTCGTACTTGTTTCCAACCAATCGGAAGTTACTTTCTGAATGGCCCACGTACTTGTTTCTCCATTCCTCAAGATATGACACTAGTATACTGGTAAACTCTGCACGAAGCATTGTGGTAAATCAGGGGTGTCATTTTGGACTACAGAGGGGGGATTACCACTTCTTAAGTTTGACCTTTGTATACATTTTAATCCACAAGATAATAATATACCAACGAAAAAAATGAAAATCTGCCTGTAGTGAGTATTTGGCCACCCCCAAGCAAAATCTTAAATGATGCTGCTGTATATTCAAGATTTTTCTGTTTCTCTCGGCTTCACTGTAATGTGTCATACAACGTTATTGGAGAGAATGTTTAATTTATCTGCCCCTAACTGCGACACGCATACTCCTAGTTATTTACTAGTGCTTTAATAGTCCGGCCTAGTGTCCATGGTTGTGATAATAATTCCGAATGACCCATTCAAATTGTTTGTTGATGTTCAGCGTCCCGAGGCTATATAAGACGTGGATCTGCACCGCCGAAATACATTCAAATTCATTCACGCATTCAAGTGCATTCAGTGCATGCATTCAAATGCATCTGCTACAAACAAAGCCAAGGGAACTTAACCTTGGCTCCAGAAATATGAACTAGGGCTATAACATCGTACGAATGCTCTCCCATCTGGAGTCGAACTCAGTACTTCGTGCCTCAAAGGCGCGAGAGTTTGCCACAAGACCAGCGGATATGAATATTTGTAGCCTATACATAGTACAGAAGAAAGCTATATCTGTAATACAACCCCTTCCCTTGCTATAATCAAATGATGTGTCATTATCTTGATATCATACAACCCCGCAAGTGCACATTCAATTTACGTACGGCAGTACGAGCATAATATCTCAACATGATTTGCATACAATGCAAAGCCACTTAAGCGTGGCTCCAGAAACATGAACAAGAACTATAAGATCTGTCGAAAAGTTGGCTGGTTGTCTTGACCAATGATGGTTCTAGACTATTTCCCCAGGGGAGGGGAATTTAAATACAACATACTGATAATCCTTGTTTAGCACGATTGAAGCTTTGCCTCAGGGGCAAATATTGGAATTTTGATGAAGGAAACTAACGTGATTCCCCCAAATTGTTGTAATTTATGCAAATGTTGGAAGTTCAATGGAGGAAACTAATGTTATTCCAGCGGTTTTTGGACTTCTCTTGAATAAGGGAAAGCATATAAAAATATGAAAGTTCTTTTCAACTAGTAAAGAAAGAAGTCCCGAATTGGAATCCTGAAGTTATCATGGTAGACTTCGAGAAAGCAGTAATAAATTCTTTTGGTCCTTCAGATTCCATAAGTAGATGCAATTTTTACTTTAACCCGTATCTTTGGCGTAAGATATAGGATTTGAGCTGTGTTACAGATTATAAAAATGATATAAGACTTCATGTTCGAATCTGTTCTTCCGTTAGAGATGGTCGACAGTGGTTGGCTGTGTATTCAAGATACCCACTCATCCCCTAAGCTTGAGCAGTTCTATGACTATTTCGTTGACCAGTGGCAAGAAACTTCTACAGTCCCAGTAAGCACGTGGATCTATCATGAAAAACGCCATAGAACAAATAATCCCGCAAACGGTTAGAATAATAGATTAAATACTCTGTTAAACAAGCAAAATCTTCATGTCATCGAAAATGAAATGAAATTTTTAAGTTTTATATCCCACGGTTATTCCGGTTAGGCTAAAGGAGACGGTGATGATGAGTAATGAATGAAAATGGTGCAATGAAGAAAGTGGGAGGAAACGGAAGAACCCCGAGGAAACCCACGCACACGGTGTTCGTCCACCATGAAGTTCACTTGGCGGGGGCTGGGATCGAACCTGGGACACCAAGCACCAGAGGTGAACGCTGTACCATTGAGCCACCGCGACCCTCCTCATATCATCGAATTCAAGGGCGGACTGGCCCACCCTGCTACCCTACAAATGCAGGGTGGGCCCCCCAAACAGGTGGGCCCCTTCACCAATTTTAAAAAGATGTGCTCAATTAAACCTATCAACATCAAAAATATGGCAGGGTAACTCCTGCAAACTTGTGTTTTGCATAAAAAAGACGTAAAGTTAAACTTTCATGAACAGACCTTATTCTTCTTCACGTTTATCGACTTGGAAAGGTTCCGTCTATGAAACAATCAGGCCCTAAAACATTGCAGGGGAGTGATTGTAAGATTACTGTAAAGAAAAAATATAAAAGTGGTGCTAAAAAGCGAGAACACAAACGAAGATGTGATTTACAAAAAGCTGCATCTGACCCAAAACAACGTAGGCTATTTGAATCTGTGAAGCCCTAAGAAACAAATGAGCGTGATGTGACATTCGAGTACTGCAGGATAGTTACCAGGTATATTTTGTTTTTCTGTCTAAGGTGTTTATAAGTTATAATGTATACACCACGTCTTTGGATGATTTCAGTCAATTGTAGCTTATCTTTTATGGCTATTTTTACTTGAAATTACACAACTTTAACAGGCGAACACGAAATTAACTGAACTGTTTGCTGCCGCGTAGTGCTTTCAAACTGGTCAGATCAGGCTTTCATGAGTCAGGGGTCGAGTCAAGCCTGCTTGAGACACGGGTCGGGTCAGGTCACCTACGCTAGGGTCAGGGCTGCTCTAGCCACGGGTCGGCTCGGGCAAACTTTCTTATGCGCCGTTTCGGCTAAATCCTTCTCGGGTCGACAGGGTCGGGTCAAGTTGAACGTCGACCCGACCCGAATCATGACGCTAATAGGTTTAAGCCGAAACGACGCATAAGAAAGTTGACCCGAGCCGACCCGTGGCTAGAGCAGCCCTGACCCGACCTGTGACCCAAGGAGGTTCGACTCGAGCCCTGACCCGATGAAGCCTGACCTGACCCGTTTGAGAGCACTAGCTGCCGGCACTGGGCTTAGTAAGCGTTGGTGTAACTTCTAACAGTGCTGAGCACTTATGCTGTCAGTCAAATCAGTGTGTATATCGTCTAAATGTTAACTTCCCTTTAGTTATTTAAAGTTAATTTAAAATAAAATTGTAGTACAATGTAAAGATCATTTGTGATGTGCAAAGTAGGTATTCATATGAAAAGAGAAGTTGGGGCCAGCCGAGGAATGGGCGGACTACACTAGACGATAGACGATATCTAATCTTTCTGCGACATAAAGATATGATATTATGACTTACTTATGTCAAGGAAAATCTTGCGTTTCGAAATTATCGCAAATTTACCTCCAATCGCATTCTTTGTGTTGCATTGAGGCCACAAAGTTACAGCTTTTTCAAGTTTCCAACACTGACGGCATGTCTGTTGTCCGTAGAGATGTAAATGAGCGAACTTTTCAGGCGAACTTTCATTTTCGAAAATTCGTTTCCGAACTTTTCATAAGCAACTTTTCCCGAACTTTCACTTTCTTTTATTTACTAATTAGCGACACTCATTTTTATATAATTACTTATTCTGAACATAGTGTAATGACTGTGAGCTAACTATGTAGTATTAAGTATAATTATTTGCACCATAATGATAGAAGATGGACTGACACTAGAGACCTGCACGGGCCGGGCTTGGGCGGGCCGACTCTGTTATTTCTTTCGGTCGGGCCGGGCTTGGGCGGGCCGACACTGTTATTTCTTTGGGCCGGACCGGGCTTGGGCTGGCCGACACTGATTTCTCTTCAGATCGGGCGGGCTGGGGCCGATCAATTGCAATTCTTTAATAATTATTGACTTTCGTTAAACGATACTTGGAATAAAGGCAAACGTTGAAGAAGTCTGTACGTGAAAAATGTTACAAACAATGCAATAGCTATTTACAGTTTGTGTTGCTTAGCGGCTCCACTTTCACTATAGAGGATTGCAGGCATTATGCGGTAAATTGAGCTCTGACCTTGACCTTCACTGAACTCAAAATATAAAAAGAAGAGGTGGGAATGTTTTGCCTCTCGCTAAACAATATTGCCATCTTCACTTTATGCTAAAAATCAATTAAGTTAGATTTTTGTTACAGGGAATGTAGTTTTTGTTCTCTCGGTGACAGGTAAAGTTCTAGGAGGCAATGGTACCTACTATTCGGGAGGCAAGCGTCAGGTTGTGAACCAGAGTTTAGAAAATGTTTCTGAGTGTTAGGTCAAATTTAGTACTAAATTTTGAAAAAGATTCGGGCCTGAGCTAATTTTTAAAAAAAAATTATCGAACCGGGGTCGGGCCAAAAACTTTTAAAATTTATCGGGCCCGGGCCGGGCTTGGGCCAAGAATTTTGAAAAACTTATCGGGCCGGGCCGGGCTCGGGCCGAAAATCTCCAAAACTTTTCGGGCCCGGGCTGGGCCGGGCCTAGGTACGTTCGGGCTGGGTTGGGCTCGGGCCGAAAAATTCGGCCCGTGCAGGTCTCTAACTGACACATATTGACATTATACATGATATGGATAAACACGTAAAACACATTACTGTAAGTGAATCAGTGCTTTCCACAAAGAAAAAATATTAAATAAAATGATTAATTTTGTATTGGTAATGCGTGAGTTTATGATTTAAAAAAAAAAAAAAAAAAACTTGTTTGTGCAAGTCAAATTTAAGTTTTCGGTCGTCAGCATCATGTAAAATTGAAGGTTTCTGCCGAAAACATACTGTTTTATGATATAGGCTTGGAATTTGAAATACATGCTTGTAACGCTCCGTAACGTCTTTTGAAAAAATATGAAAATTATGTACTATTAGAAAGAGAAAAAATAAAATAAAATAAATTTACTTCGATTTTTAATATCGCCATGTTATATACCAAATGGTTTGTAATTTTACAGGGATTTTTTAATGGACAATTTAAAAAAAATGAGCCGAACTTTCGGTGAACTTTCGCGCGAACTTTTCATGTTTAAACTTTTCATGAAATTTTCCAACACTAGTTGTCCGACCTGACACGCTTGGGAGGGGGGAGTTGTCTGCTAAGAGCGGGGCGTACTTCCTCGAGATTATACAGCAATATCTAGACGAGTTTGTGTATGTGGGCTACAACATTTTCTTCTCACCAAAAAGACAGGTACAGAGAGAGATTGCGGCACATTCGCGAGCAGACTCCCGACTGAAGTAACTATTTTTTACGTATCATGGGGGAGGGAGCCCCAGATCAGCTATGACAAAATACGGATCTTCGTTAAGTAGGGTGCTTGCAGGTTTGGTTACTTTAAAAAAAGGTTCAGATATGTTATTTTACATGAAAACGCAATAAAAATTGCCTCAAAATTAATTAACGTTTCCCAAATGTCTATATCTCCTCTACTGCTTTTTTTAATCTGATGGTACAGATGTATTACTTTTATATGTAATACATATGAAGAATGCCAAATGCATTTTTTTACATTTTTATACAGTGGGCCCTCATTTCAGTTTAGCAGGGTGGGCCCTATGGTTGCCAGTCCGCCCCTGATCGAATTAGTCCGTTTTCTCAAGCTAGAAGCCAAGACAAGTGATCATCCTTAAGACGAAAAGTATCTCAACTTGCAAGGTAAAAGAAGAAAGAAAGTAGCTCGACAAAAAAAAAAAAAAAGTAAAGAATATTTTGAGTAGTTTTGATGTTTCAAAAGAAGTTAGAAGATGTTTGGTTGCACTTTCATATATTCATAAGTTGTTATAAACTGTAAATCGTGTACATGTGTTGATAAGAATTACATAGATATATAGGTGGTGATAACAACGGTAAACGGCCTGCTGCAGATGAACCAAGATCATAGAAGATCCAGATACTAGTTCAACGAAGGCTTTTTATGAGAGACGACTTTTGTATCCTTTTGGTGTAATTTGTGAATTCATATCCAACACATTTCGGGGATACATTGATCGATTTTGAGTTCAACGCGAGGAGTTGACCGTTTTACGTTAGTACCAATTCTCTTGTTACTACCTTAAAAGGAAAAAGACAACAGTATGGAAAGCATGTGTGTATGTATGTATGTATGTATGTATGTATGTATGTATGTATGTATGTATGTATGTATGTATGTATGTATGTATGTATTATTATTATTATTATTATTATTATTATTATTATTATTATTATTATTATTATTATTATTATTATTATTATTATTATTGTTATTATTATTATTATTACTCTTTCCGTATTTCCTTGAGAATGCAATTCCATATCCTCCTCTGCTATAACTTTATTAAAAATACACAGAAACAGTTTCAGTTATTAAACATGTGCGGAAATGGGAAATATTTTCAATGTCAAAACATATCATGTCATCGCCCATGGCACTTTAACGAATTTGAGAAGCATTTTGAGAAGTACGGATCTGGGAATGTACGCATCTGGGAGGTAATCCTTACAACATATGTCAACCATCACAGTTCGTCCCTGGGATGAGCATACAGGGTCAAGTTGCACGGGTGAAACTGCTGACAAGGAATAACACTTTAGCACGACGCCAATGATGCCGCGAACATGCAACATGGACCTCTGATGATTAGAAACGTGTCATATGGTTGGATGAGTCATTATTCATCTAATTTCAAAAGACAAGCCTTTTTTTTTTTTTTTTTTTTTTTTTGTGGCGAATCCAAGTGAAACGTGGCAGTCGATCTATAATCCTTTGGGCACCAATAACTTGGGTACGATGCTGACCCTTCCATCCATCCCTTCTCATGAAACTGAGTGATACACTGCAAGCGGGATTGTGGAATATTGCACTTGCTATCAATCGCGATCTCTGTGACTCAATTCTACGACACATCAGGACTGTTCTCAGAGTGAATGCTGGTTCAGTGAGATATCAATCAGAAGTTTCACGTTTCTCACATGTTTCCATTAAATTAAAGATTCGTATTCGGTAATCCGTATTGGTACTGCTGTGAAACGAAGCGAGTCATAGTCATCGTTTCATCTGTTTCAGCGTTGTCGTCGTTCAGAGACTATATATATATATATATATATATATATAGAGAGAGAGAGAGAGAGAGAGAGATTGATACATAGATAGATAGATAGATAGATATTATTGATTCATAAAACAAATTGCTATTCTGTTGATTAGTGCTCTCAACGGGTCGGGTCGGGTCGGGTTGAAGACCGACCCGACCCGACCCGTGACCCGAATTGACTGACCCGACCCGATGACCCGACCCGACCCGACTGACCCGAACCGTGATCCGACCTGATTGACCCGACCCGACAACCCGACCCGAGCTGACCCGACTGACCCGACCCGATAACCCGACCCGAGTGACCCGACCCGATAACCCGACCCGAGCTGACCCGATTGACCCGACCCGACAACCCGACCCGATTGACCCGACCCGATAACCCGACCCGAGCTGACCCGACTGACCCGACCCGACAACCCGACCCGAATGACCCGACCCGACAACCCGACCCGACCTGACCCGACTGACCCGACCCGAGCTGACCCGACTGACCCGACCCGACAACCCGACCCGAGTTGACCTGACCCGACCCGAGTCGGGTCGGGTCGGGTCACGGGTCGGGTCGGGTCAACCCGATCCGTTTGAGAGCACTATGGTCACAACACTGGGTGAACACCAAAATGCACTCCCATTGGGAATTGAACCCGGACCACGTGTACCGAAGTCTTACACGTTAACCACTAGCTAGATCAAGCGGGGATTTGTATATGCATCTTAATGAATATTTGGCACTTTTGAGGTTTGGTTATTTCTTTTTATAACTGATACCAATGTCCGACGTGGGAGAAATTTATTTTTATTTTTATTTTTTATTTATTTATTTATTTTTATTTTATTTTTTTTTCTTTAGTTCTATGTGACGAAATTTTTCTTCAAGGTCAGTGTTCTCACCTGCTGGGACGGCAGGGCGTCTTCTCGAAAGGCAGTAGCAAGAGTCTCTTGGCGGAGACAAAAGGAAATCGTTTAACTACAATGATAAGGGTTGAGGAAACAGGAGAACACCTGTGATTTTTTCCAACCCTTCAACTTTCATTCCAAAATAGGTTTTAATGATTCCGGGACCCGTACCACTTTGATTTTTCTTTCTCGGTAATTAAAACTTATTTTACAGTATATATAGTTGCACGTAAGAAGATACATAATATGAATTTAAAAATACAGGTTGATATTTAATTATAAAGTACTAATTTTATTTCATCACTTTCAGCCCAACAAATGAAATTCAAACAATTCGTTCCCTAGGTCTTGGTCATCAATACTGCGTCTTATTCTTTGTCTTGCAGTCAAGTCTTGGTCCTGTATTTCGTAGTCTTGGTGATCTTTCATGCTATACAAGAGCCAAGAATGCTCACCTCATCGGTACAAATGAAGACCAAGTGTGATTTTGATTATGGTATTTCATACAATACGGAAAGCTAGAAAATACGCTCATCGCTACTTGGTGATCACCAAAACAAGGCCAAGAGCAAGATTACTATGCAATTCGTCTTGCATATCCAATCTTTATCTTGTTCTTGTATCGATGTCCTTGGGCTTGGTGAAATAAAATGAAATATTCACTTTAAGCAGGGGTGTAGCCAGCAGGTTCGTGTAGGAAGGGCCCGCCGTTTTTGAGAGGGGGGCGGCTACAATGTACAAAGCAAAAAATGTGTTGCTGCTAGTGTTTTTCAGGCCTAAAAGAAAGGAAAATTTTGGTTTCCTTCTGGAAAACTAAAAACACAATTTTATCTTATTTATTATTATTATTATTATTATTATTATTATTATTATTATTATTATTATTATTATTATTATTATTATTATTATTATTATTATTATTATTATTATCCATAAATTATATTCAAGATAGTTTTTATTATGCTTAATCAAGAACTACTGCCCGGGACCAAACGCTATACTTTTGTGCATAACTATAAAGATAACCAGAAAGTTCTGTCCCTTTTCGTGGAGGTCTGTGTTCAATTGGACCTCACACCGTGAGTTGAATGCGAGTGGAGATAAGGCGAACTCAGTTGTTGGTGTGGGTATATCCAACATACTACCCGGTTGTGGCAATTCAGATACACAGTGAACTTGCGTAAAGACAGAGGGAACATGGGACATCCACAGAGCGTCATAAGAGCATGTATGCTGAACGAGTTCAAATGGAGGTCAAACGCCGCTGTAGCGGGACAGAAAATATGCCAGGCCTTTGTTGAGGGTGTCGTGACGACGCGGACAGTGCAGCGATGGTTTAACCAGTTTAAGGACGATGACCAAACACCCGAAAACACCACATGCCAGAAGACCAACACATGTACGTACAAAGAGGAACTGGGACTACAATTCAGTGTGTGGAGAAACCATTCGGCAGCACATCCATCAAGTTGGGAAGCACTACAAGTTGGGTCTCACATGTTTTGACTCCGGGCCAGAAGGCAACGCGGCAGTCGCATGGGTTTATTTACTGTTTCGGAGCCATTTCTGGACAGGGCGTTGACATGTGATAAAAAGTGGGTCCTATACGAAGCTCCACGGCGCCGTCATCATTGGTTAGCATCCCATGAACCGATTTCAAAACAGCCGAAACCAGCACTGTACCAGAAGAAGGTCCTTCTGTGTGTTTGGTGCATCGTGCATCGGGAACTGCTACCAGCTGGTCAGAGTATCAATGCAACTGTGTAGTGTCAGCAGTTGAGCTGTGCTCAACAAAAACTCAAAACTCTGGAGCCATCACTTCTGAATTGCAAATAGGTCCTCGTTTACGGGACAACGCTAAGTCCCACGTGGCTAGGATGACTCAGGACACCATTCTCCGCCTTGGATGGGAAACAATATTGCAACCACTATATTCCCCGGGTATTGCACCGTCCGATTATTACCTGTTCCATTCTTTGGACAATCACCTTAGAGGCCGCCAATTCAAATCCCTAGTAAAAGTCCAAAATGCACCTGATACCTTCTTCGTTTCACGGCCCACCAACTTCTACCGCGATGAATTCCATGGCCTTCCAGAACGTTTTCAGAAGGTCGTCGATGTTGATGGGGACTATTTTTGATCTTCCAGGTTAGGTGACGTATCGATGTTCGAAGGTGGTGGGTGAAAAAGCAACAAAACTTTTCTTGGTTACCTTTTTATTTAAATTTAAGACCTTGTATACAGAACCTATGTACACGAGATTGATTTTCTTTAAATTTCACTTAATTTCTTTATAGTTTCCTGACAAAAATATTTATTTATTATTCGTGACTAAAAAAAAAAAACAATTATTTTATTACACTGAGTAGAAATAAAAGAGATCTAATGAAATCCAAACTGAATAAAAACATTGTTTCTCACCAAATTTTCCATTCTCTGTCTTTTAAAATACTTGTTAAAGCATATAAAAATATAATGTACTTACAAATCAGTTTAGTACCTTTGTTTTATGGCTGTATTTATAATACCTTGTTAAAATGTTTGTCTTTAAACTGTCAAATATAAATCGCAGTAAATTGTGTAATCTGCTGTCACAAAAATGTATCCTATTGTTCGATCGGTATGGAAAAACAATATTTCTCCATACTATTTTACCATAAATTATTAATTGTCAATAACTTTGTTACTTTTAAATGAAGGAAGCGAGATTATTTTACTATGATGTTTTTAAAGCTGGTCATTTGGGGGGGGGGGGGCAGGAAACCATTTGGGGGGCCTGGACCCGATGGCCCCCCCTTGGCTACACCCCTGAGTTTAAGGTCCCTCGATTCTGCTTTGAGGCTAAGGGATATGGTGACCATGAGAAATGAATGAAATGGTGGAATGAAGAAAGTGGGAGGAAACAGGAGAACCCAGAGAAAACCCACTACACGGCGTTTCTCCACCACAAAGCCTACTTAACACAAGCTGGGATCGAACCATGGACACCATGCACCAGAGATGGATTCTCTACCACTGAGCTACCGCGGCCCTGCTTGGGCTTGGTAGTCCATATCCAATCTTTCTTTTGGCCTTGCTTAAACAACTTCTAGTTTTGTTCTAAATCCAGACTCCATATTGGCGTAGATATTAATATTACAATCGATTGATATTAATATTACAGTCGATTGGTAAAATCAATCTTCCACATTTAAAAATTAAAGTACACACAAGTACAAAAATAAGCATTTACCATAAAAACACTAGCTGCAAGTGTTCAAAATAGTTTTATGGTTTCTATAAAATCAATTGAAAATTGTTATTTTTAATTAGGCAGCTAGTGTAAAACAGCAGTTTTCGACTCCAGCCGAGTTTAAGCTCAACCTAAACTTAGTTGACCAAAGTGAACTGACCCGACTGACCCGACCCGACAACCCGACCCGACTGACCCGACAACCCGACCCGACTGACCCGACCCGATAACCCGACCCGACTGACCCGACCCGATAACCCGACCCGAGCTGACCCGATTGACCCGACCCGACAACCTGACCCGACAACCCGACCCGATAACCCGACCCGAGCTGACCCGATTGACCCGACCCGACAACCCGACCCGAATAACCCGACCCGACAACCCGACCCGAGCTGACCCGACTGACCCGACCCGACAACCCGACCCGAGTGACCCGACCCGATAACCCGACCCGAGCTGACCCGACTGACCCGACCCGACAACCCGACCCGAGTGACCCGACCCGATAACCCGACCCGAGCTGACCCGACTGACCCGACCCGACAACCCGACCCGAGCTGACCTGACCCGACCCGACCCGTAACCCGACCCGAGCTGACCCGACCCGACTCGGGTCGGGTCGGGTCACGGGTCGGGTCGGGTCAACCCGACCCGTTTGAGAGCACTACTGTTGATCATGAGTAATCGGATACGCAGTAGCAACTAAGGATTAAGGTAGAAGGAACACAGGATTATTCTACATACAATCCTACTTTAGTCCACAAGTATAGTCTAGTCTAGCAGTAGTAGTAGTCTAGTTAATTTCTGCTGGAGACGCTAACTGGCACACTCCGCATAAAAAAAAAAAAAAAAAAAAGCGACAGCTAACGCCGTGCAGTTAGGCCACCCAATATACACCTTCTTATCCCATAATTGTGTCAGGTAAAGAGAGCCCCTCTGTCTCCTCCTTTCTTCTCTCCCATACTAAAATTAGCTAACAACATGACCGCAATTCTAATTTCAAACTTCACATGTATTAGTTTCGATAAAATGAAATAACAAAACCGAGACGAAACAAGATTCATAAGTTGATGTAGGGAGAAACTGAAACACACACAATGAAAAATTGAAACCAATGGATGTCTATTACACAGAGGATCAGAAATGAGGCAGAGAGAGAGGGGGGAGAAGAAGGAAATGAAAAGGAAGAACAGATAAAAATGTGGAATTTAAACGTAGTAAGAAAAGAACCTAACATTATAAAGTTGTGTTTCCAGAAATCCAACAGTAATGTAGAAATAACGTTTGTTTTTACATACTTTTTCAGAACTAATCGAACATATAGAGGATGCTTTAAACATTCATAAAGTCACTTTCATAAAGGATAGCATACTAAATTTCCAGTAGAACTGTAGATCTCCTAGACACAACTACGATAATGTCAAAAGTTTAACACACATGCTTTGTTTCCGCGTGGTCCGATTGCGAATTCGGTATGTTTATTGGACGTACTGATCCAAAATATGTTCTAATAAACCCAGTAGGTAGCGTTGGTGATATCCTCAATTTCAGACTACTAATGCAAAATGAACAAAAAACAAAAAAACAAAAAAAGGAAACGAAAAGAAAAGAAAGAAAGAAAGAAAGAAAGAAAGAAAGAAAGAAAGAAAGAAAGAAAGAAAGAGAAAATCGAGTAAGTGCTATTTTACTGCTAAATTTCTATCAGATATATCCTATATTAAAAGTCCAAACTGTATCGTAATGAAAAGTTACAAATGTTCGAAAGGAAAAGTTTATGTTCCTCATGTTTCAAATTTCAACGTGAATAAAACACATTGAACTATAGGATGGAAACAAATTTTGTGAAACTAGTATAAATAAAATTTTGTTTTCAAATAACCAAAGAGTTTACCATTTTCTAGTCTTTTCCGAAGATTTATCTGTCCCGAACATCCAGCATCGATTTCCTCTCTTGCGGATATAACGTAATTTGCACAGATAGAGTGAACAGGCTAGAGCTCAAACAAATCATCGTGTCAGTCAGATGATGTTGGTTAGGTTATAGACCACCACTGGGTCAAGGATTCAAACCAGTAGTGACCTGGTAATTCAACTGACTCGGTAACCCAGAGGATGGAAAAGAGTTTTTTCTTATTTCCTTGCGTTTAAACAGTATTTCTGTCAGAGATGGCCATTGCTGGAGATGTTACCTCCAGACCATGAAAAGCACGAAAGAGAGAGAGAGAGAGAGGGGGCGAATATAAATATGAAACAAACATATCATTGCAGTGTATGATGTAGAATGCACACACTGTTTATTGGAATTATCGCCAGTGATGCCTTGCAGGTTCTCCAATAGAAGATAATTCTCTGTTTGCAACCATTATTTTATGCGAAAAAAATCATACTACCTGATGGGGAATCGAACCAATGTTTTCAGTTTGGAAGTCTAGCACGCTACCACTACACCACCAATTGCTTTAGCAAAATTTTGTTTAACAAATGGTGTAGTGTTCCTTTCTGAGAACGATAACACGAAAAGTGTATACAGCAGATCAATGATGTGTTTGGAATGTCCTGGTAATTCCCTTCCCCGTTCACAACCAACATTAGTAAATCGTCTTTATCATGATAGAGGTGTTTGCTTCTACATTCTTACGTATTGCTAGTCCAGTATGATAAGTCGATTCTTCACAATCACTTTGTAAAAAGAATTAACTTTGGCGTGAACAGGACTTGAATCTATGTTAGATAAGTCCATTACGTTACCCCTACACTATCATGACACTTTAAATTACAAGTCAAATATTACATACTTTACCCTGATCTTTGGAACGAACCGGCTTCTTCCTGAAGGATATTTGCACCAAAATGCCCAACGAAATTCATTTGTTCGACGAGCTAGGGAGAAATTAGTGCCCACTAATAACACATTTACAGTATAAGTGTCTATTATTATTATTATTATTATTATTATTATTATTATTATTATTATTATCAATTACCCGCTTCGCTGCATTAAATTGAGAAAAAAATAGTAATAAGTTCCGTTACTCAGTCACTTTTTACTATTACTAAAGCGCTCTTTGATATCGGTCATTTTCCATGAGTTTTATATATTGTGGGGCACGGCATCTGCAGTGTCATTGTTCATCACAGCTAGCCGGAAAACTATGAATTCGACACTGATATTGGTTATTTCGATTATTTTTTGTCTCCCCCTCCTCCAAGTTTCGGGGCAGAATTTGGATTTGAACAGCATCAGATGTGTCACTGTTAATCCAAAAACTATTGATCCGACACTAATACCGGTCATTTTTCGTTCTTTTATAAATGTTGTTCCCTCTCCCTTAAGTTACACCATCAAAGTGATATGACAGAAATTATCTCAGGTTCGAACTTCATCTAGGTTGAAAATTTGACCGAGATTGGTTTGATGGTTCAAGAATCATTAAGTTTTATATATTTTTATACATCTCCCTCTCCCATTCCCATCCCCAAGTTCTCCCGCGAAAGTGAAATGATAAAAATCTTCTCAGGCCCGAACCTCATGTATGTTAAAAATTTGATAAAGATTGATCGTTAGGTCCAAGAGTTATCAACTTTTAATTCTTCTTAACTCCTTCCTCCCCTCACAACTAAGTTATATCGTCAAAGTAAATAGATAAACACGATCTTAGGCCCGAACCTCATATATGTTGAAAATATGATCGAGATCAGTAGGGTGAAGTCACAAAAGCAGTCACTTTCATTTTCATTTTTTACATATGTATCTCTGCATGCTGAAATTGCTGCATAATATGTTTTTTTTTTTTATTTCTGTGATTTTCCTATAGTTCAGTATGTTTTATTTACGTTGAAATTTGAAACATGAGGAATATAAAGTTTTCCTTTCGAACATTTATAACTTTTCATTACGATGCAGTTTGGACTTTTAATACAGGGTATATCTGATAGAAATTTAGCAGTAAAATAGCACTTATTCAATTTTCTCTTTCTTTCTTTCTTTTCTTTTCGCTTCCATTTTTCTTGTTCATTTTTCATTAGTAGTCTGAAATTGAGGATATGACCAACGCTACCTACTGGGTTTATTAGAATGTATTTTGGATCAGTACGTCCAATAAACATACCGAATTCGCAATCGGACCACGCGGAAACAAAGCATGTGTGTTAACTTTTTTGACATTATCGTAGTTGTGTCTAGGAAATCTACAGTTCTACTGGAAATTTAGTATGCTATCCTTTATGAAAGTGACTTTATGAATATTTAAAGCATCCTCTATATGTTTGAATAGTTCTGAAAAAATATGTAAAAACAAACGTTATTTCTACATTACTGTTGGATTTCTGGAAACACAACTTTATAATGTTAGGTTTTTTTCTTACTACGTTTAAATTCCACATTTTTATCTGTTCTTCCTTTTCATTTCCTTCTTCTCCCCCCTCTCTCTCTGCCTCATTTCTGATCCTCTGTGTAATAGACATCCATTGGTTTCAATTTTTCATTGTGTGTGTTTCAGTTTCCCCCTACATCAACTTATGAATCTTGTTTCGTCTCGGTTTTGTTATTTCATTTTATCGAAACTAATACATGTGTAGTTTGAAATTAGAATTGCGGTCATGTTGTTAGTAAATTTTAGCATGGGCGTGAAGAAAGGAGAAGAGAGAGAGGGTATCTTTATCTGACACGATTATGGAATAAGAAGGTGTATATTGGGTGTATATTGGGTGACCTAACTGCACGGCGTTAGCTGTCGCAATTTGTTTGAAGCGGAGTGTACATTCTGTCTCAAAATTGATTCTAACTGATTATATGCTTCATGATTTTTTAAAATTGTAAATTTTGGCGACCTACTTTATGGGATTCCGTGACACGGTTTTAATGAAGTGTTACGGGAGGTAACTTCTTAAGTATATTTGGTCATTTCGTATATCCTCCGGTAGAAAGGAAGGAAACATATTTTCTTCTTTCCATACAGCACTCCAAAAACAAGTATTTTTACCTATTCTTCATCCGTATGTTACATATGGGAGTAAGAAGCCAGAAAACGAAATTTTATTGCACATACTATTACTGCAGCACATGACGTCATGATACTTAGGATTTACGGACTTCTGAACTGTATGTCCAAGGCAGAGTGTCACATACAGCTGTAGCTACGGTAAGTCCGGAATTTACGCATGTAACATACATTTTAGTATGTTTTTTCTCTTTGTCTAGGAGCAGGCTTTTACGATCAGAGAAAGGACTGATATAACAGATGGAACAAATGAGGGGGAACCAAGTTGAAAGGGTATTGAATAAAACGAGTATTGGTAGTCATGGATTTACGAGTAGTATATCTGTGAAACAACCGACTTCGCCATCAAAGTTCTTGTTCACCATTCACCATTAATCTTTATCAATTCAAATGCGTGTTCTCTTTGTTCTATCTCTGTGGTTTGTTGAGAATGGGAGAAGTAAATGATGACGTGGCAGAGCATCCAGTTGGAAATGACCATTCTAATCTATCGTTACGAGTAGTGTTGCCCACGAGATAACAAATAAGCTTTTATCATTTCGATTCCCGAAGAATTAGAGACAAATCAAGAAATTTCTCATCTCATGGACAATACTATGTATTGAGTCACTTGATTCATAGTACATGAGCCGAACATCAATTGAGGTAGAATACACTGTACCTATTGTCCATACCTTCATGTTGCTCTACGTCAATGCTCACTACCAGCCGTATAACCTCGGGAGGGCAGATGGGGACAATTGCCCTCTCTGAGTTTCAGAAATACATAATTTTAAACCATTTATACTACTGTGTTAGCAAGACTTGAAACTCTTATGTTGTTGGAGAATTTTGCCCCTTCCAAGCAAAATCTGAAATGATGGTACTGATCCACATCAGAGTATGTGTCATGATTGAGAGTATTACAGAAGTTGTATGATGAACCACCAATGTCGAGGTCGAGACGCGCATTCTCCTACTTCGGATACAAATACTCCTAATCGTAACACATACTCGTAATAGTGACAAATACTCCTAATAGTGACGCACACAATCCTAACATAGGCATACATATTGCTAACAGTTACGTTTATAATCGTAACTGTAACACACATACTCGTAATAGTGATAATCATACTTCTAACAGTCACATATATATTCCTAACATCGACACACTGCTAAATGTAACACATATACTCCTAATAGTAGCATACATATTCCTAACAGTGACGCACATACACGTAACGGTGGCGCACAGACTCCTGAGAGTGTCACGTAAACTCATTACAGTGAAACAAATTTTCCTAACAGCGGCGTTCATAATCCTAAAAGTGATGCACATGCTCCTAACAGTGTCATACATATTCCTAACAGCGGCACACATATTTATAGCAATAACAATCTTAATCCTAGTAGTGATGTAGTGAAGCATATACTCCTAGCAGTGACTCACATACTCCTAATCATGATGCGAATACTTCTTCTTGGTATGTGCGTACTCCCAATACTGACATTTATACTCCTAACAGTGACGGACACATTCACAACATTTCTATGCATACTCCTAAAAGTGAGATATATTCCTAACAGTGGAGCACATACTTCTAACAGTAACACACACACACACACTACCTACAGTGCCACACATACTCCTAACATAGTGGCAAACATTCTTAGCAGTGACATTTATAATCCTAACACTGACACATACACTTCTAATCGTGACGCTTATACTCCTAAGAGTGGCCTTCATAATCGTAACAGAGATGGTTATACCTCTAACACTAACACATATACTTGTAAAAATGACATACATATAACAGTGACGCACACACTCCTAAGAGTGACATACATACTCATAACAGTGACACATATATTCCTAACAGTGGTGTTCATAATTCTAACTGTGACGCATATGTTCTTAACACATAGTCCTAACAGTGGTACACATATTTATAGAAGACATTCCTAATCCTAGCAGTGACGTAGTGACATTCATAATCCTAACAGTGACACATATATACTCCCGTGATGAAAATACTTCTACGTAGGTCGTGTATAATCCCAATAGTAACACATGTACTCCCAGCAGTGGCGGACATATTGGCATATATATTCCTAACAGTGGTGGACATCTATTTATAACAATGACACACATTGCTAATAGTGACACAAATACTCCTAACAGTGACGGACATACTTCTAATCACGATGCGCATACTCTACTTAGGACACGCATACTTCAAATCGTGACATATACTTCTGACAGTTACGTACATACTCTTAACAGTGGTATATATAATCCTAAAAGAGGCTCACATGTACCTAGCAGTGTGACATAACAGTAGCACACGTATTTTTAGCAGTGACGTTCGTAATCATAACAGTGACACACATACTTCTAATTGTGATGCGCATACTCCTAATTATGACACATATAATGCTAACAGTGACGCACACATAGCTAACAGTGATACACATACTTCTAACAGTGGCATACATATCACAAAAAGATATGCACTTCTTGTAAGATTGCATTTTCTCCAGAAACGCAAGAGCGGCTTGTACTCGTAATACATCAACAAGGATGGTCAGAATGATGTCTCATCAATGAATACTTAACTATTTGAGATGAGATTACTTTTGGTAATAGGTTAATAGACGGGCAGAACTATGTAGAAAATTATAATAAAAGCATGAGCAGTAACTAATGCATTAGAAATTTGATAATCATCAATTAGACTACCAGGTCAATCTAGCTCTTGTAAAATGAAAAGACTAAGGGACGTAGTATTATACCTACTAAGCGACGTACTATGCCCCAAAAATTAAGTATATTGTATCAATATCTTTATGACTCGTAGAAAATAGTCATCGTTGCAAGGTGAAGAAATAGGATAGTTAAAATATTGGATGATAGATTGTAAAGCTATCAATGGTGTAAGAATACCTCCTATTACGTTTTATAGTAAATATTATGATGTTGGAATGCAATTCCGGAGTAGTATTTAATATAGTAAGACCTAAAAAGTTGTCTTTTATTTACGGCTTTGAACGGCATTATTATTTTTTTAAAACTTAGTCTTGTTAGAGACTTTTAACTGTTAAAAATAAATATTCCTCTGAAGGAGATGATAATGAATGTTGATCTAATGGATCTTTCTTTCTTTTCTTTTGTTTTTTAAATAATGATGTTCATACTTGACTGTGGTGATCTATGATGGAGGCTGCATAAGCAATCCGTACACCTTATTCGTTTAGTCATATTACTACTTAGGAGTAAGGACATACAACTTCTTGTAGAACTTCAGATGCTCGCATTTAGTACTATCTACTGTATATTTAGGTTGAATAGAGAACTACACAAATAGAATTTAGAATAACTTTGTTAATTAAGGACGTATTTGAGTTATAATAATAGTTTCACTCTTCCGTCCTTTCTAGTATTTTCAATCAAATAAAAATATTTTTTTGTATAAAATTGTTTTATTAATACAAAATTAACATGAACAACAACCAAAAATGGAAATATATATAACCATGGTTCTAACTGTTGTGCACAACAAACAATGGATGTCGATGATGATGATGATGATGATGACTATTATTCGACAATGATGATGTGAACGCAGTCTCATTTGATTAACAGTAGTAAACTAGCTGCACTACGGTGGGTAAAATGGAAACTTCCTGTAAAGAGATGAAAAAAGAAATAAGAGTTAGGATTAATTAAGTCTCTCTCTCGTTTTATATATATCTATATCTATATCTATATCTATCTATCTATCTATCTATCTATCTATATATATATATATATATATATATATATATATATATATATATATAAAATTTCCACATGAAGACAACCAACTTTTTCCCTTGAGGTCAAGATTTAAAGATAACAGTTTTCAAGGAAACAGCTAAACAGTAACCCTTATGCATAACGCAGCAAGTGGCTAACCCTTAGGGTAAAGACATGCCGAAGATGTCTCGCGGCCGAGGTCGAGGTTATGATGCCCACCTGGACCTGATGCCCGTGCGGACTCCAAGTCTCACTATGTTCATATATCTTCCGCGTTTGTTTCATGTTCTTGTCTACGACTCAGGATATCTCCTTTCAGAATATTTTTCAATTCACCTACAAAAGCTACTTCTTGTTCGTAGAATATTATACGAACATTTTGAATTAAATCGTAGTTAGCAACCTGGATTTCGTGTCGACTCCATGGTTTCCCATGCTCTCGTACGGCCCAGAGGGATAACTATATGTTGATAAGCAAGTAGATCATCAAGGAGGCAACACAGAAGACCTAGTGAAGTGACTTGTAAAAGCATGATTGAATAAAGGAAGAAATACGAGGGGTGATCAGAATGTAATATTTCAAAACCTGCAGTAAAACGTGTAAATATCATTTCATACAACTAATACCGCCAATAGATTGTATATACATTAGGTTACTTTTCGACAGTCTCCATATCGGTTGAGGCACTTCTCGCTTTGTGGGAAGCGTTTGAATATTCCCTCCTGGTAAAAATCCTATCCTTGCGTGTTCAATTCTCTGCAGATGAAATTCTGAACAAATGAAGATTTTATTTCGTGCAGCACTTCAAGACCTTGGGAAAACCAATGAGAACACGAACCACAGCGATGCTTCTATTGAACATCGATGTAAAAGCATACTTAGCTGTTTATCACCGCAACCGCGCCACTAATTCACGATGGCGTTCGACCTCTGGATCGCGATGTAGCCTTATATCTCTGGCATGCGCTTACCAATTTGAATCTATGTGTTTGTGCCATCATCGAGGCAGCGACCGCGAGGTATCTTAGGCATATCTTTACCCTTAGTTACTTTGACAACGTTCGTGGTCGTTGATGCATGCTTGACAGTTTTATTCGTGATAGTAAAAGGTTGTTTAGTTTATTATTCCACTATATACTGTATATACTCTGTATCGGAAATTAAAGGTTTTGAGTTCTATTCCCATTCGTTCTGTAAAAAACTAGAATTAATGTTCGCGTAAAATCTACTACATGTCGAATATGGAATTTTCCAATAGCCATTGTAATAGACAAATATTTAGATATCCCCTGGGAAAGAAAAATGTAATAGATTATAAATACAAGTAAATGATTATGGACGAATTCTGAGGGAACTTGAGAAGCTTTTACTGGCACGTTATTGTTCATCACAAACTTGCATGACTTGGCATAGATCTAAAAACTCTTCATATTAAAGACGAACGCTCTATCGCTGATTCTCTATGCCTCTTGAGTTGATTTATAATTTCTAAATTAAGATTTTCTTAAACCTCAACTGGAATATGGTGGCCAAAGTATAATCGTAGTAAATATAAAAGAAAGTAATAAATTATTACTAGTATTGTTTTCCGTGAGAAATTGGTTGCCAAAGTTGTCGGATCATTAAAATTTACGTTGATGTGATCAATAACTCAAGTGATCAACAGGATGATAATAGCAGCTGCTGGTTCGGCGAGTCAATGAAGAGCATGCTCGGTCACTCGCAAAATAAGACGGTTGATGGAAGGCTCATCAGGCTAATGGTAGTACGCAACGATAACCATCATACAGTGCTCCATACGAATGCGAGCTTCTATTGTTTTTGCATATTGTGAAGTCAAAATCTCATACTTTATCTGCTTATGAAAGTTTGGCGATCCTTTTCAGTAGCGACGCTATATGAGACATGAATTTACAGTATTAAAGTGGAATTCGATCCACCATAATGTGTCCAAATTTCAATGCTCCTTCACTGGTAATCGAACTCTGGATCGCATGCGAGCCACTACAACAGCATGAAGGTATTCATGTTTTAACACTTTTCATTAGTGCCATCGGCAAGCGGGCACGAAGTGAAGAGATTTTGAAATGAAACGAAATCTTTGAGTTTTACGTTCCACTGTTATGCAGGTTAGGCTAAAGGAGACGGTGAAGAGATTATGTAGGAATATAGCACTTCTACCGATGGCAAAGCGACACTAGGCATGTATAATTTCAAGAATGAGGCAATCGTGGCACAATTACACGATGGTGTCAGGTCCATCGAGACATTCTCATGAGGCAATTTACTAAGACAAGAAGTTAGTTGGTTTAGGTTATATGTTGGGTGAGAGAGTCATGTCTGCCAAAACATAGTTCGACAATATAAACGAGTTCACTTAGATTACCATATTCGCCATCTTTCTTTCATAACCTTTTCTTTTACTGTTTTTCAGTTTCCGATTAACTATAATCCTACACTACCTTGCGAAAAAAATATAATTATCAGCTAATGCTTTTCTATGAATAAACTTGTTTTAAACAGTAATTTTTTAAATATCCACGCCGTAAAAGATTGATTATTCATATCTAAATATATTAATCGATGTTTCGTATACGGTATGATGAAAACATTATAGTTAAACTGTAGAGTACATATTTAAAAAGTAATGGAACATGAAATTGTCGCCTCTAACTGTTTCATTAACTGAAACATGCGACCAATAACGAGACAAGTGCCACGGATAAATTGTGCAGAAGAGGCAATTTAAATGTCCCACCGAAGACGGTCTATGAATGCTCAAGTTCGCGCTTATCCCGTTTATGGCTGTTCACCTCGACTGTTATGAAATAGTGTTTATTAATGGCAGTCTTAAATACACAATTATTTCGTGGCGTGAACAGTACAAAGCAATGAAAAGATTCTAACTAAAAACTAAAGAAAAATCATTTTCATACTTACACAGATCTATTCTTCTTCTTCTCCTGATATCGTCTGATAACGTCCACCTCCCGCAGGTGCATACTGATTTACTACTTGAGGAACATTTTCAATCGCTGCATTTAGTTCATCTGGAGGTGCTGCGTATCCTTTGCCAAGAATGAAACTGCCATCATCTCGTGGTTCCTTTGCTCGAGAATATCGTCCCTCGGTAGCGGATCCTGAGAGTGGTTGAAAATGATTACTGTACTGGAGACCTGGTGAGCCAGTTGGTGCTGATACAGAATTTGAACCAAACGAGGCAAAATTTTGAGCCCCACCACTTGCGTATGGAGAGAATTGCAGAGCTGGATTTCCACCTCCTGTAATACCACTTCCTTGAAGTGCTGTATTTCCTAGAGAAGAAACAGGAACTAGAGGAATGTTACCTGCTCCACTATATGAACCACCGGTATTAACTGCTAATTGATTTTGACCTGGATGAGCTCCTGAAGAACTTAAACCTGTATATGACTGACCAATATTTGACACTCCACCGAAATTAGTATACTGTACGTTTCCGGCACTTGGTCCACCCGATGTAAGCGGGTATGATAAGATTTGTCCTTGTTGTAGAGCTCCAGGTGATGCAGTTAGCACTATTCCCTGTGTGTACTGACCGCCCGATACAGGATTACGGCCACTTTGCCCCGAAGAAGGATTGTACACTGTAACAGTTCTACCGGATTTACCACTTGTTCTACCCGCGGAATGAGCTATCGGTTGGGTACCCGCACTATAGGAACCTTTTCCTCCACCTGAATAACCCAAGTTTGATTGAGCATTAGCTGGAGTCTGTACTCGATATCCGCTAGTAACCGTAAAAGATTGCTCACCGCCTCCCCTACTACCTACACCACTATTATTATCACTATCACTGAAATCAGCATTTCCTCTGGTTATAATGTAATTTCCGGTTTCTTTTCCACCAGTAGGAGATGTGTAATAAATTTTGTACGTATTGCCCGATCCACTATCTGGCTGAATGAAATAGCCAGACTCTTGGTTGCCAAATGAATTTTGACTAAAACCATTGTTTAAGGTATACCCAACTTCCTGTGTTCCTGAACTACTGTAAGTGTCTTGTCTAATTTTAGTTAAACCAGAAGGTTTCTTTCCTGATATCCTATCAGATTTTTTCTGATTGAATTGCGTGTTGGTAGGGGTATGTTGAACACTCACAGTATATTCTGTCAATCCATCATTGCCGTTATTATTGAATTTTGTACTTCCATGGCTGGCAGAATTTTGGACGATATTTCGAGCTGACCCTTGGTGATGTTGCGTTTGTTGTTGTGCACTAATTAAACCATAGTTTCCTTGTGAATTGCTTGTCTGAGTTAAAGCTTGTGCACTAGGAAGAATTTGTTGTGCACCTGAGTACCCTCGTTGTTGGAAAATGTTGTATACAATTTGACGAACATCTTTGTTAGGAACTTTCTGAACATTTGTGATTTCTATTCCGTGCCCTTGTGGTTTATTATAATTTCTTTGCTGTTTTTGACCATTGTTCTGGTAATATAGTGTTTGTAAATTTTGAACATTTTGAGTTTCTTGTCCAGAACCTCCGTGAGACGTATGTTTTCTTGGCGACTTCGGTTTAGAATAAGCTGGGTGTCTTTGGGGTGATTCTAAAGGACTGTTGATACCAAAATCGATAGTTGAATAGCTGACAGCTTGAGGAACTTTTCGTCCTATTGGCGATCTTTCACTATATTGTTGAGGAAGACTCGTCGGAGCCTGCTGAACTCTGCTTTCACTATTTCTGTAAGCACTTTGTTCTTTTTCTTCCTCATATCTCCCTTTGTGTCTTTGGTCAAAATTAGAAGTGCTTCCAAAGGAACTATCTAATTCTTTCGCTACTTTGGCACTACCAACGTTAATATCAGATACTCCAAGAAGTAATGGTCTGTAAGTGACAGGCAAAATGGTATCAGAAGAAGTATCTCTCTTTTTACCGTGTTTGTCTGAGTGTTTTAAGTGTTTTGCTGTGCGTTTTGTGGGTTTGCTATCTATGCCGTATCCAGTGTGATATACAGTAGATGTAAACCCAGTAACCTTCACCGAACCTTTTGTGCCATCTAGATGTTCTACGCGGAAGTTCTGGCCACTCTCGCTGGCTAGAGAGTCCTCTTCTTTTTGGCCAGCCAATCCGCTGTTGGTTGTGGCTGGTGTTGAAGCTCTTTTGCCCGAGACTTTTCCTTCCGTACCTTCAGCAAGGTTGGAAGTACTGACGAGTGATATAACGACGACGAAAATCTGGAAATATACAAGAAAGAAAAAAATATATGTAAAACCAGTGTAAAACGAATGCAGATACATGGAAAACATAAAAAATAGAAGGGTTCATAAGACTAATTCTCATTAATATACATAGTATGTTCGTGTATAATCTTGTACTTCGGCTCTACGTTTGTTCATCTGGTCATGCTACTCACAGAAACTGTATATTTTATTTTATTGCAAGGAATGATTTATTTATTGGGTTGTCCATAATGAATCCAATGTCATTGGGAAAATCATACTTGCATAGTGTACCTTAAAATAAACTACTGACTTTTATGCTTTTTATTTTCAGTTCCACGTTTCTCTAAAGGTTGTTAATTACTTGTAGTTCTGCTTCTGATTTAACATGGAAACAAATTTTACTTTATTTACATTACAATTTGAAGTCAATTTTACATAACGAAACATATACTCCGTTATAAAAAGTTCTTGGATTTGAGATTTTTACTTACTAGTTAGGTACAGCTAGTAAGGCAATAGTTAATAGTAAATATCTTTCATTTCGACGTACAGCTTGTAGATTAACATTACGTAAAGGGACAAAAAAAAAAAAAAAAGGCTCATGAAAACACTCATACTTTTTAATACTAAACATGCTTTTTTGGAGGGATAGGGATGATTGAGTTGATTTGTTTAAGTGGAATTAAAAAGTGATTGAAGAGGAAGATCCCCATTATCTTCCCTGTAATTTACACGCTGTGTCCTGGGATCGAACTAGTGACCCCGAGCATCAGATGCAATCGCTTAACCACTTCTGTTATTCATTTTATTTAGCCATGTATTTTATAGTACAAGTTACAAAAATGTGTGTGTTTTTTTTTTTTACATGCGACAGTGAATAATACAATTGAAAAAGACATACTAACATTGAAGAGAAATTTGTATTAGTGTGAACGATACCATGGTGTTAATAGTTAAATTTACAAACGACAAGATAATTGTAGAAGATATTTTTACTTTAAATTGAGCTATCGTGCCACTGAGCTACACATTGGAACACGTTCAGTATATGTAATTCGAAACCCTGTGGGGAAAAAGTCGTTGATAGGCTCCCACCAGGAAAAATTAAATTAAAATCTAAGTTTAATGTCTCATAATATTATGCCGTTTAGGTCAAGGGAGACGTATGATTGAGACAAGTGAATGATGATGAAAGAATTGGTGGAATGAGAACGTGGAAGGAAACGGGAGTACCCCCAGAAAACCCACAGACACGATGTTGTCCACCACAAGTTTACTTGACCGGCGATAGAACCATTGACCCCACACACCAGAGGAAAGCGCTCTACCAATGAGTCATCGTGTCCCCAACCAGAAAAAAAAATGAAAGAAGAATATAAAACAGAATCTTTAGAGAGGTTGGTAGCATTAATTTTGGCTTTCACAGGATTAAATTCTGTGAGAAGTGTTTCTTCACTCGTCACTAAACTTTCGGGCTCCTTATTGATTGATTGGATTTTTAATTTTCTTTTTTAGGGACGAGACCTGCTGTTTGAAGCGAGATCCGAACCACAGTCCAAGTGCAAAGACAGCAAGCGCTTTCACCATTGATCATAAGGAGATACACTTGGAACTGCAGGTAAGTGTTCTTCCTCTGGTTCGTGGTGACAAAAGCTTTAATTTTTACCAATTCCCTCAAGAGACGCCACAGAAATTATTGTTAAGAAATTATTAAAACAATTTCTTTTATTTATTTATTTTGGTAAGATTTATCTTATTTCATTCAGAGGTTTAAATGCCAAAATGAAAACCGGATGTAACATATAAGATTACCGTTGCTTTGTATTGTAAGTTTCGGTACTGCAGCCAAGCAGATCGAATTATCCTTAAATGCCACGTGATGCAGCAGCGTGAGGAATTAAATCGTCGCAGGAAACAAAAGAAATTCATCATCAAACGAAGGGGAAAAAGTTAAATAAAAGCAAGTGCTTGGTGACGAAGTGTAAAGGATTCTCCCCAGTGACTTACGGAATTAGTTTTTTTTTTTTTTTTTTTTTTTTTGACAGAAACATGGACAAAAGTCATGTAGTTTCTGTAAGATGGATTTCCCAACTTCGTGCTCTTTTCTCTCGTAGTAAGCCGTTAGTAAGGTGTAGAATTAACAGCAACTGCAATCAGCTCTAGTTCGTAATACTGCAAGTGAGTTCTTTTGGATTGTACGTGGTATACAGGGCCGGATTTAATGTGCTGTCTCCCTTAGGTCGAAAGTTGTTTGCCGCCCCTAACCCTAACATATCGATAAAATTTTAACACAATAGAAACCTTTTTTAAAAAATAAACTTATTTTATGCATATCTTTGTTTCAAAATTTTCGTATAAATTTTAATGAATTTTGGTATGATAGATTGTTGTAAGGCGCACATGCGCAAGAGCATTGCGAGGGTTCGTCACGCACCTACGTCACGCAACAGCATTACGCATTCTCTCTTTGCTCTATGCAACTATCAATACAACAAGTACAGCATTAGAATTCCACGACATTTCAACCAACAATGATTAAAGCCAGTAGATTCGTTAATGGAATTATTTCCTGGAGGACGTACTTTTACTTTAATCGTGTAAATTATTATTATTCATCTTACGCAATTTATTCGTCTTTTTTTTATTAAGTTTCTGTCCAACACCGGCCCTAGCCCCGTGTCTAGTGATAAATCTGGTCCTGCGTGTGTGTGTTCGGAAGGAGTAAGCAGAATTCAGTGGCGGACCTACTATAGCACAAAGTCTCGTAACAGCCTACATAATCGCATGATACCCATGGTCCTGTTATCACTTCAAAGAATCTCTTACCGTCCTGGAACATACAGGCTCGCAGTAAGAAACGTTAAAAATAATGGATATATTCACATAATTTTCTTTGAATTTCAATGACATATGCTTATCACGGGACATTAGAGTTCTCAGTGAAAATTTTAAGGATAGTGAAAATATTCACTGTATTTCCCTTCGCTTTTAATGAAATATTTAGGCTTTCAGTGAAAACTTTAAAGAAAATGGATTTTAATGGGATATCCCCGTCACAGAACATTAGAGTTCTCAGTGGAATCTTTGAGAATAATGGAAATATCCACAGGATTTCCCTTCGATCAGTGGGATATCCCATTAAGTGCCTGTCACGGAACATTAGTGTTCTCAGTAGAAACTTTAAGGATAATGGAAATATCCACAAAATGTAGCTTGGATTTCAATGGAATGTGTCCGTCCCATAATAAGATTTGAATGTCCAAATGTCGTCTTATGTCTATTGACAGGAATGTCGCAGAAGACAAAAGAGGACATCTAGATTCTCACCGAATATCCACGGGTTGTCTACTGGCGAGAATGGGACGTCCCACAGAATTGACTTCCAACGGAATTATTTGTGCTATATGAGAGAGCAAAGCCCAAACTTCTGAAGAGCTCTTTAACTCTCTTTGGACGTACCGCATTAGAAAATAACTTATTTTTACGAGAAAATAATATCGCGATGGAAATTATGGTAATATGATGTGGAACATTTTTCGGTTTCTGAAGGATTGCTTTTAGAAAATCTTAAGAATTGAATTTGTTCAGTTGTTTGATATCCTTACAATTTTGTTTAAAATGTTGGAGTCGAAACAATATCTGGTAGTTATCGCACGAATTAATTCTAGTAAAATTTAGCCGTAAATGGAGTTGAGTTGATTTTGAGTTTAACGTCCCTTTTCAGCAGCGAGGCTATATGAGACGTGGACCTACTGATTAGCGTGGAATCCGAACCACATGAGCTCCTGCCGGGAATCCAACCCGGGTCTCCCACGATAAAGGCGCGTACGCTAACCGCTTAGCCACGGAGGAGCCCCTAGTTGTAAATGGGGGAACAACATGAGGAAACAGAGTATGTCATCATCAGTAGCCTTCTACTTTGAATTATACTGTCTAAGCAGTGATGTAAATACTATATGTACCAAAACTAGTGGTGGCTTTTAAAAAGAGTCACATCGGTAAAAAAAAAAAAAAAAAAAAAAAAAAAAAAAAAAAAATTATAGCTACAAACTAAGGGAGAAAAAAAATTCCTGACGTGCTAAGTCTCGTACATTGGACAAGTTTTTTCCTCTTAGTAATAACATTTAATATTTACCGATATTAACTTTTCTTAAGAACTATCAATAAAATATATCGGAAATATATATTTTTAACAAAAAGTAATATTCTTATCTGCTGTTTCAAAATACTTTAAAAAGAAGACAAATTTCTGTTAAAACTGTGAGTAAACTCACGATCATTTTCAGTGGAGATATCTGCCCTTGATACCTCTTTGTATGTTATATTTTAAAGTTATAAATTGGTGTAATCATACTTAGTCATATAGACTGATGACCCATAGAAAACCCTTGCTGCGATGGTGGTGCCTAGAAATCAGAGTATCACCACTGACTTGATTCTTCTTTAAGTTTAACGTCTCTAAGTTTGATACGAGATTAAAGGAGGTGGTTATGATGAGATAGATGATAATAGTTTTACGGAGGAATTGGGAAAGTCCACTACAAAGTTTATTTGATAGGAACTGGTATCGAACCAAAGATTCAGCATATCAGAGATGAGTAGTTTACCACTGAGCTATCACTTCCTCGTCACTGACTTAATGTTTATTTCTTTTGAAATAAGCGTAACATTTCAATCAACCTAGCATGAGTTTTGGATTTGTAAGTCAGAAATACGAAAGTATTGTTTTCGCAAAGTGAGAAATTAAGTTAGCACGTATTGACTGATGTTCTTCGAAATATTTTCACTGAACTAAATTTGTGAGTTGTTTATTATATGACAGAACTTGTAAATAATTAACGAGAGCACTCACTACCTTTTTTTAAAATGTTCATACACAAAAGATCGCACAATTTTTAGTTGTGTTCTTCTAAGAATTTCTTCTTGTAGTGAAACATTAGTTCCCAATTTCACTTTTAAGTGACAGAATTTATGTATATTCAGCAATACATGATAACTTTGAACAAATGGGCATCTGTAAATCCTAACTCCTCCTCCCTAGAATACTAAGTGGGGACAGATTACGCGTTTATATGCAGTCAACAATTAATTATATCATCGATCTAGGCCAGAGCGGCCTATACACTAGTAGGTTGCAAGTTAATCATAGGCAACATTTAACGGAATGGAAAAAGAAGAGATCTAACACTACTCTGCCTAGTTGTGGACGAAATTACAATTGAGGCTATTTCGTTTCGAAAAGATATTCAGAAAGTGATACCTCGTCTTTGGAAGTGTATCTGCTTTAATTAAAAGAGCACCAACATTCTGTCTCGAGGATAGAGTTAACCGTGTGACGACATGAGACAGTTTTATTTTTTCTTAATAGTAGCAGAGACACTTTCCGAGATGAGATTAGCCTGAACCCTCGTTGCGTAGGCAAGCCTACACGGGAATTCCCATTCTGCCTAAACTTTGTAGACATTGAATTCTATGAGAGGAGGAACTTCTTAGGGAAATGCAGTACCGAAAACCATGACTCCTAGCGTGTTTGTATGCAGATCGGAACTCATGTATAAAATGGCTGTAGTAACGAGTGTGGGAACTAAATCCAAACGGTCAAAATGCAAGGAGAATTCTGACGAGGACAAAATCCAAAGGACAAAATCACAGGAGTATATATTGGATGTACCAGTGCACACCCTATATGATTATTTTTTCCCTTTAATTGTCATGTATTCTAAAATGTTATCTGTATTTGTTCAGCTGAAATAACTTTTTCTTTCTTTCTTTTAAAATGCTGAAAACTCGTAAAATGCGTAAAAAAAGTTGTACTAAAAGTACAGATTAGCTTTAATTACTTTCACACATATTCATATGAAAAGTTATGGGTATTCCTATTTATCATATCTTTAATACGTTTGAAATACGTTTAGCATATTACAGTTAGACCATTCATTTTAATTACGAAAAATTCTCTTGAAGAAATCCCTCCATGGACAGAATTCCCCGTCTCGAAAGATTAGGCAGAACGGGAAGACACCGTTGAAAATCTTACTATTTTGATTTTCTTTTTAAGTGCAAATAGAATAAAACAACTTACTTTCGACAAGATAAATTTTCAAGCAAAGCACGCAACGCAAGATTGAATGGAAATCAACCTTTACAAAGCTGTGATCGTCACAACAACGTTTGATCAATCGATTCACAACGATTTCATCCCGACGTCACACCAAACATGAGAAAGTCGACGCTAATCGGCTCTGGCTGAGGATGGAAATCCAATGAAATCGTTCGTTGCATCAACGAATTTTAAAATTTGTATTAAAAAAATGCAAGATTGCACCTCCCAGATTTTTTGAACACCCCCCTAAGTTCAAAATTCTAGATAAATCATTGGCTGTGTGCGTTCCAGGAAATGAGCGGCGGCACACACTTTAGTCAACCCCATTACTGGAGCGGTTTTGTATGCAATTCCAAGACGCACCCACCTATTTTATACCTGAAACTTTGGCAGAAAGAGTGCGTCTTAGATTCGAGTATATACGGTACTAGCATTTGTCACCTATTTCCAATAGCCAGCAAGTGATAATTCGAAGACGTTTACCTAAGATTTCGTTTCATTTCTTATAGTGGATGGGAAGTTTTTTTTTTTTTTTTTTTAATATTTATACTGACAAGCTCATTGAAGTTTATATTTGTGCCTACTTTATCAGGTATATGACCTCTAAAGTTGGAAATATGAGGTATAAAAAAATTCTAGATACGAAAATAAAGCATAAACATGCCAAGTGCCTAAGGTGAAAGTCAACGTAAAAATATAGTTAATTGAAAAGTCTTGCAAAAAAAAAAAAAAATCATTATAACATACATGGTCATTTGGTGTTGTTAATAATAAAATAAAAACTCACAATTTAACTGCAACAAACAACAATTGAGCGCACGCATATGTAAATATGTTTCTAGAGATCCACAAATAACGAGAAGAAAGTTATATGGATGAAAAGTTATCAACACATTCTACGCATTGAGTGAGAAGAAAAAACAAATTGTTAGCATTAAAAAAGTAATAATTACAGATTATTGTTTTAATTACTCGTTATGGTTTATAATTGTTTTTATTATTATTTCCTCCAATGAAATACTTGATAAGATTCCTACAAACAATTTTTCATTACTAACAGAACAACTGTACTTTTTTATGATTTTTTTTTCAATACCGTTAACATATCCCTAATTAATGTGTTTAGTCGTGAAAACAGAGTTAATATCACAAATTGAAAAACTTGAAATGGAAGTGTGATTTCCAACATAATCGTGTCGGATATTGAAGTTACCAATTAAAAAAAGGTAAGAAAGTTTAATTTCCAATTGTAATCATGTCAAGTATTGAAGTAACCAAATAAGGGACGAGATGAAAGTTTGATTTACAACAGTAATCGTGTCAAATTTTGAAGTTACCAATTAAGGGATGAGTGCAAGTTATTTTCACTCAGTTAGTTTTGTTATACTAATTATAGATAAATATTATTCAGGCATTTCTTGCATTGTGAACCAATCTCTAATACGCCAGGATTTATGGTGTGGTTCTGTAATCGAGTCCTCTTGTAGGCTAGGTAGTGTGATACGGGAAGAGCGTATACTCTCAAGGCTGATCTTTGTTTATGATCTACACATCACCATCTACATCAAATTCAAGCTCTGGTCATGCTTTAGAGTCCACGTTAATAGTAAAATTTGTTTTTTCTATAATCTCTGTGTTGCATAACAGCGTAAAACATAAAAATTCAAACGTAATTCAAGGCTTTATTTTTTAATAATCTTGGTGTTGCATAAAGACATAAAACACAAAAATTCAAACGTAATTCAAAGCTTTGTCTTCTTTTATAATCTCAGTGTTATACAACGACGTAAAATTCAAATGTAATTCAAAGTTGTTTTTGTTTGTAATCTCGGTGTTGCATAACGAAGTAAAACACAAAATTCAAACGCAATGCAATCTCCAACATACTTTCCACCTTTTCCACAACAATACTAGAATTAAAGATTACACTTACAATTTTTCTGCGTATAGTTATCTAGTGCTAGGCAAGTTTCGAAAAACTCAAAATTGAAGTGAACTGCGACTCATGACAAACAATAATGAGAAAAATCTGTTCATTGATTCTAAATAATACAATGAATTGAAAAAAAAAATCTCTCAATTGGGAAAATGAAAATGCTAAGTGTGTTTGGCAGATTGTATCCACGAGCAACGAGAATAACTAACAGAAGTAATTGGAAGTATCTTTAATATTCCCGTAAAAGAAAAATTTTGTGTTCACAGAAGCATTTGAAATGAGTTTCCTCACATTTTTTTCTATGTTCGAAAATTTTGTTCTGCTGTGGGCACCGGTTATACACACGTGATTTGACGCCATTCTTCACTTTCTACTGAATTTTATGGGAGGAAGTGGGCTTTCGGTAATTATCCCTTCTTACGCATACAATTTCGAATCAGAGCGCCGTACTTTCTTCTCATCAGTGTAAAGCTCTCAACGTGCTGGTTCAGCCGGGACAGTTCTGTATTTATATCATCTGCTCCTCTAGGAATTGTTCGAAATCTCAAATGTCTCTGTATTTCTCGAAAACAAGTTAATCATTCGTACGATATTTTAAAAGTCCCGCTTTCATCACTCGTCGATACTCGTCAACAAAAATATTTGTTCCATAGTACAAGTAAAGATGTCCTTCTCTTTCTGTAGATAGTCCACGTCTATACTCTATAAGCCAAACCAAAGAATATTATTATTACGTCAACGATTGTGGAAGGATTAACACAACTCGAAAATGGGAGGTTACGAAAAAAGAAAAAGAATAAAAAAGAAAAGCTATGATCATAAGTTGTGCACTGAAACATATCACATGGCCTTGCTCCCTCTTCAGATTCAAGAGAATAGAACCATTTTCGGATCAAGAAGACATACTAAGTTTCTCATTGCGATTTAATTCATCTAACTCGCAATGCTGTGCCTATAAGAAACTTTGCTACACAGGGGTGGGTAAAAGTGGACCTGAAAAGGCAGGTGGACGCATGACGTCAAGAAGTCCCCCGTGCCTATCTTTGCCCATTGTAATTTTTAGTAAGTGGAGGGACGCCATAGATATTTTCTGGAAGTGAGGTAACAGCGTCCACATATTCTCCAGCACTTTTATCTTGGTGCTACATTAAATTTGCGCATGAAAGGCAAGGAGAAGTTTTCTTTGTGTTTCTAAAGCATTACATCAAATTATTTCTTTTATTTTATGCTAATTTTTCAGGTTTATTATATTCAAAGCAATGATACTAGTTTTCGCAATGTTATAATGTTATTTTCTAGTATAAAATAACTCTCTATCAACTTTTATGTGCTTTCTTGGTTCTTGGTCCTGTTCTCTGTTATTGAATTATATCTTCCAAGTACAAATTCATGTTGCCTTCATTATTTTAATTTTTATATCCTCTTCATACTTTGAGCTCATCCGTGGCTAAGCGGTTAGCGTACGCGCCTTTGGCGTGGGAGGCGCGGGTTCGATTCCCGGCGGGAGCTCATGTGGTTCGGATTCCACGTTAATCAGTAGGTCCACGTCTCATATAGCCTCGCTGCTGAACGGGAGTTAAACTCAAAATCAACTCAACTCAACCTCTTCACACCCTAAAAATATGCCACGAAGTGCAGCTTTTGGAGTTCTAAAGCTGAAGCATGACGGTCCTACTAATAGGGCACACCTTGTCAGAAAGTGACCAGGGGGAGCGAGCGCGAAATCTAACTTTATGTAATATCATGGAATATCAAAAGTCTTGTTCATTGAATTACAAATATCTCCGTGAAAATTATGTGAAATATATAATGGAGCTTTAATCACAATTTTAACCTATAGCATACAGCTGACTGAAGGCTGATGGGAAACGGCTATTACAAATGAATTAATACTGCAAGAAAAAATATATAAATTATATGTAGTAAGAGTGAAAAGAAATAAGCATACATGGTAAGAACATGAAAAGGTAATAAATCACTTAGTGTATGCTAAATTGTCCCCGAACACATCTAAGACCCTAGGGGTTGGCTCTTTCTCGATAAACAACTTATTTCAAATAGTAAGCTTTCTAGTATTGTCCAACCGTTTCGTTTTAGATAAAGTTTGTAACATTCCTTAAACTTTAAACTAAGTTCGCGACATCTCTCATTCCAATATGTCAACACAGTCGTCTAACAACTCTCTGGCGCTAAGAAAACGAGCAAGTGTTGGGCGTAAAGTGTTTTGAGAAAGTTATTTCTGGTTTGTCGTTCTATGATTGATCGATTAATAGGGATGTCTTGCTTTTCAATATCTATGTTATATATATTAGTATCTACTGATTAATTTGAGATCCTAACATCTACTTGGATTTATATTCGAGGAAAGTAATTCCAGTAGTATTCGAACCCAGGACCACATGCAAAGAAAGAACTTGATTTTACCCACTTGGTCACCACGAAGGAGTAGGGATTACGATGAGCTAAAGATGTATGATGTATCATAGTTTTCGTTATGAGAAGTGGTTTTTATAATGAAAAGAGTACAGTATATAGTGAAAAGTCGCTGTAACGAACGCCAGTAGAACTAAATGTTGAGAATTGTGCAATTATTTTTGAGGTTACCAAATTTACAAAATAAAGAACGGACACATGGTACACTGGCATAACGCGTAACGTTCGATTACGGAAGGTTATCAAATATCAAAACATACAGTATACTACGTGAATTGTCCGAAAAATATGAAATTTTTAATAAAATTTTCGAACCTTTCGAAACGAAGATTAAACCATGGAGTTTGAAAACACGTAAAAACTATACGTAACTACGAGCCAATTGAACTGAACTCTCCTCTTTTAAACAAACATTTTACGTCTTGTTCGTACTTTTCCCGGCACACCGGACGACTTTCCGAAAAAGAAACAATCCCGTTAAAAATGAGGCGTCTGGTCACCCTATTTTAGGCCTCTTCCCTGTTTCTTATTTAATGTGTGTTATAATAGCTACTTCATTTTAACGAATTTTGAACTTTCAATATAATGAATGGAATTTTGTCTTTTGGTCTGTATTTAACTTTGAGTTTTCAAAGTATATTTAAAAATGGTCCTGTCTCACAATACGTGTGTATCAGGGATGTCCAGTAGGTAGATTCTGAGGGTCCGGAACTCACCCCCCAAAATCCCAACTTTTCTGTAAATTTAGTGTAATTTTAGGGGTGATTTTACAAATTTTAATTAATTTACCTTCATATTGAATTTGGATCGCCACGAAAATCTTCGGGATCCCCCCACCAAATTCAATTCCTGGGTATGTTCCTGATGTGTAATATAAAATGACGAAATCATGTTAGACATAATGTTGGTTGATATCCTCGTAATGATAAGCTGCAAGAGGAAAATATTCGACAGAGCCTAAGTCTTGTGCAAACAACGAATGTGACATATAGTCAAGATTTTCTTCTGTGACGAAATGATGTGCCATAATCACCGCCTCCTCGATTCACTTACCTGCCTGTTCATTCTTTTCAAAAACCATTGCCTCCCGCGTGAACGCTTGTTTTCTAATTTCGACGCTAGAGTGCAGCACGTACTGCCCATTTTTGTGAGTAAATCTCTATGGTTTGCATAGGAATGACCACACTTTTCCAATAGTTTAGAAAAGAAAATGGTCTTATATTGTTGGGTATCATTCTGCAAAGCAAGAAAAGGCAAGTTGGAATACAATGGAGTGTTATTTCATGAAATACCATCCGATAATGAACTATGTAAGAAAATTAATAGGGGAATACATGAGGGATACTAGATTTTCCGTTTCTTCCTCAAGCTTTTGGCAGTTGCATATACGAAACTCTCTAAGTCAATAAACTAACTGTATACTCCACATTTGATGAGTTGAACAATGGGGTGGGTATATTGATGAGGAGTTATGAAATAAAAAAGATCTCCAGTATTAGACTTCCAAACTATACTATGTATAAGTGTTGGCAGTCTTATAGAACGGCTATGTCCTTCGGTTGACAGGTATCAGAGCAAAAACGGCAAGAGCTAACGACATGCAGTTTTCGGGGATCGATTCAGTGTCCCAGGAATATTTTCCATCTCCTTGGACTACCTTCTACTTAAGCCGGAGGTGGTTGAAATCGACCATTTCCGGTTTCAACAGTAAAGCTTATAGCTCAAAACGGTGATAGATAGCCACAAACTGTTTTCGGAAATTGATTCATGGTCTCAGGGAAATAACCCATCTGCACCCCTATATCTTAGTAAAACTGGAAGTTGAAGAAATTCAGTACTCCGTCCAGTTTCAATGTTGATTTTCATATAGCAAAACCGGTAAGAGATTTTGCGAAAGGTTTCCCAGTAATCGATTCAGTCCCAAGAATGTACTCCATGTCTTCAATATAGTATTCAATTTGCATAGCTTGGAAGTCTACTGTAGTTTCACTGTCTGAAACGATACTCACTTGTAATTTTGAATATTGTTGCTCTCGAGACAAGATTTAAGCTACTTCATCTCAAGAAGCTGTTCTATATTGTGAGACAGTTTTGTCATCTCGTTTCTCATAGACAGTTGCTGTTTCGTGTCGTGGGCAACACTAATTTTAATACTAAAACAATGTACAATTTAGCTTAGAGTAAAAACAATCTATATAACATGTTGTGGTGTGGTTTGCGATAGCCCAAAGTCTGGAAAGTGTATTGGAAAATGTACAATTCTTTGTGTTTCACATTTGTATTAGTAATGACTACTGTTGGGGTTTAAACTTCCTTATTATATATAGGGTGGCCCAAAAGTAGGTATACAGTAACTTACTGATCAATCCATTGCTTTTTATATCATTTCTTATTGCTATCCATAAGGTAGACTTAGTTCCTTTATTATTTATTCTTAATGTCTTTGTACTTATATCTTAAGCTCGGAACAGCCGAAACAAATCAACCTATAAGCTAGAATGATATACCTGATCGATTCCGGGGTGTAGGCGTATACCTACTTTTGAGCCACCCTGTGCATTCAGATGCAGAAGACATATATGAGGATTTTAAGGCAAATTGCATTCAAATTATACCAAATATCGCATATTCATAAGTACCATGCGGGGGGCCGGGACCCCCGCCCCGGGATCGGCACCCTTGATTATAGCATCAGAGTTCCTTCACACGAGAGCATAAAATTATATATATATTCTATTTAGGCCAATATATGATTGTGCGTATTCTTTCATTTTTGTGCCTCAGCTGTAACATCAACAAATGTGTTCCTATTTGAACATTTTTTTTTTTTTTTTTGGTACTTCAATGATTACCGCATATTATATCCTTTACGCAAACCATTTAGATTTCTTTACATTCTTTATATTAACATGTATTGTATACGTACAAATGTCAAACTGCAACGCTACAGGATTGACTGTCAAACGGTAGGATGGCATGGTAAGACCTGCCATCTAGTGGCGAATTCGTGACGAAAGGTACACGCATTTTTTGGCTGATTGAGCAGGCAGCTAGAGGGAGCGGACGGATGTAGAAGGCAGTGGCCATAATCTGTGTTAAATTCGCGTGCTAATTTGGCGCCTATCTCAAATGATCTTTTGTGTCTTATCACAGATTTTGTTTTCAAAATTAAACTCCAAATCATTGCATACAATGTAAAAATACGATATGATGAAAAATCACAGAAATACTGTACTTCTTGCAATTACGATAAATCATATCACATCGTTGGCTAGTTCATTTGAAGTTTAGCATTCCAATTAGCATCAAGGCTATATGAGACGTGAAACTACAACTCAACGTGGTATTCGGATCATATGAGTACCCATCGGAAATCGAACCCGGGCCTCCCACGCCCAAGGCACGTACACTAATCATATAGAGGGAATTCCATATTACTTCGTGTATATGTATGTCCAAAATTTTGTTACAAATATTAAGGTACTTTTTGTAAATTTATGTGCAAGTATTGCAGATCCTGCAGTGGATGTAACAACAGGGAGTTCTTGAAAATTGAAATATTTTCAGTAATAAAACTTCACTATAATAAATTAAAAATGTTACATTACATCTTAGTAGGTAAATTACATCTGTTTCATATTTTAAATTTTTGTAATATAGTAATATGGAAGTAATATTACTACATTGCATTTTACATATTTAACTTAAATTATATTCGGAGGCCCTCAAAATTTCAATATACTTGTATTTTACTGTACTTGTTTCCTGGTAAAGCTAAAAATGTTCTATATTAATAGGATCTGAGGTACTACAATTATTTTACCAGCTCCTTTCCTTTCTTTTTTCATGAACCAACATGCAACGAGTTTGCCAATTTAGCTTTTTAGATCACTAATCCGTGGCCGAAAGTTCACAATATATTGCTTCTGGCTCGTAATTCAGCTTTTACATGACTTCTTATAGTAGCAGGATATGAAGAATTTTATTCCGGACATGCGCTGCAGTTCTCTTGTGTAATCAGTGCGTTGTAATTATTTCTTGTATTGTACACGTTACAGTCCACAGATAACGGACATGTCTTAACTTTTGTGCAACAATTATTACTCTCTTTTAACACAGAATTAGTCGGGTCAAAAAAAGAAGGGAACTAGAGAGTATGAAGACAGAAATACATCTTTCCCCATTTCTAGCTTTTTTTTTTTAAATACGTTTCAGTTTTCGACTTTTCTATATAACTGAGAAAATTTTGGTAGGTATGTATTTGTTGTTTACATTAAACTATTTTGTCATTTTTTTTTCAGAAGAAACCAGTTGAGAATGCTCCAAGAGCATTGCCAGAACGAACTTAAAAAGAATTATTTTTTCCTTATTAACTTCTTCAGGTTTTATACCAATTGTTCTATGTACTTTTTTTTTATTATTTTGCTCATTAAACAATTCTTGTAATCTATCTATCTATCTATATATTGCTTCTGGCTCGTAATTCAGCTTTTACATGACTCCAAAGAAAGGTTTATATATTTGTCTCCAATCCTTTCGACAATGAGATCTCGAAAACCACAACTGCTAGAAAGGTGCCGTTTTCGCTGGTCGATTCCAAATTTTGTGTAGATTGTCCACTTCTAATTGAATGTTTAAAAAAAACGTAACCGTTATTTCTTTATTACATTTTTAGGGATACACTAAAAGTGTTGAAATTTTAAAAAAAATCATATCCTATGAGTTATACATTCCAACACAACATGGTTGTATACAGGGGTTGTACACCTCTCAGGTGTTTGTTAATGGCTAAAAGATAATGGAAAACGAAGGACAACCACTTTTTCAGGATAAGATGAATCTTTATCGTTTGAAGTGCTTTGCCCAATGAACACCATATATCACCGACATTATAATTAATTGTGCATGTAATGTATTTGCTTATTACACACTGCATCCAAGAAGAAAGAAAACACTGATCATACATGAATTAGAAACTCCAACCGGAAGTAGGCTCAATCTTGCAAACGGTGCGAGATATTGAAAAAAATAATCGAAAAAATCTCCTCTTTATGGTACCCCTTGCCGATTTTTTTTTTTTTTTTTTTAATCAAGACGTCTTTCACTTGTGGCTGTAAAGGAACATGTATAAATGTTGTGAGGAATGACAAGGAGATTCATGCTTATATGTGAATGATGCGCTATGTGGAGAGCGCAGGTTCAGCTAGTCCATTTTATAATTTCCTTGAGTACTAAATTTTTTCCATATGTTTTATTTAAAAATTCTGTTAAAACGTTCTACGATGTGTTGTTTTATGAAGACCCATGCTCAAAATGAAGAGATCAAAATTGAAAAAAAAAAAACAAAATATCTCTCTATGACTTACGGTTCCCAAGAAATGGCTCCTTAAATCTCCCGAAATCCGACCTTATTTTGGTTATATATCTGTGGAACAGTGGTCAGTTAGCCAGAGGCCACCAGTTACTATTTGATACCAAGATGTTCACTATCCTCTTAGGTATTGATCAACCCCAATATGATCTCTCTATGATTTACGGTTTCCGAGATATAACTTCTTAAATCTCCCAAAATCGGAACTTCTTGGCCAATATCTCGGGAACGGTAAGAGTGATGCGAAAAATTGATGCTCTATCCAATGGAGAGCTCAAAATTGAGAAATTTGCAAGTAACAGACACACACATACACAGAGACATAGAGAATTCAGTAACGAACTTTTTAAGTTTGTTGAAAGGAAGAAAGAAACTTCTTAAACCCGATATACAGGTTTATAATAAAAATCGTTTATGATCCATGTTAATCAAGGGGGCGCGATGGGTCAGTGGTAGAGCATTCACCTCCGGTGCTTAGGGTCCCTGGCTCGATCCCAGCTCGCACCGTGTGGACTTTGTGGTGAATAAACACCGTGCTCGTGGGTTTTCTCGGGATTCTCCCGTTTCCTCCCACTTTCTTCATTCCACCATTTCATTCATTTCTCATAATCAACGTCTCCTTTAGCCTAATCGGCACAAGCGTGGGACGTAAAACTAAAAGATATCATTTCCATGTTAATCAAAGCTGTTAATTCATCCATGTCCATTACTGCTTGCTGTTAACCAAAACCAGTACTCTTTGCTGAGCATCATTCCCTTCTTAAGAAAACTGAATGAATCTTGCAGTTGCCTGGAAACAATGATACATAGTTTGGTACAGGAAACAATATCCCTTTCTTTTTCGCTTTCTGATTGTGTTTTCAAGAAATGTAATATAAAAAAGAAGTTCATAAGCTACTAAAGTAATTGTCTTTTTATTGTTCTTGTTCATGTTAGTTTTTTCTATTACTATTATTATTATTATTTTGAGGTCGAGTTTCAATAACATTTAATCCTTCGCTGATAAAAAGAAAGAAGGCATTTATCTTCTTCTTTTTTTTATTTCCCTTCCCTGATGACACATTACACGTGCACTGTTCTCACTTTCTTTCTGTCCTCTTTCTATCACATGTGACTTGCCGCGTGAGTTTAGGAAATATACAGTGTACTGTACACAAAGGGTTGACAACGTACTTCACGCATGCCAATCGAGGCACGCGGTTTAAATTTTCGTACCTTAAAGAGTAATCTACAAACAAAGAAAATTCTCATATACTGTCATTCAAAATTTATATATATTTCATATATATTTCATATATTATATATAGTTTTATTTCAATTTGTTATTGCTACACTTATGGACCTTTATATAGCTTTTTGTTTATACTTGTTATTGTTAATTTTATATTCTATGTTATATAGTTTCAGTGTAAAATGGCTGCCTTGCTGTATCTGGAACTTTGGCAAATAAATAAATAAATAAATAAATAAATAAATAAATAAATAAATAAATAAATATATATATATATATATATATATATATATATATATATATATAAGAAACTTTTCCATTTAAATAACTAATTAATTTTGTTTCTTCTCGTGGTAATTAAAGCGTTGAGAAAATGAAAGAATTAGAAACAATACTAACGATGCGATGTTTTTCCTGCTATTTCCAAGAGTAGAAATTGAACAAGACACTTTCACGGGTACCCTACATCTGAATTTCTGAGTTTCCAGCCATTGATGTTTATAGAGGCTGATCTGTTCCAATCAGAACAAATTTCAGTTCTTGCCAAGTAAAATAATAAATTACATCACCATCTAGCATGCTCGAGGTGATGGCCTCGGTATTAACCAATTTATGTTGCTGCAGCAAACTTCGATGCAATTGTGCTAGGGACGGATTTTCCCTTTTCTGTTTGCATCTAGTCACTTAACGGGAGTAATATCTAGTCACTTAACGGGAATATCCTCGAACTGAATAGCATGAATATTAGTCGCATCTACCATGCATCGGTACAAGGACAGTGAAGCTTTCGCCGTTCGGCTTGAGGCTTGTCCTAACAGTTCCACAAGATGGGTGTTGCCGCTATACAATAATGTTATATCTTCTCTCTAAACTATAGAGAGGACGTGTTGTTCTAATAAATAGCACTAGTTTTGACATTTTCTTCGACCTTCCGAGTTTAGAACCTTGTTCTGTAACAAAAGAAGCTTCAAACCTTTCAAGAAACTTCCTTTGAATCGACGTACAAAGGTATACTGGTCTTTTACATGAGCATCTCTGTTGGTAATGACCCGAACTCTTCCAGTCACTTATGTAAATATATGATTCTTCCATTGTCACAACAAATTTCAAACTAGTGCTCACACAGCATTCTGTACTTGCTATGTCGCTCCGCGATATACTGTTCGCTGGTCTTGGAGACAGTGCAGCCTCAATTTTTGATAGATTGCACAATTTACTGTTGATCGGTCTACTTGTAATCGTTTGATCATAAGATTCTGTGTGGATGGACTCTCACAGGTTGCCATATCCCACATCTTCTTTAGTACGTATACTGTATGTCTTGTGAGCCACTGACTCTCTCTTTCGACGCGATTTATGTTGGTAATGTGGGTTATGGAGTAGGTGTTTAATTATATTACCAGTTATCCATCCCACCATAAATCCATTGTTATGACACTGTTCTACCATGCGGAAAGTGCTAAAGTGCATATGAAAAGAGCCATGATATACCCTCCCAAAAGCTATTGCTTCGGTAGCCGCTATTAAGCCATGTGTCATACATGTCGCAAAGAAGAAAAAAAATTAGAAGCTATGACACAAGTGACGGGAGTCTATGATATTTAAGTTTCTTGCACCTAATCATCCGACGTAGTAAGCGTATTTACTAACTAACTAATGAAAAAAAGAAAGAAAAAGAAGAAGAAACTGATTATGAGTACTATGTAATTTCCATTTAATTGGATCTACGGTGACTGATACGTTAAAGCGAGTGGTCCAGAAGTTTGCTTCAGCTGTATCCCAGTCCAAGACTTCTATTGGAAGTTATGACTCAACATGAAGAACGTTATATTATCTCTATACGTCTCAAATGTTAGGCAATATACTAAGGTGGCACATTAATGGATACATTATAAAAGAACGGTAGGCATGTATTCTTTTGAATATGTTTCTGATACGTCTTGGCTCAGAAATAAAATACATGGTTCAGCATGATGACCTTTGTGTACACTGCATTTTTTTGTGCTTCCGATTGATTGATAGGTCTTTGACCTGAATTAAGAACATCAACAACAAATATGAAAAGATAACAGGAAGTTGTAAAGGATTAAATATTTCCAAAGCACAGACCATTATATTATATCAGCCAAAAACATATAGAAGTAGTTTTTAAAAATAATTAGTATTTTATATATCTAGTATAAATGTAGTAGTTGTAAATTTAACGCTAACATTGGTCAAATTATATGAATTGGTAAAATACATATATGAGGCTAAGTTTTATATTCTGTATCCTAATATGGGAAATTACAAACGTTGCCAAAGCAACTAGTAGAACGTTTACCGTGGCCATTTAATTACCATATGCGCATTAGATGCGGGAGATCTGGGTTCCATTTCTTGTAGGAGCTCATCTGAGTCAGATTTTCCATTAAGCAGGGGTACCCACAAAGGGGGGCTATGACGCAAACTCCGTCAATGAAATATTTGGGGGGGTTAAAATCTATATAAATATGTTTGAGGGGTGTAAAAATTAATCGAAAAGAAGATTTTTTCATGGAAGAACACCTACGGATAGACAATTGAGGGGGGGTGCGTCATGGACATAAGGGGGGGTGGGCACCACTGCATTAAGCTATAGATTCGCGTCTCATATAGCATCATAGCATCACTGTTCACACATATATGTAATAAATTTAACATTTTAACATATATATATATATATATATATATATATATATATATATATATATATATATATATATATATATATTGATTAGAGTTCAACAAACGTTTTCGGAATACAGGTTTAATGAGGCGGGGTGTAATGCGTCACACACAGTCTAAGCTTATATGCTTATTGTACGTCAGAAAATTTATTTCTACATTCTTAAATTTCCAGTCATACCCCATGGGACTGCGCGCCTCACCTGTTGGAAATCACTATTTTAGACTAATACCTGTTGGATAGTTCTAGTTATATGCTAGGAAGCGTTACGGGAACGTAACGCATATATACCTGGCAGAATGAGGTTGTAAAAATTGTCTGTGACAACATTTCGGATGTTAAGAAGATTTCTACTAAAATGTTATACTACACACAATACATTAAGTTTAGGATTTTGGGATGATGTATTCACATTGATAATATTTAGACAATAGCGTATATGTGGTGTTCATTTAGAGTTTGTTAGAATATTTCGGGATGAGACGAGAAAAGGTCTTCTCAATATCAAAATGAGACGAGAATTCGACAAAATTACAAGACAAGAAATCTTTATTTCTAGTCTCGTGGTCAACACTAGCCGCATAGAATTTTTTTTATATATATAATTATATTCAGTTTCCATCCATAAGATATACAATGATAGAATACAAGCATCATTGAATTCTATTTAGCAACTTTGGGGGAACAGTGGCTCAGTAGTAGATAGGTTACCTCTGGTGCGTGGGGTCCCTAGTTCGACCCCCTGCCAAGTAAATTTATGGTACACAACATCGTCTCTGTGGGTTTTCTCGGGGTACACTCGTTTTCCTCCTATTTTCTCATTCCACCAATTCTTCCATCATCATTCATTTGCTTTAATAATCGTCTCCTGTAGCCTAACAGGAATAATGGTAAGACGTTAAACTCAAAGATTTCATTTCATTTCTATTCAGCAACCTTGAAGTTACATTAAAAAAAAAAAAAAAAACTGCAACGTACGACAACTTATATTGAAGAAATTGCAATGGTAGTGATAGTGCATTCCTTTCTGCTGCAAAGAATCACTGGTTCGATTCTAGGCCATGTAAATTTGTACTGTATAACATCGTGCCCGTGGTTTTGTTTTTTCGAAATTTTCCAAATTTTCCCTATATTCTGATTCGACTAATTATTTTATATGTATTTATTTTCATTAATCATCCGTGTCTTTTAGACTTCAGGATATAATATCTGGAACATAAAACTGGAAATATTATTTCATTTTGGAGTAATTGGAGGTAACAAGTTGAGCATATGATTTTAAGCAAATCACCACACAGTGACACTACATGGGCATTCCAGAAATTAAATTGCACCTTGACACAATCACATCATTCTTCATTTTGCTACAATGTAACTGTTGTAATGCCTTTAATGTTCAATTATGCTGAGAAACATAATAATTTTCTTTCTCATCAGCAGTAAATACATAACTGAAATCATTTTACAGTTATTATGATGATGACATATCCTGAGAACCTTCTCATATTGGTTACATTAAGAGAATTAAGCCAAGATGGGTATCTTCAGTAGAGTATTTTCACTTATAATAATTTCAAACATAAATTATTTCCTGAAAGTCCTGAAAGGCGGGTATAAAAATATATAACATTTGTTTCCGGAAATCTCTAAATCGATTTTTCTTTTGTATAACTTTTTATAGCAATTTTGCTTTCTTTTTTTGTTCCCACAAATGCTGATAAATTCTTTGTAATATCCATCATTAAAGTCAACTTTATTATCACGTAATGAAAGAAATTCCCTTTCTTGGGCTCAGTAGCAATGATTTGTTATTTGAATGACAAGATTACACATGTGAAAAGAGACAATCATTAGTATGCAAAAGACTTGGGAATTCAAATTATCTTTTCCAAACAAGTAATTTATTTTTAATTAATTTGTAACAAAAATCTATAACAAATGGATATAAGTTTGTCATTGAACTCCACGAAAGGTGCTTAAAGAAAACTTTTACGAGTAATATTAAATAAACCTTTAGTAATAGCATATCCATAATTCTATAACAGTGATTGCAACTTGATTAAAAGGAAAATCACATATAGATAAGTGAAAATGTGGGGAAATGGAGAAACACTGACTTCATACTTCTCTAATTTATTTGAGCACTAACAGAAGTGGTTGCTTTTCACACAGGAAGAATATGGTTTAATAAATATTAAATCAGAAAATATGAATAGTATAGAAATTGCATTTCTTTCCCTCTTTCGAAAGGAATTAAAAAAAAAAAAAAAACATCTGAAACACGTATTCTCTGATTGAATCACAAGATCCAATATATTTCAATAAAAAAAATCTTGTATGCCTTATTTCTAGAGAACCACATATAGTGTAGCTAAACCCAAACTATCACTTAACTCACTATGATGTCCATATTCCATAGTAAATACGAAAACTCGATTTAGGGGGGTCGTTCAAAAATTTTTTTGTAGCCCCCTGATCAAAAAACTAATTATTGGCCAATATTGCAACTTTTTTATGCATTTTTAAAATCATTCCTAAAATTCTTGTTTTTAATAAAGAATTTATACACCGAATTTCATATCTCAAAATTAAGCGATTTCTCATGTTGGAAATTTTAGATATTGTAGAGATTGCTCTAACTTCGCTTTTTCAAGAAGTCAAATTCTCGATAATGCTGAAACATGTTTCTAGTTATTTTAAATGAAAGTTTATATCTAAAGATTCATTCTCCTGTCGTGAATACGCAAAAAAGAAGAAGAAAAAGAAGAAAGAATGCTATGTTACTCTCCAGCTTACGATGCGTATTTGAAAAAATAAACTCTTTTTTATTCCTTGCTTTCGTGACGAAAGTTTTTTATTTCTTCAAAATTTGACGTTTTTAGCAATAGTATTGTCTGGAAATTGATGAGAAGTCACTTACTCGGTTGAGAAAGTGTTAGGTATTTAAGGGAAATTTATTTCCTTTCATTCCTGAAGTCTTGCCTCTAATTTGGTTATATTATGTCCGCCTATGCACATACATTATGAGCTGCCTGGGTGGCAAGTGCCTCAAGTCCAAAATTTATTTATTTTCAGGAGAGAAATTAGAAGTTCAACGTCTCATGAAAATTTTATGTTTCTGTTATGTTGGCAACCAAAATCATAATTATGTAGTTAACAGTTTCATAATTTACTGTTTACAAAAATCTTTTTGAAAAGTACGGTAACCAAATATAGAAGTGAAGGATGGTATTGTCATCGAAACGACTCACATATATTTAATGGTGTTTTAAATTTGAGAACGTGATAGCTTTCTTCCTGGAATAGCCTTGTTCGTAACGTTGAGAATTGAGAAAAGTACTCTTAATTACGAAAGTTAAATTTTGACTCACCTCCCCCCAGAAAATCTTAATTGATCTAAATCTGCAGAAAATCATTCTATGGCTTGCAAAAGACCCATATATACCTACTTTAGGATATTAGTTAAAAATGGGCTTCAACCTCTTTGCTTCTTAATTGATAATTGATTGTCAATAATGTAAAAGTATTAACCCTTGAATGCATGTTTTTTATTTTTTTTATTTTGAAAAAAATACCATGAGTAGAATTTAATGTTGTAAATTATAGGAAAACAAATTTAAAACACTAAGATCAAAACTTAGGATAATAATTCATTATTAAGTGTTTGTAGCTATGTAATGCAATTTACACTTCGAACCCGTATTAAAATATTTACTTTGTGGATATCGTTTGTTTTTAGTTCTAGACATGTATATATATTGCACTATAAAATAACTAAAAGGTAGGACATAACTATCACTTCACAAAAAAAGTTTTCATTGAAGGGTTAAATATAGGATTCCATTAGACATCAACCACTAGAAAAGACTAGTCTAAACCTCATAATGAGCAAATTATTATGAGTGAATGTAATAAATAAGATGACGCAGAAATTCAGGCAAGTTCTTGTGGCTAAATTATTAATGCTGCTTTATCTCGTGGAATTCGGTTTTAAATCTCATTGGATACTCATTTTGTTAAATCCTTCTAGACTCATGTCACAAGTGTAACCTCAGTGGAACAGATGGATATTAAAACCTAGACACGCAAACGATCTCTACTATATTTACGTTGACTTCTATCTAGTTTTACGATAATCACAATTTTTCCTCCTTGTATTTCAATCTTAGCCAATTTACAAGCAGTACAAATTTACATTCCTTTTTTCTGACTTATTTTATACAACCACAAAATCTGAACATTGGAAGATAAAATTCCGAAGATATTTGTGTAAACACAAATTAGATATGCAGCTTATCACCAAGGTAGTTTGTTTCGTTCAGCTCATATACACGGTGGTAGGTAACTCCACCGACAAACTTTGGGAGGTGATTACTTATATGAAATGAAAGAAAAAAGTTCTAATAAACATGGGACAAAAAACGTCTCCTTTCAGAGTTCAGAGTTGGCGAAACGAACTGTAAAGAGGAAATTGAGGTATAGGGATACTCCTTTAAGTACTAATAACGCGTTCGTTTCGCAGATAACGGACGATGGTAAAACATGGATATTTAGATAGTTCGCATACTAGTTCCTGTGTAATTCCTTAAACCGCTTGGGATAGGTCCTATAGTTTCTAAGGCAGGGCGTTTCGAAATATGATTTTTCGAATTTTCGGCGGTTCATAACTCTGAAATGAGACGTTTTTCGACCTATGTTTATAAGAACTTTTTTCTTTCATTTCATATAAGGAATCACCTCCCAAAGTTTGTCGGTGGAGTTACCTACCACATGCATGCTTCACAAAGAAATACTTCTTCTTTATTCGATTGAATGTTCTTATTATTTCTGTAGCGCTCTTTATCTCGAAAACCTAGAGAACGAAAGCAACTATTGTGAAATGTATGAAGTATGTGTTGCCCTGTACCTCGGAGACGAAAAGAACTTTCAAGAAGTGTGTGTGTGTAACGCCCTGAATCTCAAAAACAAAATGAGCTATTGAAAAGCATATCATGCATGTAACGACCTGGATCTCGAGAACGAAAAGAGCTACCGAGAAACATATGATGTATGTAAGCCTCTGTATCTTGAGAAAGAAAAGAGAGCCATCGAGAAATGCATAATGGCTCGTTCATCCCATATTTCAAGAATGATAAAAGCTATTGAAAAACCGGCCAGATTAGGTACCATCATCTTTGATTAAACAAATTATTTGAACGTGTCTATCAGTGTCGTCACGTGAAGTTCATTCGGTGGGAGCTTTGACTGGATTGGAAATGAAATGAAATATGTAATTTAAAACTTTCACTATTTGTACTTTCTTTGTTGATTTAAATGTGCAAACATTCTTCTTCCTTTGATATGAACAGAAACTTATAATGGCTTAATTTTACTGATTTTCTTTTCAAATCTACATCAAACGCATTATTTTGTGTACAAAAAAAGTAATATATAATTTTATTACTTATAAATCAAATTTAATTTTAAACTAATATTAAATTCATATAAATGCATTATTTTGTAAAGTAAAGACCAGCCTTTAAGTAGACTTGAATTAGACTTGACAATCACAACATCAATTTGACACGCATAAGCAAATCAAGTCCACTTTTTGTCATTTTGGACATAATTTAAGATTTGTATCTGAAGCTCCTTCAGAGCTTAAAAGATTCATTCCCAGATATTGTAAATAACACTTATAATGTAAGAAACAAAGGAATCAAGTCCACTTTTGGTCATTTTGGACATATTTCATCTTTAAGATCTCTATTTGAAGCTCCTTTCAGAGCTTAAAAGCTCCATTCCCAGATATTGTAAATAACACTTATAATGTAAGAAACAAAGGAATCAAGTCCACTTTTGGTCATTTTGGACATATTTCATCTTTAAGATCTCTATTTGAAGCTCCTTTCAGAGCTTAAAAGCTCCATTCCCAGATATTGTAAATAACACTTATAATGTAAGAAACAAAGGAATCAAGTCCACTTTTGGTCATTTTGGACATATTTCATCTTTAAGATCTCTATTTGAAGCTCCTTTCAGAGCTTAAAAGCTCCATTCCCAGATATTGTAAATAACACTTATAATGTAAGAAACAAAGGAATCAAGTCCACTTTTGGTCATTTTGGACATATTTCATCTTTAAGATCTCTATTTGAAGCTCCTTTCAGAGCTTAAAAGCTCCATTCCCAGATATTGTAAATAACATTTATAATGTAAGAAACAAAGGAATCAAGTCCACTTTTGATCGTCTTGGACATATTTCATCTTTAAGATCTCTATCTGTGGTTCCTTTCAGGAAATGGAGCTCCTGTCATAGTAAATAACTCTTATAATGTAAAACAGTGTTAACTGTTTATAACGACTCTATAGAAAAGCGTCGTCAACCTGGTTCGTCTTGTAAAATATAAGTTACGAAGCGATAATTACCTTTCTTTATGCAAAAATCAACTCAGATATTCAAAGATCATTAGTCTCACCTTTATTGCTTGTTATGTCTTAAATATTCTCTTTTTAAAACCGTGAAATACATAAATTCACTTGACTAGGTCAACACATAACATGTACATAGTCACAACTATCCCATAATAATCTCTTACATATATTAAAAACATTCTTCTTTTCTGTTAATTTAAAATGAACATTCTACTAAGTATATTACATATTTATGAGCACTTTTTGCCCATGGTACAGGTATATATTATACAAACTAAAGTATTTCGTTATAGAAAATGTCGCCCGATAAAGGGACTGAATATAAAAGTCATGAGTGGGCTTGGCTTTTATATTCAAGAACCGCTGGTCTGATTACATTAATGTTCGTACATTACATATGTTCTTTATATTTTGATCACACCTCATATATATATCTTCATTACATTTTGGTTAACCCTCATATATATAAAATATTATTTATTATCATTCACAATAAATCTTTGATTTCATTAATATTTATCTTTTATTACATTATTATTTATTCTTTATTACTATTAAAAACATCGTCGCTTATAAATATAATTAACGAGGGTGAAACACAAATTATGAAGATTACTAGTTTTGAACATTATTACAAACGGTGATATGACAAATAATATTTGTTCTTTTAGGGCGCATTGTATAACAAATAAGTTAGATGTTGCAATTTTAATGTATACATAGTAGCACTAAGATGTCATAAATAAAGGAGAATTTCATTCAAGGTAGTCATTGAATAATTGATTTTATAGGATGGATCTTATTCTTAACATAATCTTTGACAATTAAACACAAATCAATCTAATATAAATAATCTTTGCCTTTAACTAATTATAAATTGAATTATGATTCTTCACATTAATAAGAAAGAATAAAAATTAAACATAACCTACGTTTGAATAATCAAATAGAAGTAAATAAATTTATTTTACAGAAACAAAAGACACCCTTTTGTTATTATATAAACACATTTTTCATTATTATTATTATTTTTCATTCTTATTTATTTGATCAAGAATGTTGGGTGCTACTAACTCTTTAACTAGATGCATTTCAAATATTTATAACAATCGTTTTCATTATTAATATTAACACAAACTTTAAAACGAAAATTCACAAGAATCTATAACCAACATGGGTTTAACCTAATTTCGTTAACGGTAATCATGTTACATTCGCACTGGCATATGAATCTAATAAAGTGCACTGTACCGCACAATCGTGATTAGGTTCTACATTAGGTTGTACATGTCTTGCATCGTGATTTGCATTTGGATACGAAGTACCATCTCGTGAACAATGATTATGTCTATACATAGGATTGGTAGCATTTCTAGGATTTCGATATGTATTTCTATTATTTTTGTGTCTACTTCGGTTGATTAGGTTAGGCGGATTCCCTACATAGCCTTGTCTATTTTGTTCATTTTGATTGCTAGAGTATACTCGTCTTAGGTTCGGTTCAGTATTATTCACACTTCGGATATCCAAATTCCGAACAGGGACCAAATGATCTGAAGTATTCTTATTTTTACCCATTCCTGGTTGTGTTAGATTCATAGCGTGATATTGAGTTTCGTAGCATTGCACAAGCATTAATAAATGACTGAAACTCATACACTGGGTGGAAAATAAGATCTGCTGTAATTTAAATGGAAGCAAATTGCGAATCGATGCAATTATTCTTGATTCCGATTGCAAGGGATTAACAACCTTTAATTCATTATAGACATTTACAACAAACTCTACAATAGATTTGTGCAATCGAGGATTGAAATGTTGATTTCTAAGAGTGGCATCTCTGTTTGCCAGCAAAAAGTCATTTTCGTAATTCGCGATCAATGCCGCTTTAAATTCCTCATATGTACTAATGTGATCACGTATTGCCTTAAACCATAAGGAACAAGGTGGGAGTAATACATGGGGTATTAATTTCATGTATTGTGATCGGTCGATAGACATTATATTGCATTCGTCTTGGAATTTCTCTAAGAAAGAACTAGCATTTTCATTGCACTTACCACTAAATTTACTCATGGCTTTGATTTCGCTCATCTTGACACTTAACTTTACCTTTCTTTTCTCACTCCTTGTTCTTGTGGTAGGATAATTCCGATCCGTGGCGTGCTGTGTCATGATACCATCAATATTTCGTTCATCAGTGATCTTCGGACAATTTTCCTCTAATATAATATCCTCCTCAGATTCCGGCGAAGGCGTATTTATATCCGGTGATTGGGGAAACTCGAAGCGATCACTGCCCAGATTATTGCGATAAATGTTGTCTCTAGCCTGTAACGTTTTAATTTCTTCCTGCATAGTAGCCAACTGGATCTTTTGCTGTTTAACGGAAGATTCTATTAACGTTAAATCTTTTTTAACAGCACAGATTTCATGATTTTGATGATCGTGCTTTTCTTGACACTCATCGGCTATCCTTTTTAATTTCTCTTCAAACTGTGAGGATGTGTCGTTCATCACCTGGACGATTGTTTGTTTCGTATCGTCTGATTTCAGTTCTATCCGTTCTATCCGTCTACTTAATTCTTCATACTGCTTGCTAGCTTCGTTGAATTTCAGTTCTATCTTCTGTTCCATAGTCTGGCTAACTTCGTTGAATTTCAGTTCTATCTTCTGTTCCAAGGTCTTGTTAGCTTCATAGAACTTCAGTTCTATCTTCTGTTCCATGGTCTGGTTAGCTTCATTAAATTTCAGTTCCATGGTCTGGTTAGCTTCGTTGAACTTCTGTTCCATGATCTTGTTAGCTTCATAGAACTTCAGTTCTATCTTCTGTTCCATGGTCTGGTTAGTTTCATTAAATTTCAGTTCCATGGTCTGGTTAGATTCGTTTAACTTCTGTTCCATGGTCTTGCTAGCTTCATAGAACTTCTGTTCCATGTTTGTGTTAGATTCATTGAGCTTCTGTTCCATGGTTTGTTTTATCTCGGTCGTCATTTGCATAATTTGTCGCTGCACAGCTAACAAAAGTCGATCCTCAGATGACAAACTTGGTGTTGCACTAATTTCACCTTGATTACTGGTATTTGATTCCTGTTGCACTATTTCACTATCCATTATTCTTTTGATGACCTTACCGCTTCGTAATACGGTTAAGTTTGTATTCATAAATGGTAATATCCAAGTAAATTCAGCCCTACTTTCCTTCTTCGGGAACTGAATTTTCAAAAGTCCCGGGTTTGGTAAACCAAATTTTTATAACGACTCTATAGAAAAGCGTCGTCAACCTGGTTCGTCTTGTAAAATATAAGTTACGAAGCGATAATTACCTTTCTTTATGCAAAAATCAACTCAGATATTCAAAGATCATTAGTCTCACCTTTATTGCTTGTTATGTCTTAAATATTCTCTTTTTAAAACCGTGAAATACATAAATTCACTTGACTAGGTCAACACATAACATGTACATAGTCACAACTATCCCATAATAATCTCTTACATATATTAAAAACATTCTTCTTTTCTGTTAATTTAAAATGAACATTCTACTAAGTATATTACATATTTATGAGCACTTTTTGCCCATGGTACAGGTATATATTATACAAACTAAAGTATTTCGTTATATGTTCCACATAATTAAACGTAATATTCACATTTATATCTCATTTTCTCACAACTTCGGTAACTGGGTTTGGTTCCCCTGTGCTCCGATTGCCTCCTTTGTCGGAGGGTCTGAATTTCTCTTTGGACAAGGACATTAGATATTATCTTTCACTACGCATTTCATCAATGTGATTCACTTCTCATCGTTTCCTTCAGTCTAAAGAGTAGAATCGTAGAACGTAAACCTTTAAAAGTATTATTAAAATAAAAGTAGTATTAAAGAAAATAGAATGGAAATAAACTCACTGTTTCAAAGAAAACAGAATACTTCTGTGTGTAAATCAATGGGCTAAGAAAGCTATATAGCACAGAAACAAAGTAGTATTAACGCCTTACTCTTAAGTGTTGCAGGCTAAACGAGCAGGAAGATAAATACAAAAAGAAAAAAAGAAAGAAAAGAAAAGAAAGAAATGAAATGAAATCTTTCAGTTTTACGTCCCGCGATGATGAGAAATGAATGCAATGGTGGAATGAACAAAGTGGAAGGAAACGGGAGAACCCCGAGAAAATCCACAAACTCGGCACTTATCCACTACAAAGTCCACTTAGCACGAGCTGGGATCGAACCAAGAATCCGATGCACGAGAGGTGAATGCTCTACCATTGAGCCACCGAGCCTCACAAATACAAAAGAATTATTACGGATCATGTGATGAAATGATAAAATGAATAAAAACATGACAATAGCAAGAATATCTAGAACATATGTTTGTTGAGTACGAACTAACATGGATAGGAGTCGAATCTGGGACTCTGGGACTCTTTGCACCAGGGATCATTCCCTCCACAACTATCAACTAATCTATTTAAAATCAATTTCTGCATTTTAGAGAACGTATTTACATTTGTTCATAACAATAATTTAGTCGAATAAGAATTAATATTGATATGTGTAAAAAATCAACCTTATGCTAATGCGAATTTTCTTTCATGATATATAGAGATCAGATGTTAGGCAAAATGCCTCTTTCTCACTATTAAGAGATATAATAAAAATGAATGCTCTACAGTTCGTTAGGAGGATGTCTGTTTCAATTTCATCAAAACTTTTATTTTCTATTTGACATATTATCTATACTATTTCTCAAATGTAATATATTGCCTATTCCGTACGTTAGGATGACTACATTGCTCTGTTGTTTCAAGAAAGGTTCCTGTTTGTTTCGAGAAATATAATAATAATAATAATAATAATAATAATAATAATAATAATAATAATAATAATAATAATAATAGAAACTAACTTATGTCCAAAGATTCTAGCCAATGCATCGGAAAAATACTTCCGCGAGAAAGGCGAGCTAGTATAGCGGCAAATAAGGAATCTGACAAATTAAAATTCATTTTATAAATTAAAATCGATTTTCAACAAGTGCTAACAGGTGAAAATGTACAAAGTGACTAAGTGAGTTTGATCTACATGTTCTTACATCATGTAAGGAAAAAAAATCTTACTCAATTACATCAATAGAAGTAGAAAGATTGTTTACCGTTTTAAATGTGTTGGAAGATCGTAAACAATACGTCAATTGACATTAAAAAAAAGAAAAACATGTTGTTGTGTGCAATCCCAATTAGACAGATAATCACAATTCCCCTGTGATTGACTGGTACAATGTGTTAAATTATAACTATATTTAATAGTTTTTCTACTAATTTTAAAGTCACTAATAATTTCTTTATTTGGACTGTCGTATGTAAAGTAATACTTCGTATTGTTATGATACAGTGCTGTAAATAATTTATTTATGAGGTATATATATATATATGTATATAAAGAGAGGATTTAGTGTTTATTTGGACCCCTTGGTGCCAAGTGGCCTAACTAAAAAAAAAAGAACTATTGTTTCATTTACTTCTATAGATGTGTATATTTTCTAAAATATTTTTTGTAAACATTTTGCAGCCAACATAACAGAAATATAAATTGTTTCAGAAAATGGAGCTTCAAATTTGGAATAAAATTCAATTTTAGAGATAGGCAACTTGGCATTCATTTCTTTAAAATATTAAAGTGATCTATTTCTTTAAAATACTCAATTATCTTAGAACAACCGCAGGTATGTTTCTAGATTATTTGAAAACTGCGTACAACATTACTTATGTTTTAATGTGTCAATAAAACATTATCTTCATTATTTCGACTCAGATTTTAATGCGTATTATATACTCCTTAGTATTTGAGTTATACTAAGTTCCTGTTTTCCATGTTTCCAGCGCGTAAACGTAAGGTCTCTAATGCAATTAAGCTCTTCAAATCGAAATGAATTGTACTATAGTGATTATGTCTGTCTGAGAGAGCATTAATTACATTCTGACCCGTAATCCTAATCTTGATTTTCGTGTATGCTTTCCTGGAAACACTTCTGGGGTTGGCTTCTCTTTCTCTTGTTCTTTTACCGTAATATTCACTACAGCGTAAATATACGTATGTGCTTGTGATTTCTAAGCGGAACTGAATTTGGAACACCCATGATGTACTGTATGTCACTAAGGGATGTTTAACGATAACTTTGCTGAAAATCTTCATATTCCATGAAAAACGAATGCAGAAAGTATTTTTGTACAAACTAATTCAAAATGAGAATGTCAACTAAAAGTTCATCCACTTGAGCATATAAAGATTTCTCTTCAAAACGCATAATTGATAATATTTACATGTTTTCCGATTACTTGATCATTTTTACCCATAAATTCGATTTTGACGGTTAGATATAGAAGTAACACCATTTAATACGCACAACTGAATTATCATTTTTTTAAAATTAAAAAAATGCAATTTTATTCCCATCTGAAGATGAGCGGGCCGCAGAAGGTAACACCTTCTCTTGGGTCATGAGTATTTATTTATTGAAGTTTACATTGAAAGATGGGCATTGGTTACAGGATTCATTCACAGTGTGACCACCCAGCAAAAATATTTCGTACTAACCTATGCAGAAAAAACTACTAGATCTGGAGAAAAAGTACTAAAATGTTATCTGCTTCCGTTTTAACCTATTTTTGACATTTTACGATATTAATATCTTACTAGAAGGTTTCCACCAACTCCCCCTACCTGGATGGGGGAGTGACCTCCCACATTCTTGAAACAACCCGAACTTTAAATTTTTTACAGTCAAAATTTGATACAAACCGTGCAAACCATTTAGACCCTCCCAATTTTGACTCTACATACCCAAAATAAAAGTCTTGGCGGAATTCCTGCTTCATTGTCGTATTAGAACTCACTGTAAAACCACTAAAGTAATACAAGTTTGACAAATATAGAGGATGTAGGGAGAAAACAAGAAATATCATAAAATGGGCTTATTAAGAAAATCGAGTTTTAATTGCTTAATAGCCTGCTGTTTAAACGGATCATCAAATATGTAATATTCTTTACTGTGATCATTTATTAGTTTTAACCCTTTGTTCTTTGAAACTTTTGTACTTCCTATTTTCCTCAATAGCATGAACTATAAGTTACAGCAAAAAATCGATAAATTTTCATGAGATTACTTTTTCTCTCCAAAATGTTTTTATGAGAATCGAGGAAGAGAAAAGTACTAGATTTGTTAATGAACGTACCAGGACCGCAAGCAGCCACAGAGGTTTGGTGGGGGGGGGGGGGGCATGGATGTTACAGGGGGCCAAGTCATTAAAAATTCTCTTGCACATATCTAAATTGTGTGTTTTTTTTTTTTTGGTGTGTGTGTTGATGTCTGAAGGGGCTACGAAAAGTTTAGGGAGGACCAGGACCCCTCTAGTTGCGGGCCTGAAACGGACTAGAACATTATAATATTATAAAAGGTACTAGATCTAGTACGAAAGTGCTAGCGGTGGTCACACTGTTCATTCGTTGATCAATTTTGGTTTATATCACAAAATTACAAGTAAATTTAACTTTATATGGGCTAAGGCCTAAAATTTACCCGTAACTGATTGTCCTCGCTCCTAAAAATAACCTACTTTATATATATAAATAAATAAATGTTCAATACACTTATTTTCAAAATAAAATTTATATGCATTTCTCGAATTCTTTCTTATGAAAATTATCCGAAATAAATCTGTCAGTTCTTAATTTGCATATAATTATCTAATGCCATCTAACTTTTAAAGAAACAAACAAACGTCATTCGGGAAAGAGTGGATTTCGTTAACCCCCAGAATCACTGCTAAATACGTTGTCCGAAAGTCTAGATCACCTAACTTCCTATCACTTTATCAGCATACCCCTTTCTCAGTGACTATTTTTATTGTACGAAATTTGGTTACGAATAGATCAGCAGTTTGTGCAGTTAGTTGGTCCAAAGAAACACCGAGGTGATTCCATAAGATTGATACCTACCGTTTAATATTACTCATTTCAAGTTTTATGTCATATCTTTCAATGCTTTTTGACCAAATGGCATTGTTTTCGTTTGATTTCCTTCGATGTCCCTTAATGTGTAAGATAGAATGGGTCTTTTGGGGGTTTTGTCCAGTAATCGAGCCCTTTTGAATTTGCCGGTTGGATTTGAACGTTGCTTTTCAGTGTCAACGTTATCTGTGAAACTTTTGAACTATTATTAAGGTTTTCATCCAAAACAAGTAACCTGACCAAGGATCAAACCCGGCACTATACCCACAGAAGACATCTACATTAACCATTGAGTCACGGCCGGAATATTCCCATGGAAAGGAGGGAGTTTGGTGAGGAGGAGCCTACTCTCTGTGAAGCCCGATTGTAGCTCAGAGTTTACTGAAAATAATCATCCCTAATCACGGGATGTGCACGAGACGAGACGAGACAGAATTTTCCTGACAAAACTCTAGTCGAGACAGAGCTCTTCCAATGGAGAAATATACATTTTTCGAGCTGAGACATCACTTTTACAGCACATTTTTAAAAAAAACGAGACAAACTCAAAATCTTGACTTGTGCGCATTCCCGTCTTTCAGATAGTGTTTGCACACAAGATGAGAAACTTATACCTATCGTCGTTGAAAACCAGACAAGAAGTGCATTTTCACACTCGAGACAAGGCGAAAAACATGACAATTCTCGTTTCATTTTCGAGAGGAGAAAATTTTACGATTCTCGTCGCAGGGGCGGATCCAGGGGTGGGGGCGATCGGGGCGATTGTCCCCCCCCGGAAGAGGAAACTTTCTTATTTTATATATATATATAAATAAAACTAATCCCAAAGTTTGGAGCCCTTAAAAGTAGCAGTATGACAACCCACCGCCCCCCCCAGAAGTCGGTCCTGGATCCGCCCCTGTCTCGTCGTAGTCAACACAAGTTCACCCACGTATTAGATCTCAAACACTATTATAGTGTTATATGATTCGTAGTAAAAAAAAAACTATAAACTGATAAAGTGATTGTACTATGAAGATAATTATGAGCTAAAGATATTCAAGTTATTACACAATATTCTCTAATACTAAATATGGTTTAAATGTTGTTACATCACACACTTCATAGGCCTCTCGTGACACGGAAGGATTCTGAAAACTTGTAGATGAAATTAAGAAAGAAGTCAGGACATACATTTTGTACATGAACTTACAAGACGAGAAATAATTATTCGAGAATCCAGATGAGACAATAATTTGTCAAAATAAATTACGAGACGAGATGAGACAACTTTACGTCTCGTGAGCAACACTACTTTGAGAAACTCAGTGTCGCATAATGTTATAAAACAAAACCAATTAATCAAATATGTAATATAAAGAAGTCATTGCAATGTTGTTGGATCAGAGTATTATACAGGGTGTTTCAAAACAGCACCGACAACGTTTGAGACATGATTCCTGATACCAAGATAAGACAAAAAAGTATAGACTAGTCTGGGTGTGCACAAATGCTTCCTTTTAGAGTTATAGGCTGCCAAAAACATGAAAAAAATGAACTTTAAAGGTCAGTAGCTCCAATACTATGGGACCTACCGTAGTCGGGTCAAGACTTCACTTAGGAACTAATATGTACGCTTTCCAAAATTACGTGTTTCAAAATCCTAAGGTAGTAACGCAACAATTTTTATAGAGGGTGTTTGACTATGGGAATATAAATTGAAGTACTCACAAACTACAGTTCTTTGTGGTAAATGGGGGGGGGGGGAGGTATCTAAGGACTGAGAATCGAACTTGAAATGAAGTTTGATTGATGGCTCAAACACGGCAGTTCAGCCAAGGAATTCTTTTAAAATGACCACATATCTTACATTCGATATCATCCTCAATTTTATGTTGAAACTGGTTTGCTCTAAATGACATTTTAAAAAATTGATGTAGTAAATAATCTTATTATAACTTATAAAGTTCATTAACAACATTAAAGAGTTCGTTACTCATATGTCTTAGGAGTATTTCATGTAGGACACAAGATTGTTTAATGTAGGATTGTTTAATTACTTGTGAGATTGATATAATCCACTCTTTTGCTCAAATCCATTCATCGGAACTCAAATCCCGATGACAGATCTCATGCGTGCTTGTTAGGTAAGCGTCTAACACCACTTAAAAAGATGGCCGGTATTTTAACATTTCTTTACTAAATTTAGGCACTGACTCCTACGAAATATTATGGAACGATTTAGAGCTACACGTTTATATATGCACTGCATAATATCAGAAATTTTAACCCAAAGCAAAGAACGTTGGGGTAAGGGTAAAGTAACTCAGTGATGAATATCTTATCTACAGCGTAAGGATCTTTGGCTCTAACCTATCCCATGTGCGCTTGTTATGTTCATGAGTTTTCTCGGGTTATCCAATCTTTTTTGCTACCTTCTCATTATACTAGTTCTTCCATTGTAATTCATCTGGTATATAATTCCCTTCTTAAACCTATAAGGTAATTATAGCTTAAAAACATATAACTAAAGATTTCTTACTAGTGTTTCAAAATTTAGTGATTTTAGCAACAATATATTGCTTTACGTCATGCAAAATAGCATGGGAATCAATCTTATATTAGTTTAGGATTCCTAATTTTACCTAGGTATTAAATGAGGCTTTAATTTTTATAAAATTTTATAAAATTTCAAATTGTGCTCTGTTGATAAGAGTGTAAAATTTGTTAGTACACCTGGAGGTACATGAATTGTAAGCAAGGTAAGGTCTTAATTAAAATGTGCATTATATATATATATATATATATATATATATATATATATATATATATATATATATATATATATATATATATATATATATATATATTGTACAATATGAGCCTTGTTGATACAAAAATACCGCAGCACCAATATTTACTTTTGTTAATAGGATGTGCTATAAAATACGTAATTTATATCATAAAAAGAGAGAAATAATAACTTACCAAGGACTTCATCGTCGCCGACTAAAATGTGAATATCACTGGAAAAAGCTTGGGCGCGACTAAGTGCCACCACCTGACCTTGTTATACTTTTTATAGTTATCACTTCAGTGCGTTACTTTCGCCATTTAAAAAAAACGAAGAAATTTCTCCGCATCAGGAGGTTAGCACGAACCACTCCCGACACGCTAGAGGACTCACGATCATTCCCTCCAAACACATACAATCACATACTACATATCCTCGCACTCGTGTATACCGTATTAAGGAGCGAAGAGAGAGAGACTGACTGACGTGCACCCACCCACAACGTCAAGGCACCAACAGCCAGTCAGGAAAAAGGTAGACGATTGTCTTCTTTTTTTCAGAAAAAAAGGAAAAACAATTCCCTATTCTTGTTTCCAGAACGCGTAATATCCAACTCGATGGTCGAATTGACGATAGGTATCATTTCGTAACATTCTTTTTTTTTTTTTTCATGACCGTTTGTTATTGTTATGTTTTAAGGAAACTCTCTCAAGAATAACTGTGAATCACTCTTCCTTCCATTCGTATCTTGACAGTTACTACGATATAATCCACAACATAAAACCATTTACTTCATTCATGACGCTAAGAACGTCTTCCCACACAATTCAGATTTCCACTACTTATTACTGTTTTTTTTTTTTTTTCCTGGTGTTTTAATTTACCTCTCAATTGTGATACAGTTTTCTTTTTAATGCATTCATAACTGCACCCTTCTGATTGTTATATATGAAACGTTTCCAGTTGTTGTAGTACCTTGTCTGCAAATTATAACAATAAAAGACACACTGGAACGAAGTGGTTGTGGGTACATTTTCTTAAAAGAGATCTTTCTTTGCAAATGGTAAACAACAGTTAAAAGCTGTTCCTTCTGCATCACCGACAAAAGATGTGAAGATGGCTTCTTATGCTGGTTTAACTGGTACTTCATCCTCTTCTTGTTATATTTGAAGAGGTTCTTTTACTTTCTACCAGGGAGAGCAATCAAATAAAAAAAAAAGTGAGGTTGAAGATCTTGAAATAGATGCTAGAGGGAATCCTTTCTTGATGGTTGTTGAAACTACGCAGAATCTTTACCAACAACCCTCAATGGAATAAGATGATTTTTAAAAAAAGTTGGATCAACAACCGTTTAAACTTGTCATAGAGTGGCTTTTTCTTAATATATACGTACTTTCACATGTTTTTTTCTTTTCAAAGACACTTTTGTTATTTTAATCTTCATGTCTTTTAATTTCTCTCGTAGTCTCCTGAGGTAAACAACAAGCCACGACAACTTCTGATGACATTGCCACAAGGTAAAGTTTGCGAAAAAGATTGTTTTTCATGTACACTCCGGTAAGCTAAAAATCTCGTTTTCCTATTATTTCTTTTTTTTTTTTTTTTTAAAGAAAGACTTTCTTCTTAATCCATGAGTTATCTTGTTTATTTGCAGCGTGCAACCTACGATCGATTCCCGGCGAGAGCGGGATTTATTCTTTCGATGAGTTCTCTCTCGAAATGAGTTCAGGTGTTCACACAGTACGTGGAGAAATTTGAGACTAAAGCAGTGCCGTAACAAATTTCTTCGGAGCCCTTGTGTTGGAGGGTTTTTGAAGGTCCACAATCAGTGAATGGGCCCTAGTGACGGAGGATATACATGGTAGCTCCAATCAGTGAGTGATATTTGATGCTTGATCACCTTACCGAAAACCATAAAACTGGCCCTCTTGAATAGATTTATATTGTAATTTCTCGGTTGATTCGAAGAAGCCTTCTCTCTTCGGCTCTCAATACTGCAGCAATAGTTGGCCCATCGATTCTGGGCGTACTGAACGGATAACACCATTAAAACAAAACAAGTGAGCCTACCAGATTTGTCGGCTTTAAAAAATATATTACATATACTCTTTGATTATTATCACAATGAGATAAGGTGATGATCGGTTTTACCATCATTTGTCATTTTTACTACTCTAATTTCAAAGGCCCAGCCTAAACTGGCTATCTGCAAGAATTGTGTATTTCATAGTTTTAATATTTAATTGATTTTTTTTTTTTACCTTTTGATTAATTGCATTTTAAGCAGGGGTAGGGTGAGAGGGAGGGAGAGAATCAACACAAGTTTTCTATCAATCTTAAATATTATAATGTATAAATCTGACATAGATAAAATGAATAACAGTGTAATCTGAGTTTTGGGAAATATAATGAATGTGAAGTAGCGCGTTTAGGGCCTCTTCGTCTCGCCGTCCCAGTGCGTTGTATCATACCGCATGCTCTGCCAATTGTTATTGTTCTATATTAAAGATGGCCGGAATTAGATTTTTGGGCTTTCGGCAGCTATTGCCATGTTATCTCATCAAGCATGAGAGATGCCATCCCTCGGTGATCACACTGCTTGGTGAATTGATGAGAAAGAAAGAAATGGGGAAGGAAGGAAGACCAGTATATTAGGTACCATCCCGGTATTTGCCTCGTATAAATGAGGGAAACCCAGGAATACCTCACTCAGGATGGCTGGTTTGAAAAAGCTTCTACACTTTTCTAACCAAGTGTCCCCACCTGGAATCGAACCTGGGACCACTCACATCAACGTTAGCGGGCCCACAAAGGTTGTCAGAGCGTAGTGCCGATATGGAAACTGGAAAGCGTATCTTAAAAATTTATTTTGAAAACAGAGATATCAGCCTAATGATGGAACATATTGTGAATCACAGGTTTACGATTTTTCGGTCGTTAATTACTTACGGATATGAAGATAAAAAATTAATCTTAAGAATAACGAAGACTTCTCATTATCAAACGTAGGGTAAAAAAAACAAATATGGAGTACTTTTTTCTTTCCTTTATTTTCAAAAAAAAAAAAAAAAGATTCTAGATCTAGGCTAAGCATTGTTTATCGTGATAACTGGGAGATTTCTGCCAACCAAAATATAAGTATGAAGGTTCATTACAAATATAAATCGTGTTACACTATAAGAGAACATTGAACGAGTCTCAGTTTCCGCTATTAGGAATACTCTGCTTCTAACATGGAACACTACATAATCTTAACATGGAATACTAGAATGAAACATAATAACAATATAAAATGGTTGGTCAGTTTCGGTGAAAGGCAGGAAAGAAATATTTTCAAACAATATTCTTAGGGTAAATAACACTTAGAGCAGGGGCAGTACAAACATAAGATTTTATGTGAAACAAAAGTAATTATCTACATTGAATTGCCTTATTCACTACATTTTTCAAAGTTGTTTCAAATCAATTACTTTTGTCTTGGATTTATATATTAATCCTTTGTAATAAAGCAAAAATATAGAAAAGGTAAATTCTCTAGAGAAGTAATTCACTAGAGATGAACAAGAAAAACAACTATGAAAAAACAAATCTGTGAATATAAAAATGTTTTCAAGGTAGGCTTGAAGCTAGCAATCTTGGATCAGAATGAAACTTCGTATACTTATGATAAGACCATTTTTGGCAAACTATACATTGCAACAAGTCTCACATTTCTGTACTTAGTGACTATTTATTACAGTATATGCATTCATCATAAGCACCAGCACCACTTGAACTGTTATATCTAGTATTGCCGTCTAGTATTACTAACTCATCTTAATTACTTTTTTCTTTGCCAGGTGGACTGTTTTAATTGACTTCGAAAGTGTAAACGTTTTTGAAGTAGTCCTGAGAACTTTGGTCTTTGTAGTGATGTAGTAGATGCTTCTAAATGGTTCTTGTGTGTAGTGTTTGACACCATTTTAGCTTAGCCTACAACAAGTATTTCGATTCCTTCCTTGTAGGTATAGTAGATGATTCACAATTCCAATTGGTATTAGTGTGGTGTTTTTTCTCTTTGCTCTGTAGTTCACAAGGCAGTGGAAATATTAGAATTTAATAATTCACTTTCATCAAACTTAGTATTGATTAGTGAATATATTCTAGTTATTTTAAATCCGTTAACTTCGTTTTATCAGTTTAACCTATTTACATATTGTTCCAAGAAATACATAAACTTGAAACATTATAAGGGTTGAATGGGGTTACAGTGAGCACCTAAATGTAGATACAATTCTTCACAATAATAATGCTTCAAAGGATGCATAGTGCTAACATTGAAATTTTGCAGCTTGTAGCAGAAGTGGAGGTTTTCCTAAACAAATTATAATGACATGCGGATTTCCTTATAATAGAACTGCTAAATTTCCATATCAAAAAAAAAAAAAAAAAAATGCTTATCCAAAATTAGGAGAGGGTCTTCAGTAGTGGGTTTGAATAAGTTGTAAAATGTTTGAATGATGTAGTAAACATGTCCATTTAATCCAGCACGGACGTATGAGTACTAAGATTGATCCTGGAATAACAGCATTAGTGAGTTCCTGCTTTACGTTCTTGGAAAAAAGTATAAGTTACGGTTCGAAAATTCCACCCACTCTCGGACAAGTTACTCTTGTTACGAAAGTGACTCCTTCAGCTGAAGTCAACAAATATTATTTTGTTCCTTGTCTTCAGTGATAGAAGTTCTGGATGTTTGTCCTGGTCGATACTTAAATCAGTTTCATCACAGTTAGATTCGATTAGGAAGCTGATCATATTTAATCTCTGGATTATTGAAAGTTTTTTACACTCTTCTTGCTAAAAACTTTTACTCATCTTACCGGGGTTGTATGATTATAGGGTTAATAGAAATAGTTATTTATGAAATATTAACAAAATCATCTTAGTCATTTTTGAGAAAATCATCATCATACAAATTCACCTCGAAGAATAAACTACCCGTTGTGGATTTCATTCGAACAACAATGAGTTATACCACACTCTCAGTTTATTAATAAAACATTGATTTAGAAATATAAACTACCGGTAAATCGTTAGTCATTTCCGAGAAAAACGAAAATTTTGAGTTTCACTCTACAGTAAACAATCCTTATCTTCGGGAATAGAGAGAAAATTCGAAAAATCCCTATAGAGAATCTTATTGAAAACTTAAATTTTGGGCTTGGAACATTGAACCGTATGCTCTCCAGGCGAGTGGATTTATTTACATCTGTAGAACGGACAGACCAAGAGACAAACAGATTGATATACAAGTGAATTTCGTTTCACAGAGTGAAACTATGGTAGATTTGCACACTATGAAAATGCAATACTCAAACTTGAAATAGAACATCTACTACCTTTGTTTGCAATAGATTAATAAGATGAAATATAGAACCTGTTCCTCGGAAGCTGAATCCATACCGAAAAGCCATTACTCGCTATGCCTTACTGTTTTCGTTCTATGATGATGAACGTTGAAACCAGAAATGACTAATTTGAGTCACTTCCGATTTAATAGAGAAATAATGGAGAAAATGGAATCTATTCTTAGGACGCTGAATCGATTGCGAAAAACCACATCTCGATTTCACTTGCAATGTTGCTCTGATACATGTCGACAGACAGATAGACAGACAAACCCGTTCTATAAGACTTCTAACACTTATGCATAGTATAGTTTGGAAGTCTGAAAAATCAGATTTTCTGTATGTAGATGCTATGAAACGTGTAAATTCGTTGATACGTATCTCTAATTTGATATTAGATTTCTAAATAATGCCATGCATAAGTGTCGGAAGTCTTATAGATCGGCTTTATCCATCTGTCAGTCGACTGGTTTCAGAACAGCATAGCAAGTGATATCAAGGTGTGGTCTTACGCAATCGATTCAGCGTCCCAAGAATAGATTCTATTTTCCCCATTATCTCTCTATTAAATCGGAAGTGACTCAAATTAGTCATTTCCGGTTGCAAGGTTTATCATCATAGAACCAAAACAGTGAAAGATAGCTAGACCTGGCTTTCTGCAAACAAATCAGCGTCAGAACGCAACGAACCATGACTATAACCCTGATATTTTATCAAACCCGGAAGTGCTTCAAATTTAATATTAATTCCGGTTTCAATACTATTTTCCACACAGCAAAAACGGTAAGAGATGTCGAAATGTGTTTTTTTGTACTCGATTCATTGTTCCAAGGATAGGTTCTATTTTCTTCATTAACTCTCTATTCAAACCGGAAGTGGTTCAATGTAGTAATTTTAAGTTTCAGCACTTATCATCTAAGAATAAAAATGATAATAGATAGCGGTGTGTTGTTTTCTGCAATCGATTCAATGTCTCAAAGAGCATATAGTCACAAGTCACAACACTCGGCCAAAACCGGAAGTAGTTAAAATTTACTACTACTTCTGTAATTAATACTGATTTTCATAGAATGAAAACGGTAAGAGATATCGAGGTGCTGTGTTTTGCAACTGATTTAGCGTCCCAAGAATAGGTTCTATTTGCTACCTTAACTCTCCATTAAATCCAGAAGTGGTTCAAATTAACCATTTCCGGTTTCAACATTTATGGTAATAAATAGCGAAACCGGTTTTCTGTAATAGATTCAGGGTCGGAAGGGTACATAGCATATATAACGGGGGCGCGAAATTTCAAAGTCAGACGCACTCGCCAATCCAAAAATGATGGTCGCCATTATCTCTCACGTACAAATTATGGGAGGTCCCCCCTCTGGCCTTTTTTTTTTTTTTTTTGACAAAGGAAGAGATTATATCAGGGCATAAAATTCCAAAATCAGACAATTAGATTCAGAATAATCAATTTCGAATTGGATAATTCATATACATATTAAAAAATACCTTAAGACTTCATGTTTGTGTAACGCTCTCCGTGTCCGTTGTGAAGACTTCACATTTTATGTTTTCTCTCACCCAGTGACAATTATTTTCGTGCGAAACAGAAACTGCGCAGCCCTGTGAGTTTAGACAGAAATTATTTCTACTGAACACTGGTCGCCAGCTTTAAATTTCAAGTCGCCAATGGCGACCTGGCGACCGGAAATTTTGCGCCCTGATATATAACAATACCAAAACCAGAAGTGGTTGAAATTTACTACTAGTTCTGGTTTCAGTAGTGATTTCCGTATTGCAAAATCGGTACGAGATATCAAGATGCGTTTTTTTTTTTTTTCAATTGATTCAGCTTCGCAAGAGTAGGCTCTATCTTCTCCCTTAACTATTTATTCAATTTGAAGTTAGTTCAAATTAATGCTTTCCGGTTTTAACTTTTATCGCCATAGAAAAAATAGTAAGGTATAGCGAGTAATACCTTTTCGATATGGTTTCACTGATCGATAAAGAGGTTCTATTTTTGATCTTATCAATCTATTGCAATAGTAATTATAGATGTACTACTTTCAGTTTCAATATTGAATTCCCATTTGGAAGCCTCCTGTAGTTTTACACTGTGAAACGAAATTCACTTAAAAAAAAAATGACTTCCATACTTTCTTTTCTTGTATGGTCCATCAAAAGTACAAATGTGTATCTAATATTTATTGCACAAAATCTCTAGAAGTTCATCTACTATGCAACAAAAGACATTTGGCCTTACTGTTAACTAAACGACGTGCTGCATTTAGGCTTCTCATTCACAACAAGAGACCTCCAATAATGGCCGAATACCTATGATGCTAATGATTAAGAATGAAACACAAAATGGGTTTGAGTAAACTTGTCTTGTTTCGGAAAGGACTTACCAATCAAGTTAAAATATTTACATAAATTTATATATTATTGAACCATCTAATACAATAATCTAGAACTTGATTATAACTAACTAACTCTATGGACTATGAAATCCGGAGGTTCAATACCGAGTTCACGAAATCTCTCCATTGACTTCTATCCTTGGGCCTTATCCAGTTTCTACTTTGAAATCCTATTTCTACGATATCCATCTTAATATTAACCTCCCACTTGCGCCTAGATTTACCTCATGGTCGTTTTCCGGTTGGTCTTCCTGTTAAGACTTTGAAAGCGTTCATACTTTCTTCCATACTGGCTACATGACCTGCCCACCTGAGGCTCCTAGACTTAATGAGCCTAACAATGTTTGGTAAACCGTATAAATTATGTAGTTCCTCGTTATGAAGTTTCCGCCATTCTCCATTCCCGTTCCTCTTGGGTCTGAATAATTGTCTCAGGATCTTGTTCTCAAATACTTTCAGCCTATATTCTTTCCTCAGAGTAAGAGACCATGTCTTGCAAGTTGCAACCATACAGAATAACAGGCATGATTATTTTTTCACATATATGTTTTAAGCTTCAAATTCCTGGACAGAATTCGCGACGAAAAAAGGTTTTGAACTGAATAATAACACGAATTCCTTGTTTTCAGTCGACATTTAATTTCTTCGTGAATATGGTTTGGATCTGTTAGTATTGATCACAGATATTTGAAACTATCTATTTTTATCTAGATTATTATTTGATATTTTAACGCACCCATAATTTGCAGTATTACGTTTTCACACTCATATCCCTGCAAGCGTTTAAGAAGACCTCTACACTTCTTTTTATTGTTCTATCATCCCGTATTAAATTTATATAATCAATCTTGCCAATAGAATGTTTGAGAGGATTTTTATATGATGTTGACAGAAGAGAAATGCCTCGGCAATTATTACAGTCAGTTTTGTCGCCTCTCTTATGAATGTGAACAATGATGGGTTATTTCCATTCTTGTGGCAATTCTTCCTTGTTCCAGGTAAGGAGAATGAGTTTGTGTATCTTGTTCCAGAAATATTTTTTTCGCCTCCAGCTAAAATTAACTCAGCCGGAATTTCGTCTACACCCGATGATTTGTGTTAAATTTCTCTATAGCAATTTCTACTTCTATTCGGTTAGGTTTTGGAATATACGGTTCTGCAGTGTGTGTTTCCCTTTCTCCAGGCATATTAGCTTTTAGCTGCGTATTAAGCAAATTGTCAAAGAAATCTTTCCATCTATTTAAGATGCTATCTGTATCAGTGAGAACTGTTCCGTCGGCCTTCTTTAATATACGTATAAGCACGAAGTTGATATCCTTTTTTAAATTTGTTGATGCCGTTATACTTATCCCGAATGTTTTCATTTTACTATTATCTTGGAGCTCCTTAATTTCAGCTTTCAAAAAATCGAGTTTCATTTTTTTCTGAAAGTGATATAAATGGACTACAACTATCGGTTTCAAGTTGATCTACATCAAGCATAGATAGAGACAAAACATTTTTTATCTAATGCAATATGTGCGAAATGTTAAAAAAAATGCGTATATGTTCCAGGAAACCTCAAACTTTTCGTTTCAGAACCAGAAATCACATTTATATTATTGCGAATTTTTGCGAAATTCGGCATTACTTGCGATAAATGCGAATAAAAACGAAAAAGTGGAATTCTTGTTAGTTGTTGCTAATAATAATTAAAATTACAAGCAACCAAGTGACGACAACTCAGTTTGGAGTCTTTACGAAAAGTTCTGCGAGTTAGTTGATCCAGAAACTGTTTCAATTTATAAATACATAGACATCAACAAAACTGAACGTTTGTTTAAATCGTTGACTGTGTTTTGTGGTGAAATTATTCATGATCTGTTGGTTGCTTACCGTGGATTTAAAAGTAAGGTTACTCAATTTCTTAACAGTGAGGATATGGAAGTTGACATTATATGATTGTTAAACAGTTTAAAAGTTTACCACAGATTTTTTTGCTGTCAGCTCGTTATGTTTAATATGGTTGCCAGTCTCGAGTGTTGATGCCGAGAGATTCTTTTCCAAGTATAATATGATTGTTACTGACAGGAGAACAAACTTAAAAAGAATTGGTAATGTCTTGCTGCATATTATCCTTTAACTAAGGATGAGGTTAGACAAAGTGTTTAAATTTTTGCATTAATTTCTACATTTCAGTGAATACATTAGCTAGCAACGGCTCCGACTTTTCAAAATTTATGTGGGTGCAGATCAATGGCAGGATGTGTTATATGTTTTCGGGGCACTCTTGATATATATATATATATATATATATATATATATATATATATATATATATATATATATATATTAGGGTGGTCCTTAATTACATGGCGAAATTTTTTTTCCGAATTTCTTTGCTTCCAACCCCTAAATTGGTTCCGTGTCGGACCCAATTTATCCATGAAAAAAATGGGCTCAATCGAAGAATATTTAAGCGACCTAAAGTTTGAATGCATATAAAATATGTTCATATATAGGAAAAGTCTGGAATAAACCCTTCTTACTTTAAAGCGGCTGAAGGTAAAGGGACTAAATCTTGGATACAAGGATTGAAAGTAATCCACAACTGACCCTGAGAAATAGCATGATGGCGGCCATTTTGTAGTCCGCAATTTTGTATTCGGACCCAAAATTTTAAATGGAAATGATATTTTGTGACATCGTTTTTGGGTAACCTTTCATTATAAAAACATATCTTCCTATATTTTCAACTTATCTCTGGTCATTTAATTCTTTTTAGCTTTGAAATAATAGTTTATTATCTTTCAATATTGTTTTTTTTTCTTTATAGGTTAACTATTACATACATGTAACAAGGAAATATTTGTGTATGTTGTTATATAATTACATCCCGTTGAAATACACACCAGCCTATATTTAAATTATTTATATGAAATGAAATTACATAAATATTATAATGAATGTTAATATCTTCCTCATCATCATCCATGAGGACTATATGAAGGATGGTCAAGAAATTTTCAGTTGAAACTCATGATGTGTGTACGACTCCATTGGGCTGCATGAAGTCGTGCGTTATTGTGCGGTAATTTCTTTTGTCGATGGACAACCAGGATTGTCTAAATCTTTCAAACAAAAGCCATCAGGCCCGGAACTTGTACTGGTAGCAATAATACCATCCATTACTGCGTGAAAACTACTTTGAAGAATTAATTCGAATATGTGATGTCGGCACGGTTGGTACAGTAAATCACGATCAAACTTCTTCTCAAGATTTGTACAAGCGCCATTTATTCTTCCGGTGTTCTTTGTAGTTGTACTGAAGCATGCAGAACGCTTGTATTTTGTGTTCTATACCCCAATTCTCCACTGCTTCGTAAATAGCTGTAGCTTGTGTTTCTCCTGTAGATGATGGTATTTCAGGAATGCCTCATAATTGTTCGTTGCCGTTAAAAGTTACCAATATTGCTAGTCTGTCAACCTTCTCTATGCTACTTGCAGCTGGGGTACCAAAACCTTAGACACTAGCGTATTTTGGTATCGTTACAGAAAATGACCCACATATATATTTATATTCCAAACACGTTAATTATTACATGATCAGATATAAGTGGAAAATAAAGACGGATGTGTGTTTGTGATGGAAAGCTACCACAAAACGATATGTCACGTGACACCATTTCTATTTTAAATTTTGGTTCTGAATCCAAGATGGCGGACTTCAAGATGGTCGCCATCATGGTACTACCCAGTTTCAGATGTGGATCTACCTCCATTACTTCTATCCAAAATATGATCCCTTTCCTATCTGTCGTTTCAAAGTTACAAGGATCTATTCGAAACTTTTGCCATATACTATTATATATATTGTAAATGTAATCAGAAGTTTAGGTCGCTTGGGGGTCGGTTAAATATTTTTCAATTGAGCCAATTTTTTTTCATGGATTAACTTGGTCCGACATGGAATCAGTTTAGGGGTTTTGAGCAAAGAAATTTGGAAATCGAAAATTAAGGACCACCCTAATATATATATATATATATATATATATATATTTCGTCGTCGGCAATTTGCAGCTATGTGCATTTTGCAGGAGAAGCGAAAAACAGTATCCTGGTTAGATTTTTCGCTTTATAAAAGTGATGTTATAAGTAATATTTGATGCTGCACGTAACTTGATATCTTCTCAAGTTACTTGAGAAGGTATCAAGTTAAGTGCAGCATCAAATAAAGTTGGGGCTGCTCTAGCTCAGTCAGTAACACGGTTAACTTAAACCAAGAGAAACGGGTTCAAATCCTGACCCATAGGTTAAGGATAAGTTACTGTAATGAATATTCTCAACATATGTTATCGTAACATTAAGTGTATACTTTAAACAACTTTCATGATGCACAATGATTGCAAGATGCAATGATATTATCAAGTTCCTAAAAAGTAAATACCACATTCATACAAATTAATTTTTTAAATAATAAAAGCAAATAATATTAATGGTATTGAGGAAAGAAATGTGAGAGGATTTTGTTGTGAACATAAGCTACAAAATGACAAACTTAAGTGTGTTGCTTGGTGCCTTTGGATAAACATATTTAAAAGAAACACTGTTGTTTTATTTACTTTAAATCACTCTATCACGGAATATTCTGGTATCATTGCAAGGAAATATTAAATTTTACTTATTCCTAAAACACACTTTAACTTGCAATTCAATTTTCTAAAATCAATACTTTGTTTTCTGATTTCACTTCGAAGAAGTTTTCATGTTTTTTTAGACAATTATGGACAGAAGATACATTACACTAATTCTTTTGTTTGAAATGTAAAACCTAGAAACTAGGCTATTCATAATTGAGAAGAGCGAATAAGTACATCTTCCTCATCTTTGGAAGTAGCATGAGAAATATCATGCAGCTAACAAAACTTAAATAGTTTACAAAATTTTCATTCCAAAATGTTCATAATTTCTGGTTCATTTCAAATAAAAAATTTCTTCCATTTTAGAAGAAGGGAAGAAACTTAAAATGCTAACTGCATTACCTCGCTGAATTGCTAGACTAATGCGTTGAAATAAAAATTGTGCACTTCTTGGATCTCCTGTCTTCAGATTTAATTTCAATCCGATTTCCTTTAGGAATTCCCTAGCTTCCTTGCTAAAAGCTCCCATGGTTTCCGTAGCAAAGGCAATAAACATATGATCTTCTTTTAATTTGGAATATTTCGTGTGTTTCCGGTTACAGGCAGTCTCAGCAGCATTTCCGGGCTCTTTACATGATGAAGCTAAATGGGAAGGTGCAAATGTGTCTACACAGGTGACGTCCCATACTAGTCGTTGCCCCATTTTCCAAGGGATTAATGTCACTCCATCTGGTCGTTTCCCATCATCTCTGGACATTCCAGATGGTTCTAAAATATTTGGAACATCAATGCTGGCAAGGGCTCGTTTTATTATATTATTCAGCTCTCCATGACGAGAAATTCGACCTCCATTGCTAGAGCAGCTTAGTGCATGTAAGCCTTTTTCATCAACCTGTTCTTGACATGTACATTTGAAACTGTGACAGATATTTAAGCCGAGACGTAGAGCGACACAAACTTGAAACGTGTTGTTGTCTAAGAGAGTGCCAATGTTTCTTGACGGTGTAGCCTGTAGCCATGCACCAGATTCTTTCCTTTGTAAGGATTTAAAACGGGCAATATCAAATGTATTTTCAGGAACCAATTCTTTATCAATTATTGTTGTTAATATAATTTTATCCCAATGCTGTTGTAAATCCAATACAGCGGGAGTCTCATTATTGTAGATACCATTCCATATCTCCAATCCCTCCGCCAGGTGATGAATTTCCACTTTGTCAACTGGAATGTATAATATGTTGGAGACAAGTGGCTTCACTCCAAAACATGAGGACAGGAAAGCTGGAAGGCTTAGATCTGAGACTTTTCTTACACTTAAACCTCCTAAGCGAATTGGTAAGCTTGCTTGAGTCCATTGATTTTCATTCAAAGAATAATTGATGATTGACTGTAATGCATATTTCATACAATTATCAAGCTGAAGTACCTTGGAAGGCATGGACCATGTGGGAGTGGTGCGTAAAAAATAGATCAGTTTCGGTATTCCCAGGCAATTCTTAAGTAGAAAAAAGGCGATATGTGCTGGTAAAGTCTTCAGACGCTGAGTTACTATTTTTAATCTATTTAAATGCTCATCAAAAGTTTCCTCATATCCATCCTCAAGGAGGGGTGATCCTAAGAGAGATAATTCATTTTTAAGTACCGTCCGTATCCCAGGTAACAATTCTTGAAACTGGGATTCAACTTCTTTGCTTGGATTCCCAGACATGAAAAAAAGTTCGCATTTAGACGGATTAACTTCAAGACCAAGTTTTTTAGATTCTTCTATTAGAGTCTTCATGTCTTTGTAAACTGACTGTGGAGAACCACCTAAGCTACCGTCATCTAAGTAGAAGGTGTTTAGTTCAGACGATAAAGCGCGAACTATTGGGTGGATGGCCAAACTAAAGAGCATTGGACCAGCTGGATCACCTTGTTGACAGCCAACTTGTGATGGAATCGTTCGTTCACCAAAAAATAAGATTGATGGTTGAGCATAACTTTGCCAAAAGAATGGATATAATTGAGGCAATACTTGTTTCACTTGCTGTAGCATATCTCTTTCCACGGAATTGAAGGCATTTTTGAAATCGATCTTGAGAATTACGTTATTAGAATTCTGATGTGCTTGTATGTAGCTGCGGGTGGCATGTATAATAGCTTCATTTCCTTTTCTCGTCGCAAATCCGAGTTGGTGAGGTTGCAAATAAGAGTCGCATTTGGCATACACAGAGAAAACTGCTGTCTTAGATGCTAAACGTCTAATTGTACACCCAACAGCTATGGGTCTAAGTCCTCCATCCTTCTTTCGAAGTGCACATAAATTTGCACCAAAAAGTATTTACATATTTCAAGATTGACATTTCCACTCAGTATGAGATTTATTAAGTTTGTGATTTGTTCCAGCAGATATGATGCCGTATCACCTGCCGATTTGGAAATAAGATCTTTTAAATGTTAAGGTGACAAACCATCAATCCCTGATGCAGAACCACTAGGGAAACTATAAATAGCTTTTGACACCATTCCAATATCCACTATGATTTTAGGGTCAAGGTCGTCAAAGAGGATCAGGTAAATTTAGATCCCTGGAAGGAGCTGGGTGTTTGTTTTTGAGATCGAGAAATGTTTCCTCGTTTATTGGAGCCAAAATATCATCAGAACTTAACAACTTTAGGGCCCATCTGGTATCAAAGTCAGAAATTTTTGCTTCTATTCTTTTCGCTAAGTTTGGAGTGTGTTTTTTCCCTAGACGAGATGAACAATCTGTTGACATAGGTTCGTTTAAATTGTGTTTAATAATCTGTGTAATGGATTTCGTGCTGCGTTCCTTAGGGATTTTTAGATGGGCAAACGAAAAGGTTAACAAATTTTTCCACGAGAGGAAATCATATTTATTTACACATGCTTCTATTATAGATGCTAATTTCTTTGCGACTGCATTTCGAGCCCCTCTTGGAATTCTCTTTATTAGCCATATGGTTGACTTTAATTTTGCAAGTTCTTTAGCAAAATCTTGCGTAGTAACTTGAGATTCTGATATCACATGTTTCCTCGCCTTGTGTATATTCAAGCCCTTCCTGGTTGGAAACCTTTTTAGACACTGAGGGCAAGAAATTTCATCATTTTCCGTTGAATGGAGATATCTGTTAACGAATTTAATTGATTAATATTGTTTTCCATTTATAAGAATTTTAAAAATATTTCCGTTGCACTAAATTCCATTGTTAGAAGGTTTCGGAGTTATAACGTTCAATAGGCTTATTGCTTTCATTTCTTTATAATAGGACAACCACAAAACCAATTTTGAAACGGATTTCGCTACCTTCACCTGGGACACATCATGCACCTTCACATACAACTCAAAAACGTCAATCAAAGGCACCTCCTCACTCTCAGACAAAATCCACACAGATAATGTTCTTGGATCTCACATTGATCACAACAATTAACCAATGAAAGAAACACTTATGTTCTAGAGGTTAGAAATTTTAACTTCAATGTTTTAGTTGCTTATTAATTTTTGATAATGGCAGATGAGAAATATTTATTTTGTTTTGTTTCTATCAGACTAAAAATCTTGTGTGTGCACCGCAACCACAAGATTATTTGTGTGGGTGCTAGAGCCCCGAAGCACCCATGTAGTCGGTGTGCATGTTAGCTAGAATGTACACCTAATCAAGGTATATCGTCATTTTTGTACACCTCACTACCAAATATGTATATACTGTTTACATGTACCATATTTTTCAAAAATATATATTAAAAAATAAGTGCGACATAAATGCGAAAATTGTGATAATTAATGCTACAAAATATCAAAATTTTTGCCAAAAAATTCGTTTCTAAGCATAGATGATAAGTACTAGCGAGAAGCAGTTTCTTGGAGTTCGATTTAGCGTTCTAAGAATGGGTAGCGTCTTCTGTCTTAACGTTTTATTCAAATTGGAAGAGGCAGAAATCAAATCGTTCCGGTTTCAATACTGATTGTTATAGAGTGAAACGGTAATAGTTAGTGAGAAGCTGTTTTCTGCAGTTGATTAAGCGTTGGAATCATATACTCCATCTCCACTCTAATCTCTCTACTAAGGCCGGAAGTGTTAGAAGACTACTACCACGTCCAGTTTGCATATTCAATGAGAAAACATCACACTATACAAACTGGTTCAATCCCATCTTGTCTAACGGCTTATCAGGCTCTGATTTCTCCAAGATAAGAATTTTCGTCAATTTGAGCGAGTTAGGAACTCCCATCTTGCCTAATCTCATCTCGTCTAAGATGGTGGAAAGGAACCAGTGGCGTTTTTAGGATTTTGTTTCGGTGGTGTACTACACGTGAATAAGCACTTATATTTTTCCTTTTGGGTGCCAACAAATTTTAATGAAGTTGTGCATATAACAAATTTATTTCGGTGGGGCCCGATAGCCACCCCCTAAATACGCCACTGCGAGGGACATTCAAACCATCAACTCTAAAAAATTGTAATATCAAAAAATCATTTGAAACATCTATGTTACTTATTAATCTCTGCACTGAGAGAAAAATTGTAGGTGGGGTACTTAAAAAGGTAGGTTACATGCAAAATTCCTGTAGTTTTTGGACTTAACGTACAGCAAAAGTATACCTGAAAACGCATGTTTTATAATACTTTTCGTATAAGTGTTCCATCTATACGTGCTATCCGTTAGAGGTCTGCACGGGCCAGAATTTTTAGTTCGAGCATGGCCCGGACCGTAAATTTACAATGTGAGGCCCGACTCGAGTCCGAAATATGTTTTAGAATTTACCCCCGTAGCCCGGCCCGAGGTCGCGTGATAATCAAATGAGCCCGAAATAAGCCCGAATTACAGGAACTTAATAATTAACGCAAAATTGTATTTTTATTGTTTGCAGTTGTGCTTTAAAAGTTCTCCAGAAAGAACGGTGCAATATATATATCGTTGTACAGTATATTTACAAAGTGAGGCAGGAAAAGGTCCGAGAAATATGGTTGCGGGCTCGGGCCCGCAGTTATATATGCTTGTAGGCCTGAGTCCTGGCCGCGGGACGGGTCGGGCTTAGATCTGCGGTCTCGGCCCGAGCCCCTGCAGACCTCTACTTTCCGTACGAAACAATATAGGCGGTCAGGATCTCATATACAAATGGACGTATAAAACATATAACTGAGAAATGTAACATACGAATATGCATGTGATATATGGAAAACTGTTAGGTGTCAGACATCCTGCAATGACATGATGAAACATCTAAGGGCAGTGTCTATGTAGCGTACGGATATCTTATGCTCCGTACTGATTTCTGTAGTAAGCAAGAGGATTCCGTATATCTCTAAAATATACCGCTGTCCGGAGAACGTATTTTTCTCTGTATGCTTGATTTTCAAGATTTAAAAAAATACAGATAACAAGTACGGTGTTTAATGGTGTTAGTAATTTTGTGATTCGAACTGTGGGCTAATAATTGTAACAAGTTAAAATATAAAATATAAATATAACGTTACATTATCAGATGTGTTATCTCCCCAGGACATACCTTGAGAGTTGCGTGAAGAAAATTAAGCAATCTCAAAAAGACGCCAAAACGGAGTACATTTTGTTGAGAAGTAAAAGAAAAATATATCGTAATCTTAAAATGGATGTTGAAAGTAATAATGTAGAAGCTGGTGGAACGTCAGGTTTGGAGACATCAACAAATGTAGCTAGCCTTATAAAACAATTAGGTCAATCTTTGTCGCAGTAAATGCAACAAATGGACACTAAATTTGCATTAAAGTTTCAGCAAATGGATGCTAAGTTTGAGCAGAAAACTTATCAAATGGACACTAAAATGGATAGTAAATTGGAGCAAATAAACCAACAAATACATTCTAAACTAGAACAAACAGATTATAAGATGGAACAGATTTTATACCGATTTACTGATGTACAAAGTTCCGTAGAAGTTGTAAAATCTTTAGTTAATGAACATACTAATCAGATCAGCGAATTGCAGGACGAAGTAAATGCGATCAAATAGAAGCTTAGTACTGTCAACGTTGAACATATACCCTATGAATCCAGAATAGCAGTGGAAGATAGTGATGCATCCGGAGGATATTCAGAGAAAGACGATAGTGAAACTAATATCGTGAGAGATGGGAGAAGAAATCATTCATCTCACCGCACGAAAAACATTCATGTAAATTCCCAACATCGTAAGCATACCAGTAAAAATAATCATTTTCGGTTTATGAAATTAGATCTCTAACAAAATTCAGCGGAAGGTCAGAAGAAATCCCGGCCAGCACATTCTTAGAAAAGTTCGAGGAAGAATGTGATTTAATTGGAGTAGACAAATCTAAAATTTTGAAAATTCTGCCGCGTGTTTTACTACCACTGTTCCGTATGGTTCAAAGCGATCAGAAGTAATTTACGTAATTATTTAGATTTTAAAAATGCCCTACTTTCTAATTTTGAAAACGATTTCATGTTGACCAATAGAGACGCCTTAGTTCGAAATAGACATTATAACCCAAAATTTGATAAGAGCCTCACTGATTTTGCACAGGAATCAGTAGCGTACCCAGGAATTTATTTCGGGGGGGGTTCAAACTAAATATGAAGCTATTTTATATTAAAATTGCTAAAATTGCCCCTAAAATTAGGCTAAATTTTTAAAAAGTCGAAATTTTGGGGGGGGTCCGGACCCCCGTGTCCCCCCCCTTCCGTACGTCCCTGACAGGAATCAAGAGTAATAGCATCAATCCGAATCTTGTTACCTTTTAAGTTGCAACAAATGTTGATTTCTGTATAATGCGTTTATTTCAATCACCTTATTATGATAGTGCAAAATTTTGAAAGTCGATCTATGTTGCAGGCTAATAGTAATCGGAATCAAGCCAATACTAATCGTAATCAAGTTACTTATGTACCTGTTCGCAACATTAGTGTCAGTTCCATTATAACGATAATAGAACTGAACCCAATTTTACCGGTAATAGAACCGAATCCAATTTTAGGAGAAACAGGAACAATAATCGTAATACATTTAGGAATCAAGCGAACAATAAGTTTAACTTTCCACGAAATAGATTTCATAATAGATTCATAGGTGACAGAAATTCTCAAAATAGAAATAAGAATACCGTTGAAGTAAATAATAGGTAGAACTGTATACAAGATTGTAGCGTGCAATGCAACTTAACCCAACTCTTTGGCAATGTAACTTAAGTTAATGTAGTGGCGTCCGAGAAAACATATTCAATTGATTTTTGTTTCATTTCACTTTAAATATCTTAATGATTTCATTTGTTATTCGTACTTTGTTTGAATTCTATACAGATCATAATTCTTTGCTTCATCCTAAGAAAGTAAATGGATACAGTTAGTTAAGACATTAGTTCCTTCAGAAGTTTTATCCAAGATTAAGATAGATACCATCGAGTTTTCAGATTGATTCTTAATATGATAATTTATTCATTTGTATTAATCCTTGTTACGATATTGATTATTTTGTTTCACTTTGATTATTGTTATGATTTCCTTGTATTTCGTTTTACTCATCAGTATTGTGCTTTTACCCAAATGGAAGAAATAAATTCTATAGTATGTCAACGTATATTGAGTTGATTCGTCAATGAGCTCCCACGATATTGAACTAAAGAATATTCTTTAGAACCTGAATAATTAAATAAGTTAATCGCATTTTGAATAAGTCCTCTTCGACGATAATTTATAGAATTAAAATATAATTGATTATTAAATAAATGTAAGATTATTGTTGATATAAAATGAAATTAATATATGTATTGTAATTTATATAGGAGGGCTATTCGGAAAGTAAGGTAACCATGTATGTAAAATAGGTAACGGTCCAGTATCCTTTCTTAAATTGTAAACAATTTAAGAAGTCCTCGTCGGGAGCCATATATACAACGAAATTGTACGGTATATATGTTCGGTAAATTACTTCCATTTTCTTGTAGTTATTTTGGGCAACGGCGCTTAAAGGCGCACAATTTATTGATAAGAAGAAGAAGAAAATGTAGAATATATGTTAATTTTATATAGATAATCATGTAATGTCAGTTGTTAAAAAAATAGGTATTTGTCTGTTGTTGGTATGGCAACAGAATAATTCAGGAAATAAGAATAATAATAGTTAGTTGTTTCAAACATTTAATATGCTTGATTTTCAAGATATTAAAGAAAATACATTTAACAATTAAGGTGTTTAATCGTGTTTACTAATTTTGTGATTCGAACTGTGGGCTAATAATTGTAACAAGTTAAAATATAAAATATAAATATAACGTTACAATCTTTACCTTCACTTAATTACTCTAAATTTAGACATTTATGTACTTACATATGTAGAATTCCTCATCGAAACACCAAAAATATGGGCTACTGATACCTTGTAATTTAGTCTTCACGGCACTGTTCTCTAAACATTGAATAATATACTTCGCGAAGCTGTTTTGTTTGATTTATCTGAATGAATGAAGTTTATGAATTAACATGTTTGCTGAAAAAGAATAATTTTGCAGTATCGCATCCATATATTATCCAAACATGAGTGTGTATGAATATTTCGAGCGTACATGATCATAACACATAAAAAAGCAGCTTGATGTTCAACGCGTGAGCTAAATTACACTGAGAAGCTGATTAATGCTAATAAAAAGAAATATAAGTGATATACATGGAAAGTTTCTGACGAATAGTAAATTTCATGAATTACCACATACTGAGTTTCTGTCTACAAAGTTGACACGTGTGATGATGTGGATAAATAATGACATTATTACGTTGCAGCTAGTGGAGAAAAAGGAAAGTGGATTTCATACTATATATTTGAGTATCATACAAAGACGTTTAACAAATCAAAAAAAAAAATAAAAAAAAATGCAAAATAATATTTTTCTTTCAAATTTACAAGATAATATAAATTAATACATATATAGAAATACTTTGTATAACGCATTATTTTCCACACATATTTAAGAGCTTATGATAGGTGTGTCAATTCCAAGTTTTAAAAAGAGCCAAATAAAAGCAGTTAAAAACAGATATGCATGTACAGGGTAGGGTAATGGATCGGGCGATTTTAGAAACGTTATTACGAGAAAATTATTACATTTATTTGGGTCTAAGAAGTTGGAATACAAGTTGCAATTTAGTTATTTGTGAGTTTAAGTCACTAAACAGTGTGGCACACAATAAAGAAAATAATGTTTCACCGAAATCGTAACTGCCTAGAAATGATATTTCGCATATGACCGCCACTCTACTGTGCACATACAGTAACCCTTTGCAGCATATTTAAGGTAATTCTTGGAATTTCTTCGTGAATGCAACGTTTCAGATCTGAAATTGACATACAGACACAAGAAAACTCTATTAAGAAAAAATAAACATTGTGATAATTTTCTTTTATGGAACAATACTGTTTTTTTTAATTTTCTGCAACACTGCTTTCTGTTCGGTGATTTATATTCACAAATAAATAAATTTTTTATGTGTAGTGTGTATTTCAACTTGTTACACCTAAATAAATTTAATCATTTTCTCGTTATAACGTTTTTTTTTTAAATTACCCGATCTACTGCTGCACCCTGTCTAATAAACAGGAATATTGTACGAATATATTCGAGTATTGGCTTGAATGGCAGCACCTTGGCTCACCTCTGATGCAAGGGGTCTCTGGTTCGATTCCAGGACATAGGGGCTAGTTATAGACAACATCGTATCCATGGGTTTTCTCGAGAATCTTCCGCCTCCTTCCGCATTCTAGTTCTATCAATTCTTTCATAATTATTCACTTCATTAATAATCCAGTAACCTTTAGACAAAATGGCATATGAAACTGTTCTATGGAACATAAGACTAGAAATTACATTTCATTTTCATTACTTTTTCTTTTGAAGGAGGATATTAAAATAGAAAATATCAGGTAACTGTAACACTACACACACCGTAATAAAATTAATGTTTTTATTACTGTTGACCACAAGACGAGAAATGAAGTTTTCTTATCTCATCTCGTATTTTTTAATATTTATTTATGTATTTTTTTGGTACAAATCTAGTCTCATATCGAATTTCGAAGAATTCTTTCTCGTTTCATCTCGATTCTTGAAAGCTTTCCTCGTTTTATCTAGATTCTTGGAAGCTTTTCTCGTTTCATCTCGATTCTTGGAAGCTTTTCTCGTTTCATAACGATTCTTAGAAGCTTTTCTAGTTTCATCTCGATTCTTGAAAGCTTTCCTCGTTTCATCTCGATTCTTGAAAGCTTTTCTAGTTTCATCTCAATTGTTAGAAGCTTCTCTCGTTTCATCTCGATTCTTGGAAGCTTTCCTCGTTTCATCTCGATTCTTGAAAGCTTTTCTAGTTTCATCTCGATTGTTAGAAGCTTCTCTCGATTCTTGAAAGCTTTTCTCGTTTCATCTCGATTGTTAGAAGCTTCTCTCGTTTCATCTCGATTCTTGGAAGTTTTTCTCGTTTCATCTCGATTGTTAGAAGCTTCTCTCGATTCTTGAAAGCTTTTCTAGTTTCATCTCGATTGTTAGAAGCTTCTCTCGATTCTTGAAAGCTTTTCTCGTTTCATCTCGATTGTTAGAAGCTTCTCTCGTTTCATCTCGATTCTTGGAAGTTTTTCTCGTTTAATTTCTGTTCTTGGAAGCTTTTCTCGTTTTATCTCGATTCTTGGAAGCTTTTCTAGTTTCATTTCTATTCTTGGAAGCTTTTCTCGTTTCACTTGGATTCTTGGAATCTTTTCTCGCTTTATCTCGATTCTTGGAATCTTTCCTCGTTTCATTTCTATTCTTGGAAGCTTTTCTCGTTTCATCTCGAAATTTTGTCACCTTGTTTTGTAAAGTATGCCCTGACTTTAAGAAAAAACATAATAATTTAGAAGTTGTCAGAATCCTTCAGTATCACGAGAAGTCTACGAAGGGTGTTATAACAATATTTAAACCATATTTATGTTTGGAGTATGTATGTGTGACAACTTGTGTATCTTTAATCATTGATAAATGTTTTTCATTGTGCTCCGTACAATTACTTTATCAATTTTATAGTTTCTAAACTACAAAAATTAAGACAGTGATTGAGATCTAAACTTTGGTGAACTAAATGTTGCTCACAAGACTCGAGGATTTTTTTTCATCTCGCCTAGAAAACGATACCATGTTTCTCATCTTATCTGGAATTTAAAAAAGGTATTTCTTCTCTCGCGGCCAACACTAGTTTTCATAGAAATCATAATCGCAGTTAGTAAGGACTAAATTATGTAGTTGGAATATAGCTTACAAGTAAGACTTGTAATAGTTTAAAGTCTTCGGTAGGTTTATGAAGTTAACGTGAAGAAAGAATGGAAAAGTATAGTATTTCTATTTTCAGAGATATTCAAATGTTTCGTTATATTGTTCTGTCTACAGCTGTGTAAGCCATCATGATGTACAATGTTTTATCCAGTGATGGATAATCACAACAATCTACAGTGAAACCTCTACTAACGGACACCTCTATAAAGCGGACACCTCCCGTAACGGACGTATTTTGCAATCCTCGAACGCAGTCATAGGAAGAAGACTTATTGGCAAACCCCTCTAAAGCGGACACTCTCTAGTACGGACAAGGACAGTCTTTTTTGTCGTTTATATGTATTACTTACCTCCGTATTACGGACACTTTCTCTAAAAATAAGTTGAAAAGTATTGTAAAATACATTTTTAGTAATTCATACATGTGTCACCAAGAAGGCATTGTGACAATATTTTGCCTCCTCAACTGCCTGCTCAGCAACCCAGACAAAGCTTCTCTGTTTAACAACACTTTTATGTACTTTGCTTGCATTCCACTCCCACCCAACCTGTTTTAGACACAAAAGTTATTGACATTTACCCGCCGTTTAGGATGGCACGTTACTCAACTGTCCCGCTGGAATATCTAACCAAGGAGAAGACAAGTTAGGTATTTTTTGCCCGTGGGTACGTATATTGTCTCAAAAGCTACACTACTGGACTGCAATTAACCTACAAATTAAAGCGACATACTGAAAATGTAAGTAAGTAGTGATAAGTGTAAAGTCAAGAAAACTATAACATCTTATTTCCATGTTGTACCTCGAACATAAGAGTGTTGGATGGGGTAGGATAATGCAGGACCGTAACATTTTGGTAATATTCGTAAATACATGATTCATGCAAAAATATCTTTTCTAATTGAAATATTAGCTTGTTTACTAATTCCCGTAACAAAATATTGAAACCTCTTTAAGGCGGACACCTCTATAGCGGACAATTTTTGATTCCCCACGGCTGTCCGCTTTAGAGAGGTTTCACTGTATCTATCTATATAAATAAAAATGAAAGTGAGTATGTTTGTGACTTAATAACTCTTGAACTACCCGACTGATCTTGATCAAATTTTCAACATAGATTAGGTTCGGACCTGGGACGGTTTCTTTCTTTTCACTTTGACGGTGAAACTTAGGGGAAGGGGAGGGGGATATATATATAAAAATTATTTTAAAAAATGACTGATATCAGAGAGCGCTTCAGCAAAAATAAAAAGTGACTAACAAAACATAAAACTTATTTTTCGTATTTTAACCCAGCTAATCGAGTAATTGCCGCTAATATAATTTAAAATTTCTCTAAAAAAAGAATAAAAAAAGAAAGGAACATGCCGCGTTGAGTGGGAATTACTTGAATATGTATCCTGTCTCGGTATTCATTAAAGTTTTGATGTTGAGAACCTTGGATGAGCACAGCTGTACTTTGTAAGACACAAATAATTGTGTTTTTAAATTAGCATAATTAAGGATAAGCGAGTTTTACACTATGATTTCAATTTCACAAGCTGCAAACATATGCTTACAGTAATTGTATTATTTATAAAATCATATATAGATTTATAGTTTGCGTATGTATTATCGTGGAATGGAATTAATCGTAAAAGATTGAAATAGAATTTAAAACAGAAGAAAAATAATGAAGATTAAATCAGATTAAAAGAAAAAAGTAGAAGAAATAAAAAAATAGTAAGAAAACATTTTGGGATGATGTCATACAAAAGATGATGTTATTAAAAAAAAGAAAAGAATTTTAGCTCAAAGTAGAGATATTATAAAAATATAGTGGTCCTTCTGTTTTCTTCCCTTTTATTTTTTCTTTTCTTCCCCTTTGCTCTTTAAATGCTATTTCTAAATTTACTATTTTAAAAGTAATCTGTAATACCATTAAATGGTAATTAACTAGTAGCTAAATAAGTGAAATCCAGTGAAGGCTACCATCAGTAGCTTATTAATATCGTCCGACTTGGCTCACTTTTCGTATATTGTTATTTTGATTTAAGTTGTTCACAGTTTATGCTTACAGGTCAAGCTACATTTTCTCGGTCACGCGATCCGATGATCATTTGTCACGTAAATGTAATTTTTCGGAAGTTTTGTTCTTATTGTTCTGTTTTTTTTTTTTTTTCTCTCCGTGAGACTTTCATCTTTTTGATAATATTTTATCAGAACTCTGAACTTGTGGAGTGGTAAATGAGGTGAACTTTCATAGATACAAAGCCAAAGAAGCACATATTACATTTTTAAAAGTACATACGTCCTAAAATTGAAGTAAAATTTATAAACAACAGTCAATTATCTTGAAAATTTGCAGCAACGAGAGGCATGGTTTCATGAGTGTCATCACCAAGTTTAAAAAATGATTTGTTTGTTTACTACTAAATATCTAGAAGATAAGTAGAATCATTATTACTTTTGAGTAAACTGCAGCGTAACTATAGAATCTGCAAGGTCTGCAATGCAGGGGGACCGTCTTGACTTGAGGCTCGCAGAATGTCCCCCTTTTTTTTTTTAAATGAGAAAGGTCAGATTATTTGTTACGATGGTTTTGTAGGAAAAAGTTCCAAATGTTCATTGTGAGTAAAACAGAGAAATTATCAAAATTAAATAATAATAATTCGATATTTTAGTTACCGGCATGTGCTAAGATCGGTCAGTTGCTAAGAGTATTCACGGTCTCAAATAAGCGACGAGCAGTCGCGCACCTATAAATTCTTGTTGGAAGGGGATGAAGCTTTTGGGGGGGAGGGGTCTAATACTACGTTAGTGTAGTATTGAACTGATATTCTGCACTCGAAAAGACGATAAATAATTGCCAAATACTTCCACCTGTAAACTTATTTTCAGAAAAAAAAATGATAGAACTTAGTTGTTTTTATAGGAGTACAGATGAAGTGTAAGGAAAATTTTCATGCTACATCAATCATTTCCCTGTTAAACAAATATAGTTTTATTGAGAAAGTGTACAGATGTATGTAAAGTTAGGAAGTTTTGAGGGTTCGTACCCTGTAGACATTCGTGGATGTGCCCCTGCCGACGAGTATAACCAATAATACGAGTATCGTATCACATATAGGTTTATTTGTGCGCAAACTGCTTTCCTTCCAGCAGTATTGCCACACATGCCAGCCATAAGTAAAGGGATTTCAACATCAAAAGCAAGTACAGTAGGTCCATAGAATTATATTGGAATACTGAAATGAAGTGAAAGGAAACCTTTAAGTTTTAAGTCCCACGCTTATGCCGGTTAGGCTAAAGGAGACGGTGATGATGAGAGATGAGTGAAATGGTGGAAACGGGAGAATCCCGAGAAAACCCACGAGCATGGTGTTTGTCCACCACAAAGTCCGCACGGTGCGATCTGGGATCGAACCAGGGACCCCAAGCACCGGAGGTGAACGCTCTACCACTGAGCCACCGCGTCTCCACTGGAATACTGAAGTATCAATTCAGTTAACGATATACAAAATTATAATATATATAACACTCACATTACTCCACCCACTTAGAAATTTCTTGTCAATCTAGTGATGAGCAAATGGAAGGCCAAGACCAAGATAGTTTATCTTCGTGTATGATGATAGTGTACAACATAGGCGATGACCTTTATTTTTTTATTTTTAATTCGTGCCTATGCTTCACTACTTTTAAGATAAATCACAACGTTTCTTAATCTTTTTATATTTTTTAACAGATCCAACACTCCACTGGTACCCAAACTGGGGAGGCTACCCCTGAGACGCATGAAAGAAAATCAAGACGGCAGAGAATATTGAAATACCATGAATTGCAAAATTATTTTTACACTCTAAAGGCGTCAGATTTTTCTTTTCAACCTCGGTTAGCTAATCCTTGTATTAAACAAACTTCCAATTAAATATTGAAATTTTGTTTTACTGAATCCAATATCTACTGTATGGGGCAGAAACATGGACATTACGCAAAAGCGAGAAAAAATTTCAGACTTTCGAAACTTGGGCATGGAGAAAAAAGGAGAGAATTAGCTGTGTTGAATGCAAAACGAATGAGAAGGTGTAAGAAATATTAGCAGTAGGGGGAAAAAGAAGAATTTTAGATATTGATAAGAGGTGGAAGAGGAACTGGTTAGGATACTAGCTGAGGAGGACGTGCTAGAGGAAATGGTGGAGGGAAAGAGAGGGAGGGAGCGAAGGAGACTAGTTGAAGGAAGGTATTAAAACAGAAAATTGCTACGTCAAGACAAATAGACTAGCTGAGGACCACCGTACATCGAAGTTTTTCAGTTGCAGCAAGTAACCTGCCAATAATGGCAGAATAGCTATGATGATGATGATGATATATTTAGCAATGTTGACCAAAAAAGAGAGAAAAAATAATTATTATAATCAAAACTCTTAATATTTTGGAATAATTTGAGTGAAAAAGACTCAACTGTCTATGTTTTTTCTGTAAACTCAATTTATATAAATACTTTTGACCTATTTAAAAATACAAAATAACGGCATCAAACTCCAAGTTATTTGAAATAACTGTACAAAATCAGTCTCACTTGTGAATACGGATTACTAACATCAATTAACCATTTCGTTGGGTTTAATTTTTTTTTAAAATAAGGTTTCGTTAATCAGTCACTTTTTACTATTAATAAAGGGCTATCTGATATCGGTCATTTTCGGTGATTTTTATATTTCTCTCCCTTCCTCCTCCCCAAGTTGCGGGGCTGAATTGGATTTAAACGGCATCAGAATGTCACTGTTCATCTTAAAGACCCCGAAAACTTTGGATTTGTAACTAATATCGGTCATTTTCAATAAATTTATGTCTCCTCCTCCCCCATGATGCAAGACACAGCATCGGAAATGTCACTGATCATCTCAATGACCTCGAAAACCATGGATTCGACATTGATAATGGTCATTTTCCATAGTTTTTATATATTTTCTTCGTTCCCCTCCCCAAGCTACGGGGCTGAATTTGGATTTTAACAGCATCGAAAGTGTCACTGTTTATCTCAGAGGTACATTTCGCCAGCTCCCCCCCCCCCCACACACACACATACATTGGAATTTCGAAACAAAACCTATGTCAATCGTTTGTACTACGTTTATACCGGAATGTACCGCAAAAATTTTCGTTTGTACCACTTCCAGTACAAAGATATAAGAGTTTTAAACTAGGGGGCTGCCGTTTCCACAGCCCCTCCACCATTGAATTTCGAAATAAAACGTATGTCAATTTTTGTTCCTTGTTTGTAACGGAATATACTGCAAAAATATTTGGTTGTACCACTTTTGGTATAAAGATATAAGAGTTTTAAAGTGGGGGCTGTGAAAACGGCAGCCCCCCACCTTTCAATTTCGAAATGAAAAGTATCTCAATCGTTTGTACTACGTTTGTACCGGGATGTACCGCAAAAAGTTTCGTTGGTACCACTTCGGTTAAATATATATATAAGGTTTAAAGTGGGGGGCTGTGGAAACGGTAGCTCCAATCTTGGAGTTTCGAAAAAACGTACAAATATATAAGATTTTTTAAAATAGGAGGCTGTCGTTTCCACAAGCCCTCCCACCTTGGAATTTCGAGATGAAACATATGTCAATCGTTTGTTCTACACTTGTACCGAAATGTACCGAAAAATATTTTGTTCGTACCACTTGCAGTGCAAAGATATAAGAAATCTAAAATGGGGGCAGCCCCCACTTTCGAATTTCGAAACAAAACCTATCCCAATCGTTTGTACTACGTTTGCCTTGGAATGTACCACAAAAATTTTCGTTTATAGCACTTCCGGTACAAATATATAAAGGTTGTGAAGTGGGGGTTGTAGAAACGGCAGCCCTCACCTCTGAATCTTGAAGCAAAATGTAAGTCAATCGACTTTACTACGTTTGTAACGGAATATACTGCAAAAATTTTCGTTTGCACTATTTCCGGTACAAAGATATAAAAGTTTTAAAGTGGTGGGCTATGGAAACGACAGCACCCTAGTTTAAAACTCTTTTATCTTTGTACCAAAAGTGGAACAAATGAAAATTTTTGCGGTATATTTCGGTACAAACATGGTGAAAACAATTGACATACGTTTTATTTCGAAACTCTAAGAGGGGTGTCGTTTCGACAGCCACCCACATTAAAGTTGTTATATCTTTGTACCGGAATTGGTACAAACGAAACTTTTGCGGTAACTTCCGGTACAAACGTAGTACAAACGATTGGCATAGGTTTTGTTTCAAAATTTCAAGGTGGAGGGCTGCCGTTTCCACAGCCCCTCATTTTAAAATTATTATAACTTTGTACCAGAGGTGGTACAAACGAAAATTTTTGCGGTACATTCCTGTACAAACGTAGTACAAACGATTGACATTCGTTTTATTTCGAAATTCCAAGGTGGAGGGCCTGTGAAAACGGCAGAAACTCAGTTTAGAAACTCATATATTTTTGTACTGGAAGTGGTAAATACAAAAACTTTTGCAGTACACAATTGTCATAGGTTTTGTTTCAAAATTCCAAGGTGGGGGGCTGGCGAAATGCACCTTTATCTCAGCGACCTCCAAAACTATCGATTCCACTCTAATATCGGTCGTTTTCGTTCATTTTAAAATATCTTTCCCTTCCCCCTCTCCTAAGCTGCACCGTCAAAGTGTATGACAGAAATCATCTCAGGTCCAAACCTCATCTATGTTGAAAAATTTGATCGAGATTGGTCGTTTGGTTCAAGAGTTATTAAGTTTTATTTATTTTTTTTATAACCTCCCCTCCCCTAAGTTTTATGGTCAAAGTGAAATGATGAAAACACTCCTAGGCCCAAACTTCATCTATGTTGAAAATTTGATCAAGATCGAGTGGGTGGTTCAAGAAATTAGGAGTCACAAACATAGTCACTTTCAATTTTGTAATATAGGTTTACTGTTGTATCGCTCAATCCTCGATATGCCGTATACCTAAAGAGGCTAAATGTTATATTGATAAATAATTATTCACCGTATAAGCATCCGCCCACGAAATCAAACTTGCGGTCAGATGCACTAAGTTTTTGTCAATGTCATGAAAATGTTATTTCGATATTAATTTTATGAGCACACATTAAAAATTCCCAACGGATGCTTGAGTCTCGGAGCCAAGGCCATACCCATGTAGTCGGCACCTATGGTGTACGGAATTACCGATGTCCAATACTATATTTCTCTTTAGTTTTGGAAGAACACCACTAATATGCTTTGAAATGAAATGAAGCATCGAGTTTAACGTTCCACGTTTATGCACCAAGGCTAAGAAAGACGGTAATGATGAGAAATGACTGAAATGGTGGAATGAAGAAAGTAGGAGGAAACGGGAAAACCCCGAGAAAACCCACGCACATGGTGTTTGTCCACTAAGATAGCTCACATGGCGCAAGATGACACCTTTGTGGCTTGAAAACGAGCAATATCTACAGAAAACGCGAACAACCAATTCAGAAAACGACATACTGAAGCTATATACCGGTACTACAGGGGCAGATCGACTCATACGGATTGCATAAACTACTGGGAACACATTCACTACAGCAGCATTTTTACTGAAGCCAAGAAATTCAAGCAAAAGATGTAATGATTTTTTCCCCGTTTTTACATTCTATATTAAAAAAAGTAGTACCGGTACTTGTGCAAGACCCTTGCGCAAGAGTCTTGGTCTTGGTTTTGATCTTGCATCGGGATTTCTGGTCTTGGTCTTGGTCTTGCATGCATGAGTCTTGCAAAAACTCTAACGCTCATCACTAGATCAATCTCTTGTCAATATTTTTCACTTCCGTACAAGTAGCTTTTAATCGACTTTACGAGATATTTTGTGGCAGTGAAAGAATGACATTGGGATTTTATCATGTACAGAATGCTACATACTGTTTTTATGCTTAAGAAGTTCCTTAAATTTGTTTTCATGAAATTGTCTGATTTCAAAAATCGTTGTACTGTAACAATGGCGTGAGGAAGACTCAATAAGCCGCAAATAAAGATTGCTTAATTGCATCGTTTCGTTCAATTTCACTTGAATTTCTGTCCTATATAATAATATAAAATAATATTAATAAATCATATGTTAAATTAGTGATAAACAAACATGGGCCTGGAGGTCATATGCGGCTCCTTGAATTTTTTTTTCCAGCCCACGGCATGATTCTTCATCTGACGATTACAGGGGCATCATTTGAGGAGTGCAGGGGAGCAATTGCCCCCATGAGTTTCAAAAAGATGCTTTTTTTAAAAAATGTACTCTAATATACTAATAAAAATCGTGAGACTCTTATGCCAGTGGACCATCTCCCTTCCCCCCCCCCCCGGTCAAAATCTGAAATGATGCTAGTGGGTGAATGAAAAAAAAAAAGCAATGGTGTTCCTTCGTAAAAATTGTTTCAGAAAATGACTAAGAGATAGCGCTTACTTTTTCTCTGCTGAGGATCAGTGCATCTCAGTTCGAACCGGATTATGAGAAACGTCTATCATTAATATGCTCAGGATTAGGAGAATTGTTCCTCTTTCAACGTTGTTTCTAATAAAATATTGAGCTACGTAAAGGATTCCCTTTTCTCTCTCTATCTCCCCTAGAAAAGAGTGGTCATCACTGTGATAAATAGTTGAATATAATTGCTAAATGACAAATATAACATAAATTTGCTACTTAGGCTATCATAATGCGATAGAACTAATTACAACACATTTCTGATAGTTTCTATAAGTTTTTATTATACTTTCGGGAGACAAGAAACATTTTCCATGTTATCGTTACGCCCACTGTGTGCAAGTAGGAGGGAGAACCAAATGAAGACCATAAATGTGTAACGGAGCTTTGGAACACCGAATGATATCAAGTTGAAACACTACAGAAGAGCGAAGAAAGCAGTGTAAAAAGTAGCAGTGTCACGTGTACAGAACTTTAAGGAATTTGTTTTGTTTGACGTGATATTTTCAGAATTATGGACGTGAATTTACCAGATATGGTAGTAGATATTTTTTTTTTTAAGTAGAGAGATTAGAGTGGAGAAGGAATATATTTTTTGGTATGTTTAATTGATAATAGAAAAACTGCTTTTCGCTATCTATTACCGTTTTTAATCTATAGCAATCAACTTTAAAACCACAAGTGGTTGGTTTCTAATTTTAAACAGAATGTTGAGAGAGAAGAGGAATAGAGAGTTAAAACAGATGATACCTATTCCTAGGCCACTAAATCGATTCAATAAATAAATAAATAAATAATAACTTCTCGCTATATTTTTTCGTTTTTGTTCTATCCAGATCAAAGTTGAAACCGGAAGTAATAGCGAATTTCTGTTGCTTCCGTATTTTGTAGACTGAGAGAAATATATTTAGGAATGCTTCATCGAAATAGCTTCTTCCTGTCTACTACTGTTTATTGTCTATGGTGATCAGTGTAAAATCCAGACATGACTGACTTCTACCACTACTAACTAACTGGATTCCTATCTTTTGACAGCACCCCGATGCCTCAGAGGTAGAGAGTTCACCTCTGATGCATGGGGTCCCTGATTCGATTCCAGATGGTTACTCTTGGTATTTTAAGCATAAAAGCTCATTCAGTGGACTCTGTGGTGGACAAACGCCGTGTGTGTGTGTGTGTGTGTGTGTGTGTGTGTGTAGGGGGAGGGCTCTCGAGGTTCTCTCGTCTCCTCCTACTTTCTTCATTTCATTCATTTCTCATTATCATCGTCTCTTTAGCCTACACGGCATAAACGTGGGATCTAAAACTGAAATATTTTCATGTCATTTCATTTCTTTCGTTATCTTTTAACCTTCTATATCCTCCTGGCTAAAATTGACTAGTTCTTCCCACTATTTTGTCTTTCGGATGGACAAGTAAATAGTATATAAAGTAGGGATGGTCAATTCTGAAATTTTTGCTTTCCGGAATCCGGAAAGTAAAATTGGAAAAATTGCGAATTTCGGAAAAATTTCGAAGTCGGAATAAACAAACTCCGGAAATTTAAAAAATTCTGATTTCTGACAAACTCCGAAATTTTTCCGAATTCCGGAATTTTCTAAATTCCGGATTTTTTTCCGGAATCCGGAAAGTGAAATTTTCGATTCCGGAAAAAAATCCTTAAAAAAGAAATTTTGTTAAACCAAACTGCTTTAAAGTGCCAACAATACTTGCAACATGCTTCAAAGAGAACCAACTTGTGGTACAAAATGGATACAATTTCGAAACTTTATTTGAACGTTGACTGAACTAATAGGAAAGAATGACCATAGTGTACTTTTTGTTCTTTGACCAAGGCTTTTTCGTTAAATTGATCCCTTTCTGCTTAAGAAAATGAATAACAGAACGCTCTTCCCTCTCTTTTTTTTTTAAGGATATATTTTATCACTAGTACCACCATGTTTACATTGCTCCTCTAGTGTTTGTAGTTTGAGGGAAATTTAACAAAAAGGTAAAAAGGGAAGTTTTCGATAAAACCTGAAAAATCCAGGGAAATTCTAGTGCTGAATGATTAACCAATATAAATGCTTAAAATTTTCTTTGTTGTTCAGAAATAAACCAATAGAATACCAATAGTTTGTGTAAGTTTGTGTGTGTTCAAAGTAGCATAATTTGTGTACATTGTTGGTTCTGTGTATTTGTGTGTATTTTTTGTTAAAAATATTTCTGTTTTACGCTCCATGCTTATGCTAGCTAGGCTAAACTAGGCGATGGTGATGATAAGTGAATGAAATGGTGGGATGAAGAAAGTGGGAGGAAAAGAGAGAACATCATAAAAAACCTACGAATACTGTGTTTGTCCACCACAAAGTCCACTTGATGCAAGTAGGGATGGAACAACGGACCTCGCGCACCGGAGGTTAACACTCTACCACTGAGTCACCGAGGCCTCTTGTTAAAAAATAAGTGAAGGAAAATACAAAACCCAAATAAATAAAACAAATGGCGCTTCCTTTAATGTAGCTAAAGTAATCTTATCACATAACTTATCGCATAGGGGTCTCGGGTTCAAACCCTACTCCCGCCAAGTGAACTTTATGGTGGACAAACACCGTGTGCGTGGGTTTTCTCGCGGGTTTCCTCCCACTTTCTTCATTCCACCATTTCATTCATTACTCATCATCACCGTCTCCTTTAGCCTAACCGGCATAACCGTGGGACGTAAAACAAAGATTTCATTTTCATTTTATTTCAACTTATCGCATAGGAATTGGACACATGACGAACTACGGAAAATTTAATAAGAAAAGGGAAAATTTTGTATCAGTCGAGGGAAATTTTCTTCAGGAAACCTACGAACACTGCTCCTCCATTCTCGTGAAGGATTACAACTTAATATCAGGTTCTGTTTCTTCTTTTTTTGGCGTACTTTTACGGTCTCTCACGCAAGGGCGCCGATCCTGGTTGCGGCGGGGGGGGGGGGGGGCGGGCCCCACCAAAGCTCATGTGGGCCCCCTATTGTATTTATGAATATACAATATTTGGCATAATTTGAATGCAATTTGTCTTGAAATCCCCGTATACATACCTTATGATCTCAATGCTCTCCCCACAAATTTACAGAGAAATCGGCGCCCTTGCTCTCATGTACATTTTTAATACTTTCGAACTCACACAGACATTAATACCCCAACTAATAAAGTATGACAATGAAATTGTTACTTGCCTTCTTGATATTTGTATTAATCCGTGACTTTTTTTTTTATTTATGTATTAAATACTAATATGAAATGAAATGAAATCTTTAAGTTTTACGTCACACGGTTATGCCGGTTAAACTAAAGGAGACGGTGATGATGAGAGATGAGTGAAATGGTGGAATGAAGAAAGTGGGAGGAAACGGGAGAACCCCGAGAAAACCCACGAGCACGGTGTTTGTCCACCACAAAGTCCACACGGCGCTAAATACTAATATGATTATCCATATTCACTTGCACTTCGGAAATGGCAAGTCGTCGCTGAATAGGCGAAGTGGCGTAACTTGAAAAATCGTGATTTCAATTATGATAACTATTCTTATTTAACCTGCTCTATCAACCATAAAAATTTCATACCTGAATTCCTTATAGCCCCATTAACAAAGATAAGAACCTTCTGGAAATGACATAACTTACAATGAGTAGGCCTAGTAGGGTGTACAGTTCAACGAGAAATTTCAAAGTGCTCTCCTGTAAAATATTGTAAAAATCAAGGTACGCCATTTAGCCCCTTCTCCGATGAAATTTGAATGTTACAAGAAATGTGTTATTATTCTTATTATAAAAGGAAATTGTTTATATTTTGTAAGTAACACTAATTCCTAATAGTTAACAGTCTCAGCTCCGTTAAATGCGCTGCGTGCCTAACATAAGTAGATGGCACCGGTGTGCTGTCAATTAGAAGATTTAAAACTATTGTGAAGACTTAATTGCAATCTAAGTACTACTAAGTATTATTATTATTATTATTATTATTATTATTATTATTATTATTATTATTATTATTATTATTATTATTATTATTATTATTATTATTATTATTATTATTATTATTATTATTGAATAGATGAAGGTAGTTTAGATTTCAGCATTAATTTTTGTGTCTTTCTACTCATAGTAGCAGGGTCGCACCTTCGGACCCCTCATTTGTACACTTTCTCAATTTATTTGTTTAACAGGGAAATGATTGCTGTAGCATGAAAATTTAATCTTACGTTTCATCTGTACCGTTTCTCGTATAAAAACAATCTTTTAGCAATTCTTTTTTTCCTGAAAATATAGGTGGAAGTATTTTACGATTATTTATCGCGTTTTCGGATGGAGAATAAATACCCGTTCAATACTACATAGACTAGGTGGCTTGTAGTACTGATACTCGCCCCCAAAGCTTGGATCCTACATTTTGTTACTCTTTCAATGACGAATTTTCCTCAGCTCTAATACGATAAATAAATCAGGCTGTATGCAAGAAAGATTCTATGATTAAACAATATATCGAGGTATGTACTGTAGTCCTCCAATGATTTGTGGAACTGAAAGAAAAAACATATTTAGGTATCGAATTAATATATTGCAAGTTACACTACCCGAGACTGAACAACGTGAATAAAGGACATTTGGTTTATCCAATTTCTGAGTATTCTTCTTTTATTTAATTTTGGTATCTCCTAAAAATATTTTTGTATTAATATACTGTTATTTTATAATCAGTTACTTTCTCTTTCTCTCTCTCTCTCTCTCTCTCTCTCTCTCTCTCCCTCTGCTTATAAATTGAGTGTGCAAGAACGCTCACAAGACTTTTTCCTAAAATGAAACAGACTGATTCCAAGGGGAAGAAAAGCTTGCTTGGGAACACACACTCTGATCCACATGTGCCCATAATTCAATGCATCATATAAAACAGCAATTATTTATACACATATCCTTATTAACTACAATAAATAAACTATAGTGCTATAATAACTAACTCTATGGTCTATGGAACCCGGAGGTTCAATGACGCGTTCACAAAAGCTTTTCATAGACTTCTGTCCTTAGCCAACTGGATCCCGTTTCTAGTTTGTATTTCTATTTCTGCGAGATCCATCTTAATAATGTCCTCCCATCTACGCCTAGGACTTGCTAATGGACGTTTTCCGATTGGATTTCCAGTTAAAACTTTGAAAGCGTTTCTACTTTCTTCCATTCTAATTACATGACCTACCCACCTGAGCCTCCTAGATTTGATGACTCTAACAATGTTTGGTAAACGGTACAAATTATGTACTTCCTCGTAATAAAGTTTCCGTCATTTCCCATTCCTATTCCTCTTGAGCCCGAATATTCGTCTCAAGATTCAATGAACATTTCTTATTATACAATGAGATGTATCATACGGTCTAACATGAATATATCATATAACAGCTCATATCAACGTCACAAGGAAGCATTCAACATCTGAAAACGAAGAGGTTTAATCTAATCCAAAGAAGAGTAAGACAGAAGCTAGGCGAGAGAGGAATACCAGATTGAAGTGTCGAATAGATTCTCCGTTTCAGAAGCTTCGAAGTGCAGTAGTGTTTGAGGATACTTGGGCTGAAATTAGGGATAGCATAGTACTATAATATTTAATAACAATGCATTAAGTACTGTAGTATGAGAGAGCAAATTATTATGTTTCCATATGTATTTCCAAGAGCTGTACGTCCTTCGAAAAGTCAGAGGCAGCAACTGGTTTCCCCTTTCGCCGCTGCGAGCAGTCATGTTAACATACGTAAAAACCAATATCTATAGGTAAAAATTATATTTCTTTCCTTATGAAGAAAAGGATCTACTATTAACGTGGACTCTCAACCAGTGATCATAGGTTTCCTTAAGAAAATTTCCCTCGACTGATACAAAATTTTCCTTTTCTTATCAAATTGTCCCTATTTTATTGAGCGTCCAAGTCCTATGATACAAATTACGTAATATGATTAATTTAGCTATATTAAAGAAAATGCGAACCACATTTGTTTTTTGCTACTATTTCATTTTCCTCCTTAACTTAAGAGAAAAATACACCCAGCCAAGAATTGGTACAAATTACGGTACTTTGAACAGACAAACGCCCTATTGTATTGATTCATTTCTGAAGAAGAAAGAAAAGTTTAAATATTTTTATTGGTAAGCCAGTTTGAATGAGAATTCCCCTGGATTTTCACGTGTTATCGAAAAAAATCCCATTTTCCCTTTTCGCTAAAGCTACATACGAAATTTTCCTACATTAGAGAAATTTCCCTTGAGAACTATGAACACTGCTCTCAACTACAACGGCACGTGAACGCAGTAAAGTTGGCAGGTTCACAGACCATCAGGCAAGATCAATTCATGCAGTACAGACAGACCACAATTGTTGAAAACGCACTGTTGACTACGACTATTGTATTGCAATAAGGAAACAACAACAAAATGTTTTCAGAGAGATTTAATCATACATTTCATGGAACACATTGAATTCTCTTGCTTCTGACGGCTACGAAATGATTTTCGAAAAGAAAGAAAAAAAATTTTTCCGAAGATGGTGTAATTGTTGTATTTACACGAAATCATTTTTATTTATATAGCCATTGTCTTTCCCGATTGTAAGCTAACAAAATATTATGGACCGATGAGAGTAAAAAAAGGCATAACATAATAATTGTAGCTTATGACCCTAAAATGATTAGAGAAAGTTCATTCTTGTTCAGTTATCTGAAGTGTGAAAAAGATATTTCGGCTCCCATTGCTTCCGTATTATTTTACAGCCATTTTACTGTGACCACTAGACGAACAGGTAATAACACCTAACACCAATGATAATTTTATTTACGTGTACGTAGATTTTACCTTGTATTGAAACTATATTGTTTGTTATAAGTATCTTTAAGTAACATAACAGGAACCCAGTGAGAAATTAAGAAAAAGACATCTCTTTACCAACAGGAAAATAATCAATCGTGCCATTTAGAAGGTTCAAGGGGCGAAATTATCCTGAGTTTGACATTAATCAGTAGGGTGGAACGTTTTGCACTTCTGTTGGAAGTTCGATGACGGTTAGTGCGGAAAAGCTGCCATTAGTGGCACCGACCTTACTGAATTTTTAGGGGCTTTTTCGGACAACCCCCTCACCCTGCCCCAACAGACTTAAAGTTTTTACCATGCCTAATTAGGCGACACACACAACACCAATGACAGAAAAGCTACTTGGGATCGCTTTTAGAGTTTTCTGATGGTTATAATACAGATCCGCCAATCACACGGACCAGCAGCTTGAAGAAAACATCAAAACTTTAGCTACTCTAACAATAACATTCACTTGCGGTAGTTAAACTGTGGAACGCCTAGTGAAGCTAGTGTCCGAGACAACGTCGAAGAACTGCGACCTGGACGCAAGAGATATCTACGTTACAGTAAAACTGAAGTCTAGAACAAGAATGCCCTGCTTCGAGACCAAGATGAACTACGTAACCTAGTGTCAAAGATCAACGTAAACCTACCGGGTGGGTGTGTGGGCGAAACTCGATGTGCAACCACTTTCCCGTGGTGAGTACTGTGTTATTTTGCGTACAGAGCAAAATAAGCAAAGAGGTGTACAAAACACCGTATTGTGACAAAGACTAGGTCTACAATCATCTCTGACGTGACATTTCGAACAAAATCAGGACATTCATTCCAACAACTGAGCTAATATGGCTTACTTTGAGTCATAAACATCAGTAAATTATTTACTGGCATTGCAACAAGTTTCTTTTAATACAATAATTGTACAACCATCAGGTAACTCGAAACACTAACCAAGGAGCTTTTCTGTCATTGGTGTTGTGCGTGTTGAATAACCAGACACGGTAAAAACTTTAAGTCCGTTAGGGCAGGATAAAGGATTGTCCGAAAAAAAGTCCTCAAACAATCAGTAAGGTCGGTGCCACTAATGGCACCTGTTCCGCACTAACCGTTATCGAATTTTAAACAAAGGTAAAATGTTCCACCATATTAATCAATAGTTGAATAATAAACAATGAAACTATTTTTAAGTGACTAAAGTTTCCACCCCGTCTACCACTAGATTTTCCATCCCACCCCCAAGCAAACATGAAATTGCACTACTTGAAAACTCCATCACAAATTTCTAAGTGATTTTATTTAGAAACCAACGTTCCTTTTGTTCCCTACAATTGAAGACCACATTCAATTAGAGTTTTATAAAAGTAATCCATAGCCAAACTAAAATATTACATTAAAATTACTAAATTAAACGAATATCTAATAAATAAAACTATTACTCTCAGCCTTTCAAAGAGATCCATTGACAATTATGCATGGTTTTAGTGTTCGAAACACATACACACACACACACACACAAAAAAAAAAAAACAAGCATGTGTGTTGTCCCCAATTCAAATTTAAATTCAAAACCAAAACCAATTTGTTTGTTTTTCATTTGTTATTGGTTGTTGAGAAAAAAGTTTGTCCCGAAAACTGTTATTAATGATATATTTGGAAAATAAAGTTGACGGCCAACTTCACACTGGCTCCCCACCTTCAAATTGTAATTCAAAACCCAATTCAATCATTTGCTCTTTGTTTGCAATTGATTGCATTGAAGAAAAAATAGTTTGTTTCGAAAAACGTAAATAGATGCTTAGAAAATTAAGCTCAGGTTGTGGCTAACTTCACCCTGGCCTTTTAAATTTCAAATTTGTTTCCAATCAAAACCAATATCAATCATATGTTTTTCTTTTGTTATTGGTTGTTTTTTTTAATGTTTCTTTCTCAAAACATAAAGAGATACAAAATCAAATTCGGGAGGTCAACTTCACTGCTAAATTTGTATATTGTTTATTATACAGGGTGGTCCAAAAGAACGTATACAGACTAGCATTTATCAAGTATGACATTTTAATTTATTAAAATAATGAATTTATTTGCTTTGGTTTGTTCCGAGCTTAAGGTATAAGTGAAAATAAATTAAGAACAAATAAGGAAGGAACTAAATCAATACCTGTATTGATAACAATAAGTAAATGATATAAAATGTCATGACTGTTCAGTACTTGACTGTATATTACATTTGAGCCAACTTGTATATGCGCTTTATATGTTTAATGCGTGATGACAGTTATGCAGAGTAAAATGCATTATTTATTGTATAATTTGAGTAAAGTGATTTGTTCTACTCTTTTGAAATTATTTGCATTCCACCTTACACTTTACGCGAGAGACTGAAACATACGTAATTGTATTTTTTAAACACTTCCAACCAGAGGTTTTGTGACATATCCTGTATAAGAATCAGTGGTGGTCGAATAGTTAGCATTAGGAAGTCATTAATTCATTTTCCGAATTCCAAAATGTAAAAATTTCGGAATTTGCGATTTTTCGCAACTGTATAAAGTTGAAATCCCATAATCAAAAATATGAAACATGGCATAAAAACTTGACAGGGTTTTATAAAATATATATATATATAATAATAATAATTTCATAGTTCACTAATTGAATAATGGTAGTAAATTCGAATATTTTCGCCATTAGTTGTTTATGTGTGTTCAAACATATGCTACATAGAGACTTGGAGATCTTCGAATGTCTCAAGTTTAATACAACATTTTCGACGTGTATGAGTATCACTGTCATCGAATACCGGAAATTCGAAGTCATGTTTCTTCACAATGAGCTTGTAATAATAAAAACCCGTAAGATACTCTATTTTTGACATAAATTTGGTACTCTGTTTCCTTATGATACCCTCTGATAAAGAACCATGACGAAAATCTAATTTGAGGTAGATACTATGTTCCGAAATTAATTTCAAACTTATAAGCTGCTTTCCCGTGATGCAATCACAAACAATAGACAGCATTGATTGCAATGCGACAAAAACAGTATAAAAATACCCCTCTTAAGATGGGAACTTAAAAAGAAAATGCTGGGACCGTTTCCTCTTATTAGGGTTACGCAGTAAGATTTACAGTAATGTATTAAGGCGGCAGACTACTAAATATTTTTGAAAAACTAATAATTTTTCTTTTGCCCATTTTTCGTAAGTGGAAAGAGGTAATAAAATGTAACTTACTACAATAATAGATAATGTTATTCTACATCCGAAAATACGAATCGGAAGAATTTTCAGTGTTGCCATCCATAGAAATTACAGTGTGACCAGAATTTGAATTACTCAAAAATCTAGGTAAAGGCAGCGACTAGAAAAATGAACTCAACGGTAATTGATGACTTATCATGCTGTCTACCTTTCTTATTTACTACTTTTTAAATAACATTTCTATTTATTTTATAAAACTTACATAAATTATTACAAAATAAATAAGTTATTACAAAATAAGTAGAAACATTTTTTAAAAAGTAATTTTAAAAAGTAAATGCTTAAAAAGCATTTTTTAAGACAGAAATTCTGATCTGTTTGAAAGTCTGAAGGTGGCCCATGTTTTTCATACACACACACATATATATATATATATATATATATATATATATATATATATATATATCAAAATACTACAAAAATGTACCGTATCATTACTATTTAACCTAGAGTCATGGTTCAAACACCATTTTCTTCAGTATAACAATCCCTTTCGAGAGGTATCACTCACATATCCGTATCGTACATCTGAATCGAAAAAATCGGGAAAAACCGGAATTTTTTATGAAAAAATCATCCCCTCGGAACACTTGCACCCCTCAAGCCCAACGTCGGATTCAAGTAGGAATCTCAAAGAAAGAAAAAAAAATGAGAAATACCCAAATGTACACACATCCATATGTAAAGTTTCAATCTGATATCGTGAAAACTAAAGGCATGATTTTCTTTTAATTTGCCTTAAAAAAGAAAAAAAATGTAAAGCCCCTCCGCCCCATTTGGCGCAGCCAAGTTGACCATCCGGTTCCAAAACTCATCTGGGGTGATTTTGTGCCCATCCTTGACTTGACCAATAAAGAAAAACCGTCTTAAATACCTGTTATAGAACCTAAATGAGTGGTCAAAAAAGATGGTACGCCATGGTATAAAAATATATCATAAATCCTTAAAAGGTTAATGGAGTAAGTACGTTAATGTATTAACGGATAACGGAGACTTTAAGTGTGTCTACCTATAGACGAAATCTCATACATGTAAAATAATTTTTGAATTATGTTTCTTTGTAAAATATAGCTAGAGCGATTATCTCGACCAAGTTTATCAATGGAGTTAATTCGTTAACATATTTACCTGAGTTTAATGATGATTGTCTATAGTCCTTATCAGATACATCTAAAAGAATTCTTGAATTGTGGTTTTCGCAACATATACCAAGAGCGATTAATTAGTCCGAATTCGTTAAGAGACAATCCGTTACTACCTTAATTGTTAACGGTGGTCAATACTCAATTCATATGTCATACATGAAAGTATGTGACGTGATCTCCTGCCTAGAGAAAGGGTATAATAGAATGCCAAGGGATCTTATTTGGTGAGTACTGAACAAAAAATGTGTCCCGAACATACATCTTTTTATTTAAGATATATATTTATGATGACTGAAGGACATAAGTGAAGAGAGCGTGAGGAAAACAAAATAGAGGTCCTAGTTAGTAAGACTTCGTCAGAGATCGAGTCTTAGAATTACCTTTTTGTAGTTGTTATATACAAGGTTACAAAGGATATCCAAGAGTTTGCACCTTGAAATATGCTATTCGCGGACAACACCATCCTGGTAAATGAGAACAAGGCAACACTGCAAAAGAAATTGGATTCGTGGAGAGGAGCACTGGAGAGAAAAGGGCTTAGAATTAGTAAAACCAAAACAGAATATCTACATTGTTCATTCAGCAAGAATATAATCACAAATTCAAGAATATGGCTGGAAGAATAAAAGGTGGTAAAAACTAAGAAACTGAAATACTTAGGATCAATATTACAGGAAACTGTAGGAATAGACGAAGATGTAAACTGCAAAAATAGCAGCAATTGGACAAATTGAAGAGAAAAGGCCATAAGATAACAATGGTACTTAAAAGAAAGGTTTACGAAATAATAGTGCGAATTGCCATATTTTAATAAATTGAATGTTGGACGACGAAGAGGAAAGAACAGAAGGTTAAGTTGGAGAGTTCAAGATGTTCGATGGATATGTGGAGTAACGCGGAAGGACAAAATTATGAATTAAGTGATCCGAGGAATGGAAGAGGTGAAATTAGTAGTAGAAAAACTGCAAGAAAGGAACACCGATGGTTTGAGCATGTAAAAAGAAGAATGCTTCAGAATACGTAGCTCACCGTGTGGATGCTGTAAAACTGAACGGGAAGCTAATTCGAGGCTGACCAAAGAAATGGGAAGATAGTGTGAAAAACGATATTGTTGTTGCAGTGTTGCAAGATAGAAACAATTGAGGTACAGCAACCTGAAAAGCACACCCAAGCTAACTGGGAAAAAAGGTTTAGAAGATGAAGATACTGACACATTTCACAATTTGAAGATAGTGGTAATGAAAGTCTCTTTACTACTTAATCGTATTCTTAAAATCATTCTTGAGCATACTAAATATAATAATGCGTTCCATCTTATTAAGGAAATTTTAGACAAAACCTTATACAATAACTGAAGAATTAACAGATGCAGAATCGTTTTTAACATTTTTTTTTGCTAGCCGCGCACGACTAGCCCCGCCCAAAGGGTCATACCCTTTATTAGGGGATGAGGAATTAAGGAAATCTCGGGTGAGGAGAAAGATAGATGGGTTAAGTGAGGTTTAATTTATTTATTAAATCTTTATTTTATTTCAAAATCATAATAACATTAGGGGGGAAGCATCAATTTTCAGCTCTGGTATTGACTGGAGGAGCTGCAGGACATCATGGCCTTTAACCATGATCATACTATTAGGTGATGATGAGATGAGGATGGAGTGCAGAAGACGTCACAACACAAGGTATTTGGTTAGTTCGACAAATGCTGATTATCTTCTGATCCAGGGCTACTCTGGATCGTGATGAAGACAGTGGGAGGCCTGTTGAGACAGTAGGACTACTGTGCAGTAGATGGGAAAATGTAAGGTGAATCGAGATGAGTGATGAAATCGGCAACGAGAGGAAGATCAATGCTGTCAGGTGGCAGTGAATAATGATACAGTGAGAAAAGCAGAGACAACGGTGTATGGCGAAGGAGTTCTCGTTTTGGGAAAGTGGCGTCGGCGTGCATGGTGTCAAAAAGTAAGGGGTGGTGGTTCTGGAAGCGTTGAGAAATATAGCGTAGGCGGAGTGTTTCAAGGTGGTAGAGAATATGTGGAAATGGAGTACGGTCATACAGATCTCGAGTAGGGCTGGGAAGACGGATACGAAAGGCAAGTCGGAGTGCGTGGCGTTCTAGAATTTGGAAGCGTTTATAGAAAGAAGAGGGAGCATCGATCCAAGCTGTAAAGCCGTATGTAAGGACTGGTCGGAGGAAGGATTTGTATGTATTAAGAAGTGTGACAGCAGAAAGACCCCGAGTAGTACCTGTAAGGCGGCGAAGAAGGTTAAGGCGTGAGTAAGCCTTGGTACAGATGTACTTGAGGTATGGAGTCCATTTAAGATGTTGGTCGAAGGTAATGCCTAAATACGTGACTGTTTTGCTGATAGTGACAGGAGTACGGGATATTCGGAGATGGAGATTGGTAGGATTGCGATGAACACGGGAGCGCTTTCCAGGTGGTAAGAAGATAATCGCTTGCGTTTTAGCGGCATTGATGGTAAAACGCCACTTCTGACACCAAGAAAGAAATGAATCTATGGCAGGTTGGAGAGAAGAATTAATGCGTTGAATCGTGTTCCCTGTGGCTAAAAAGGCAGTGTCGTCGGCATATTGAAAGAGGGTAACGTTCGGGGGAAGTGTGGGAAAGTCTGCGACATATAGAAGGTAGAGCAGGGGGGATAGGGCTGATCCTTGGGGGACTTCGGAATGAAGGAAGATAGGATAGGAAAGGTGAGTATTAATTGATATATAGCTAAGTCTGCAGGAGAAAAATTGATAGATGAGGCGAATATAACAGTAGGGTAGGTGAAAGGAGAAAAGTTTATAGAGGAGGCCAAGATGCCAGACTTTATCAAAAGCTTTCTCGAGGTCAAATAAAATGAGGCAGGAAGGTTTGGATGTGTTAAACTGATTAGTGATGAAAGTAGTAAGGCGGAGGAGTTGATCGGAGATGCTAAAGGAAGGACGAAAACCTGCTTGATGGAGAGGGAGTAAATTATATGCTGAAAGATGGGTGTGAAGGCGAGTGACGAGGATACGTTTGAGAATCTTGCTAAACACAAGGGTGAGCTGGATAGGGCGGTAGGAAGAGACAGATTGTGGGGGTTTGCCAGGTTTGAGAAACATTAAGGTAGTAGAAGTTTTCCAAGGTAGAGGATAGAAGCCAGTGCGAAGAATGAAAGTAAAAATGGTAGAGAGAAGGTAAAGCAACACATATGGACCTTCCTTGATGTGGCGGTAGGTGATTTTGTCTATGCCAGGAGCAGTGTTCTTCTTTCGGGAGATGGTCTGCTGGATATCAGAAACGGTGATAGGAGCTGTAAGTGTATTGTGAAGAGGTAATGGATGATCGGGGTGAAGTTGAAGGTCGGGTGACGAAAGATCTAAAGTGTCAGTGGGATGTCGGCGAAATACTGGATCTGGTGCAGAAGGTGTGAATATATCCTGGAGGTAGGTGGCAAAAGCGTTGGCTTTAGCAGTATCGTCGGGAAGAGGTAGTGTATCATCTAGAAGTGGATAGGAAGTACGTGTGGATTTGCCGGTAAGTTGATGAAAACGCTTCCAGAATTTGGTGGGGCGGGAGTTATCAGAGAGAGAATTGCAAGTTTTGATCCAATTTCGGCGTTTGTAAGCTACTAGGTAATTATGGACAGTACGTTGGTATTGACGATGGAGCCTAAGGGATTCGGGATTGCCGGTACGGGTGAAATCACGATAGAGTTGTCTAGAACGCCTGATTAAAGGATGGTATTGAGGCGGGAGGGGCGGTTTGTGTGGATGAATGGTAGACTGAGGTATGTATTTCGTAGATGCAAGATGAATGGCGTCGGTGATAGTATCAAGAGTTGTATAAAGTTCAGTTTCGTTTGTCGGGGGCAGAACAGGTTCAAGAGCTATATCAATGTGGGAGCGGTAACTAACCCAATCGGCCTTGTCGAAACGAGGGGTGGTGCGAGCGGGAAGAGATTGATAATTGACAGGAGAGCGTTGCAGGAGCAGAGACAGTTTAATGGGAACATGATCGCTTCCAAGCGGATCTAAGACTGAGATCGTGCAACGGTGAGAGAGGTTGGATGATGTGATCACCACGTCAGGTGTGGTATTACTGACAGGGCGAGTTGGTTTCGGAAGAGTATGAATAAACCCAGTAGTATGAGTGGTAATATAATTTCGAAAATCCTGCTGTTGTTGGGCTGAGCGGCTATGAAAGTTGATATCGGCCATAATGATGAAAGAGCGGAAATTTCCAGAGATGAAGTGAAAAAAGTCGTGCGGAATGGGATGGCCAGGGCGGACATAGAGAGTAGCGACAGTGACGGATATATTTCTAAAATAGAGAGTGAGAATGAGATGCTCAGGGAGATTGGGAACAGCAGAAGTATGTTGTCGGAAAGGAATGCTGGGAGGAAAGCCAATGGCAACCCCACCATTTGCACGGCGTGCCTGGAGTGCATTATCATGGCGAACTATCCGATAGCCAGAGATGCGGGGATGGAGACGTGGAGTCAGATAAGTTTCGTTGAGGAGAAACGTACTAACATGTTCTTCTCTGAGCAGTTGTTCAAAGAGAGGTTGGTCTTGGCACAAGGAACGAATATTCAAAAATAGAAAGTTCAATTCCATGATAAAGGCAATGAAAAATTTGAATTTCTGGTGGGGATACGTAAAATGGTTACACTGCTGTCTGGAGCACATCAGAATGAAAATATACAGTTGGACCAGAATAGGTTGCTTGGAAGTCGACGTTAAGGATGGCTTTAGCTGTTTGTTGAACCTGTTGTAAGATGTGATGTCGAAGGAAAGGGTGGATATTCTGAAGAGTAACAGTAATGAAAGACAGGAATTGATTAATAGTGATCGGTTGGTATACAGATGATGGCGGAGGAACAGTAGTATCCTGAGTCCCGTGAGGACGCAGAGGGACAACGAGTTCTGGCTTGAAAGGTTCGGCTGTGGGTCTGGCTTTGCATTTGTAGCTGTATGTGGGATGTTCATGAGAACCACAGGTACTACAGAGCGGAGGTTGCTGAAGATTCGTGCAGGTTTTGGTAGTATGAGGTCCGGAGCAGAAACCGCACTTAGGTGTGTTCGGGCATTGAGAAGTATGGTGCGAGTTGTACGTTTGACAGGTTTCGCATCTGACAGGGAGTGGTGCCGGAGATTTAGATGGTTCAACCCTGTGTCTTTTGCGATAAATATAGGCTCCGTGCGAGAGAAGATTGTCGATAGTTGTTGATGAGTTAGTAAACACACGGACCATGTAGGTGTTACCAGAAGCGTTTTTGATGCGGATGCATTTAAGAATAGAGTGCCCGTCGAGTTTGAGTTCCTCCGCAATCTCTTCATCTGTGTAGTCAGGGGGAACTCCTCTAATAACGACAGAGAGTGCTGGTGAACGTCGAGGTGGTGGTGGTTGTTTGGTGCGAGAGGGAGCCAGCTTAGAAAGATTTGCGTTTCTGCCAAAGACCTCATATGAGTGGGTGTTAAGAAGTGAAGAAGCCAGATTGGAATCAGGAGACTTAATGATGATACCCTGACGGGTCGAGACGATTTGGGTGATCTGTGAGCGAGGAACGTACTTGGTAAGGCGAAAGTAGAGCTGCTTAAGATCTTGATATTTCGGGTCGTAATTTGTGAGTAAGAATGAAGTAGTTGCTGGAGCCTGTAGATTTGTGACTGGAGGTCGATTTTGCGGAATAGGTAGTGATGGGAAGTCTGTATCCATGTTGAAATGACCAGAAGTAGTTGATGATGATGATTCACTGAGTGTGTGATGTCGTTTAGCTCGTGGTGAAAGCGACTGGGGGTCCTCTTTAGAATGAGGCGATCGTGAACGTTCAGGACTTGGTTTAGAACGACGTTCTTTTCGTTTATCCACCTTAGTGGATACAACAGAATTGTCTGCATCAGTTTTTAACATGATCAACCATGATGAACATTAATTGTTACTAACATTTAACTGTAAAAGTTAATTTATATTATTTCTACTTTTCATTTGCTTAGACTTTTATATACAAATTTTCGAAACTAGTATGTATAATTTTTTCTTAGCAACATTTATGATAAATTGCTTAACGTGTTATTATTAAGTATATGTGTGTAGCACTACAGTGCTCATACCTACAGATGGACTCCCATCTATAGTTGGTTTGTCGATTTATGTTTGACATCCGTTTCCAGTAGTGAGGTTATTACATCAAATATCAATCTTCAGGTTAACGTGGGATCTTAAGTATACGTATGAACTCCCTTCGAAAATCGAAGTCTTCCATGACGAATGGATATATGGTAACCACGTAGCCGAGAGGAAATTCGGCTACAATCTACAGTAACAAGTATGCCTAGTGACAATATTTGTATTACATTATGTGTCTTAAACGTTTTCCAAGTGTAGACTTCCATTCCTAGTCAGACTATTCTACGCACCCTATACTCTCGGTCCCTTCGAAAGCAAAATGTTCCAAGTGTATCTATATTTTTAAAATGGTAATTTTGTTAGTTAAAATAGTTTGGCATCTGACATTAATAGAAGAAAACACGTAATTTTTTTTTAATAATTAAAAACTATCAGGAACATTTTCTAATAGTACACCTGCTTTTGTATACAGGGTGTTAATGAAGTACACCGACGATCTTCAAGAGGTGATTCCTCAGATCAAAATAAGAAACAAAAAAGTTCCTGAGGACATGTGGGAAAAAGTGCATAGTTTCGGAGCAAGGGTAGTCCAAAGCGTAGAAAAATACGGCACATCGCAGCACACATTATTCCAATCACGAGGAATCGCGAAGTAGGCGGTTTCTAACAATTAGAATTCTTGCTGTGGCATCCCATGTTCATTGCTGTCAAGATTTATTATTTTTGCGCACTTTGGATCCACATTTAAGTCCATGCATATCTAGAATTTGTACCCTGTGGGGAAACACTTTCGAATCATTGCACATTGTTGAAATATTCATTTTTCTATGTGTAACTTGCTTTAAGTCGGTATGGACCGTTACTCATAGTGCTCGAAATAACGCGTGTTCCGATTTATTTTTGCGGCGCATTTGGACATCCCTAGATCTAAAACTATGCACTTTTCTCCAGAGCTACATATATACTTTCCTATTTTGATGTGAGGAGTAATTTTTTTAAAGTTTGTCGATATAGTTCATTAGCACCCTGTATAAGCTATTAAAATATTTATATAGTATTTAGCTTATTTAATTAATTTGTATACAAAATTTTGTTTATTATTATTACTTATTATTAGTTTTTTTGTATTTTGACCCCCTGAACACGAATCCGGCATTTATTTTTATGTAGTGTCAATATTTTCAGTGATATAAACGTTTTATTTTTCTACCTATACTGGTTTATGCAGAGCAATTTGCGTGCATTTATTTCGATACTCGCTAGGTGGTCGCGCATTCCTTATTAAAGATAATTGTTCGGAGTAGCAAACAAAGAACATAGATTCTAAAGATTCATAGCAGAATTGTAAATTGATTAAATAGAATCTAAGCAATAATTAAGCTGTAGCCAATTCTGGTTGTAATAAAATGGTCGCAAAGTGCTGCTTCCACATTTTCCACAGTTATTTTATATCTGAGTGTACGTGCGTGTAGTTAAATGTCAATGTGTAGTTAATGTATTTGAGCAACATGTCGTCGGGTCGGAAGTGCAAGTTATGTGCGGATTTCTTTTGTTATGTGTGTGGATACCAGTGGCGTATTTAGAGGGGGGGCTTCCGGGCTTAAGTCCCCCCCGCGAAATCTTACTATAGTAAAGTATATGAAATATCTTGCAGAATTTTCACATTTTCAGGCAAAGCCCCCCCCCCGAAAGTTAGCAAAGCCCTCCCCGAAACAAAATCGTAAATACGCCACTGGTGGATACTATATTGGTCCGAAGCAGGTGAAGCATAGGATTGTGCCTGGAATAAAATTTTATGCAACCTCTAAAGATTACTTCGGAATGGCGGTTGGGGATCTTGACAAGCCTAGGTCCCACATGTGTCTTGTGGTAATTGCAGGTCGACGTTGGAACATTAGTTGCGTGGGAATAGCAAAAGCATGCCATTTGCCATTTCGCGAGTGTGGAGAGAACCTACCAACCATCATGATGATCGTTATTTTTGAATGACTGACTTGACGCACTACAAGAAAGGCAAGAGCAGACGTAAGCTAAAATACCCAAACATACCGTCCTCCCGAGCACCTGTTCCGCATAGTGAGGAACTCCCTATTCCCTCACCTCCGCTCCAAACGGTTTCCAGTGAAGAAGCAGCTCATTCTGACAGTTCAGATAGTTTGTTCGTTTTGGAAGATAGTGAGAAACCTCATTTACTGAACCTAAAAGAACTATCTAGGTAGATGATCTGATTAGAGACCTACAATTACCAAAAAATAAGTCCGAATTGCTAGCATCACGACTCAAAGAGTGGAACTTTCTACTTCCTTTCTGCAAACTATCTAAGTACAGAAGCAGACACAAACGTTTTTCCGTTTATTTTGCTGTTGAGAATTCATTGTGCTACTGCACAGATATCGGTGGTCTTTTTAGGGCAATTGGCTTTCAATATGAACCAAAGGAATGACGACTGTTCATGGACAGTTCGAGTACTAGTCTGAAGGCTGTTATTTTGCACAACGGAAACCAGTATCCCTCAATTCCTGTTGCATATTCCATCCACATGGAGGAAAGTTATTCAAGTGTGAAGCTGGTGTTGGAGAAAATTAAATATGAAGAACATCAATGGGGCGTGTGTGGGGATTTCAAAATTATTGATTTTCTTCTTGGGTTGCAAAGTGGTTATACTAAATATTCCTGCTTTCTATGTCTGTGGGACAGTCGGGCAACTAACCAGTATTATGAACAAACCGTGTGGCCTGAAAGAACAGAGCTTATTCCAGGAACACATAATGTCATAAATGAAGCATTAGTGCCCAGGGAGAAGATTCTCATGCCAACATTACATATTAAGCTAGGATTGGCAAAACAAATTGTGGAAGCTCTGGATCGCAATTCACCTGCCCTACAATGTATGAAACAAATGTTTCCAGCTTTATCAGAGGCAAAAGTTCTGGCTGGCATTTTCACAGGGCCTCAGATTCGTGTCATGCTTAATAGTGTTACACTTAAACAAAAAATGACGGAGTTCGAAAGAAACGCTTGGGAGGCTTTTCGTAAGTTGGTGACGGGATTTCTTGTGCATAACCGAAGTGAAGCATTTGATAACCAAGTTTAGACACTCATTGATCAATATCGAGCATTTAGGATATAGAATGTCTTTAAAATTACATATGCTTCTTTCACACTTGTATTTCTTTAGGGAGAATTTAGGAGATATTAGCGAAGAGTACAGGGAATGTTTCCATAAGGACATTCAGGTAATGGAAAGCAGATACCTGGCACTGTGCAATGTTAGGATTATATTTGGGGGTTTGTCCGTGACAAAGTGAACGTTTCCCACAAAAGAAAAAAGAACCACTAATCTTCACTTTTGATTACAGAATTCCAGTACTTGATGAACACTTTCCTCCAATCTCAAGTACTCTTGTATATTTTTTTTTAATAAGAAATGTAATATTCATATATTTTGATATTTATGTATTGTTATGTAGATTTTTGTTACACAGAAAGTTGATGTCCAAAATGTGTGTGTTATGTTCCTATAAGATACAATTGTATAATATGTTACTGTTTCAATAAAATCTGGTATGCTTATATAATCACAAATTTTAACATTACGGAAAAATAACTGCCATACTCGTGTTCAGCGGGTGCAAATAATTAAGAAACCGAAGAAAAACCAACATAAGCACGACCTTGATCAAAATTTGTATACCAGTGTTATTTGTGAAAAACGCCTGACAAAAATGTAAGATAGCAGCAGCAAAAACTACGTTAAAAGAAAATGTCGATTGTTGTTCCAGATCGAATTGAAAGAGTTAAGGTGAAGATCCATAATTACAAATATCTGTGTGTGATTTGGATAAAGTTGTCTATGGATCACAAAAATTGGTTATTTATGAAACCAGAAAGGGTTCCATAGTAGGCATTTGAAATGTGACGTTCGACGCATTTGAAAATCAATGATAGGAAAAGAAAAACGATACTTTGGCTACGATAGAAGAAAGAAAGAAATAGATCCTCCTTTCCATTCAAACCAGATAAACACATTCTTGGAAGAGAGAATGAGAAACAAAGAAGCGGCATGGGTAAGACAAAGAATGGAATACCTGAAATGCATAAAGAAAGAAAAAAACATATCAACCATCAAACAGCTTGTTCCGAATGAAGAAGGGGTTCTAAATTTTTCTAGTAAAGAGGCAGAAGATATTTAGTAGTCAATACGCAATCATCAGAAAAATATCGGAATTCTTTTACACTTTCTTTTTTTTTCTACACAAGCTCTTGCTGTTTTCTCTTTCTATTTTGGCAGTGGCGGATCTAGAAGGGAGGACAGCCAGAACCCAGACTATGATACGTATATCATGAGTTTACAACTTTCTGAAATATATAAATAATAGCTTAAAATAATTTTACCACTTAAAAACGGGGGGATAGATCCCGCCCCCCGGCCCCGGGCTAGATCCACCACTGTATTTTGGGTGTCAAAGTCTTTTGCTTCTTTCAAGACTATTTTCTGTCAAGATAATTCTTTGTTCGTGAATTTAGTTGCTTTCTCCCGCAAGAAGAGTGTCGTGGTTTTTCACCTAAAGTAGCTGGTCTTTTTCAACGGGACAAAATCAATCATGGGTGAATCAAATACAGGTTGACTCCCTAAGGCAAAATATTAGTCGCTACTGCATTTATGTATTCTACTGTGAATCTAGCTAGGAAATGTGCACAAATTTCATATTAATTAAAGTGGTGTACAGTAGAATATCAATAGAAGAGCCTATCACGCATAAACGCACTAGTAACAGATTATTCAGAAATCATCTGAAAGATTAGAAAAGATCCAATAAAAGAACTGCGCCCAAGATGAACAAAATACGAACAGACAAAGGGGAAAGTTATTTTCCGTTCATATTCCACACAAATCATGGGTAACATAACAGCCAATAGGGTCTAATATTATTCGACAATATTCAGGTATCTGGAAACAAATCGCAGATTGTGGTCGTGTTTAGGTCTAACAGGAATTAATTAACAAAACTGATTATGATCCCATACAAACAATAAGAAATAATCTACGTATAACGAACAGAAACAATAAAAATTGTTATTTCCCCCTTTTCAAATATAACATCTAAATGACGTAGCTATTTCTCTAAAACATAATATATAAAATATGTTTTCGATTCGAGTATAATCTTGAATCAGTAGAATATCAAGAAAAATCAATAAAAAGAAACTTTTTTTCGAGCATTTTTATCTTGTTCTGAATTGTGTTCTTGACTCAGGTAGAGCCAAGGAACCCATGAATCCAAAATTCATGAATCCAAAAATCCTACGGACACAATTTTTTCCATCACAAACTTACTTGGACGGAGATCGAACCAGGGACCTCACACACCAGAGTAAACACTTTACCACTGATCCACTGCACCCCTTGTCTTTCTATTGATGTGATGGTGATATATTTTGATTACCTTCCATTTTACATCAAAGAAATAAATTTTGCTGAAAGTTGGCTGAGATAGTGGGGCCCTCGCAAAATTGTTTCCAAACGGACCCCACATCTTCTAAAGCCGTCCCGTGAAAGACGTCTCCAGGAAAAATGGTCAATGATCTGTGTGAGCAACGCTCCATAGCGACTGAAATGATTTGAGCTGGCTACAATGTCGTGATCAACCAGAACAATCACTTCTGTGCAGAATTGATCTAAGTAATAGAAAGGAAAGGAAAAATGAAGTTATCAGTTACACCAGTCGTGGATATAGTTCTCAGAGATGGGGGGAAAAGTATTTTTAAAAGTTTTTTATAAAATAAAAATGTAAAAAAAAAATGTAATTTTTAAAGTGCGGTATGCTTCATAACTAGTTGTGGCAAACAAAACGCTTTGAGTTAATAGTTCAACTCGGAAATTAAAAGACTATATGTAAAATAAACAGTCTGCTTTACAATTCCAATTTCAAAACCATCAGGTTTCTCTGCCGTAAATCTTTCAGTTTAACATCACAAGAATATGAAAGCAAATAAATGATGATTGAGGAATTGGTGGAATGAGAATGTAGAAAGAAACAGGAGTAAGTTCCTTTTTATTTTGGTTTAGGAAAAGCAGTTGAGAATTTTCGAAGAGAATTGCCAGAACGAACTTAAAAAGAACTTTTTTTATTTTCGAAATTTATATGAAATTACAACGGTATATTGTATTCTGTATTGTATACTTGTATTTCTTTATTGTTTACTTGTATTTTCTTCGAGCAATAGTTGGTTTACAAATAAGTACAAGCCAGTTTATTTTATAGAAGAAGGAAAAGAAGAAAATAATATAAGATTAATATAGGTATTTCAAATAAATAATTGAAGGTGAATATACTATGTAACCAAGAACGAAGAATAAATGGTTGTCATAGTAACAAAAACAAGATTATAATGTTATGTAATGATAGTTTCGCTGTTACATTGTAAAGTGAGTTAACTTCTTATGAAGCTTCAAAAGGTAATAAAAGATTTAACAAAGTAATTTAAAATCGGTCAATTTTATTATTTAAACGAACCAGTGAGTGAGTTTGTTACAAAATTGTATATTAAATTTATTTGATTAAATTCAATAGATAATACACTTACTGTACATATTTGGAACCTGCGTATTAGAGAATCTATTGAATTAGCTATATTGAACTGTCACTTTTTATCACTGTATAATTGAGAATGCAGATAAAACCAGTGACTGCCAGTTACTGTTTGGTACCAAAATCTTCACCATGCTCTTTAGGCATTGATCAACACCAATATTTATCTCTCTATGATTTACGGTTCCCAAGACATGTCTCCTTAAATATCTCGAAATTAGAACTTTTTTGATGGCAAGATAGCCCCCCCCCCCACACACTTTAGAAAATTGAAACAATGACTAGGTACAAACGATTTGCTTTCGAATGGTGTATTTCAATTTTCTGTGCTGTGATACGGGGGTGCTATCTTGGCGCCAAGATAGCCCCCCCCCAGTTGACCTCTCAAGTAACCCTATAAGGAAAATGGTACAAACGAAAATATTTTCGGTACAAACGGCACAAACGTAGTACAAACGAATGACCTAGTCATTGTTTGAATTTTCTAAAGTGGGGGGAGGGGCTATCTTGCCATACGTCTTTTATGGCCAAAATATCGGAAACGGTAAGAGTAACACGAAAACTTCCATCACTTCTTTGAGATAGTTTTTGATCCTCTATCGAATGAAGGGCTCAAAATTAAAAAAAAAATCTCAATTAACAGGCACAGACACACACAGACATAGAGAATTTAGTAACGAACTTTTCAAGTTCGTTGAAAATATTTGTAGTAGTTTATTGTTATTATTATTCATGGTATAATAAGAACTAATAGACTTATTATATGTCTTATAAATATCTTAAACTTTCTTCTCATTATGAAGAATCTATAATATATATTCTACTTTTCATCGAATGCAGAAGAGCGTGGTAAAAAGCAGTTCATTAAATGCTTTTTTTTTAAAAAATATGAGAAATCTACATCAACGTTATATTACTAAATCGAACAAAATACTACAAATTTCTTCTAACGTTTCATTGCAATAATTTGTTCACACTTATTGTATTCATATTAATAAGTCATTTGTATGCAAAATATTTAAATTTGTTGAAATCTCATTCACTCATAAAAAAAAAACAGTAAATGGGTATGCAGTTGTGATAATAATAATAATCATATTTCTTTGTTGTATATTTGCTTTCCACATTTTATAAGCTGCGTGTTCTTAGTTCTTATGCAACATATAAATTTAAGTATTGTCTTGTAACTGTTATTTATTTTCATTTTTGAATAATTATGCATGGTACAAAGCAATACATCATAAACTTCAAACAAACTGGGTAGAAAAAATAAATCTGATTATGCATTTATTTATTCTTAGGGACATGATGAGGAATCGTTTCAGTAACACATCATTGGTGTTGCTATGTATACACAATTACCTAACAACTACTTTCACAAAAAACTTTTTTTTAATTAAGACGTGACTCTTGTGGGGGATAATAAATTGTGGCTTAAATTATTTATAAGTGGGTGCGAGGAACAAAACATAACCCGCGACAAACAAACAAAAAAAAAAAAAAAAAAAACAGGAAAACAGGAACATAGGAAAAACAGATGGCAGGACTTCTGCTCATGTAAAGTTGTCAAAAAATTCGTAAGCTCACAAAATTGTTGTTTGTTACATGGTACAAAAGTTAAACATAACACAACATGAAAACTAATACAAATTTTCAACGTAGATATTATTCATATCATTGAGATTGATTAATTAATGAATTAATTGAGATTTAATGTCCATTTCCAGCACTTGTCTTTATTTAAGAGGGGGCATTAAAATGCAATACGAAACAGTACTCGACTTTTAATTCGAGTTAAGCACCTTTCTTTCGTAGAAATTAGTATTTTCACGATAATTATAATAGGAACAACGTAAATATTTCTTCATTTATTTCTACAAAAGTTAACAATTTATCCATTTTAAATTGTATAACAAGAAACAAATGAAAGAAAACATGATGTTTGATAAGAAAACATTGGGAAATGATTTTATGTTACAATTCAGAGGATAGTAGTTGGTTAATTAGAATCCTTTTAGCAGCTGGTCTGTTTGGAAAGTGGAATGGATCTCACAACTCAATGTGAGATCCGAATCACATTAGCTTCTGCCGAAAATTGAACATTGATCACTCGCGCTCGAGAGGATAATAGAATAGTGAAAATACTTAATACCCTGTTTTCAGCTGTGGCATTTTACATTTACAATTTTTGTGGTATTGTTTCCTAATCGAGCTGATAAAGGTTATTCAAAGAAATGTTCTCAGTCTCCGGGTAAGTAAGGACCTCTCCGCCAAAGTGTAAGATCCATTCCAGTATTTGAATATACGAATACATGATTAATAAACTGTTCAAATAAACCACTCGATTATTTCGTATACTACTTTAGATTTATTATGTGTAAAGTGGTTTTCTGTTCCACACTACTTTCCTGTTTCACAGTCAAGGGCGCTGATCCTAGGAGGGCAGGGGGGACCTAGGCTACCTAACTCTCATGTGGGCCCCTATGTATTTTTTATTGTTATATATATTTTTATGAATATACAATATTTGGCATAATTTGAATTCAGTTTGTCTTAAAATAGTCATATTTATCTTCTTAGACCCTTGTCTGCAACCAAACACACATCTGAATGCCCTCCCCCCCCCCCCTTCAAGTTAGAGAACTCGGCGCACTTGTTCACAGCTAGATACAACTGATTTTGCGGCGAATAGTTGGATATTACATTCATTGCAATTATTTTTCGCACAAATCACATTTTTACGTCACTATAACTGATACTTGTATAAAACAGATTGAATCTGTAAAATGATATGGATTGCTATGATCATTAATTAGAAAGAAAGTAATAATTGTGTAGAATTACTTAAATAATAAAATTTGATTAGGAAAGTTAATTAACTCAACTAATGATAATTTCTCCATAGAGACTTGTTTGAATTTACATGCAAGTATTTTAACTAGCAAACAGTTTTTGTGTAAATTCAAGAAACTAATTACTGTAAGTGAGTGGTTAACATATTGGACTATTAGCAGAAGATCCGGATCCGAGTCCCGGCAGGTCTGAACCTTTTAGCCATGCCTTAATTCCAATTTCAATCCACACTCACATGTAATAAGCATGATTTTCTCCTATGCAGAAGGAAAGAGATGTTGGAATTGGAAGAATGAGAGAATTAGAGTAGGCCCATGAATCGAGACAAAGACTGAAAAACGTATTTCTTTCAATTGTTCCAGATTTGATATTTTTCAGTTTATTTCAAACATTTTATAACTTATGTATGATCAGTGATTTTTTACTTTCGTATGTAATATGCAATAAAATTAGACATTTAACTCATAAAAAGTTATATTGTCTTTGATATATGGCACTCATTGGACAATGCGCTCCAAACAATAGAGATCAATCTAAAAAAAAAAAAAAATCGTTCATCAGTTGCACAGCAATAGCCTGTTTCAGTGCTGTACAGGCTTACCAACTGCTTGAAGAGTTATGTGTAAATTGGGTTGCATCTGCGTTTGTGGAGGTAGCAAAAGTATTGGACCCGACTTAATGGAGTTATAGCAGTCAGGAGTTCAACTACTTTTGTAAGCATGTTAATGTTGAAAGTTAAGTGTGTTGAAAAATATTGCACTGACCAAAATGCATGGGGACACTATTCTGTTTAATTGACCATGGGAAATTATTGATCACTGAATGTGAGCACGTGCCAATGGTAACTGGATTATAGTTTCTTACCCTTGAGTTTCTTATACGATACATCGAAGGCACAAGGGTGTAAAGTCGTCTCTATGGGTAGGATCGTTGATGGTGGATGTCAAGTATACGACGTGATCTGGCTCAGTTGCTTCAGAGTCTTTGCAGAGTGTCGACCATACCCGAATGAGTTTTTTATGGTGGCGTCAGGAATCAAGCTTTCAGATGATTTACAGGTGAGGAAAATGGTACTAAAGTAGTTTCAAAGTTATTTATCCGAACAATAAAAGAAACACGCTTTCCACTTGTCACGAACTTTTGGTACGCGTAGAGCTTGAGCTTGATTTTTTAAAATAGTATAATATTCGGTAATGAGTTTCGGCAAAGCACAATGTCACAACATTGCCTCAGCATCTCTATAATATATACCTGGCTTCGTATGACTTACTTCTTCTCTCTCGGATAAAATAGTATAACTAAAAGGACATTACTATGGGACGGTGTAATAAGTACAAGCACCTCAATGAGACACTACTTGAAAAACAAATCTGGTTACAGACACCCAGTGGGGGTATACCAAGCGTGGCATATACTCGGACAACGGTGTATTGGTCAAAGGTGTCTTATTTTGAAGAATTTTAAGGCATCGTATACATATCTGCATTTATTGTGAATGTAGTTCTGACGCTTTCTGGCGAAATCAGTCATTCAATCAATCCCAGATTCTCTTCTCAAAAAGTTTTAATGAATCTCTTTCACATCGTTTCAAAATCATGTTTGAATAAACCTATCTGATACCATTAACGAATTTAAATTATTTATGATCGGATAGATATTAAATATGATATAACTAAACTAAGAAATACTCAGTGGCAAGACAAGAACCATATGATAGATGACTTTAAATCTTTGATACATGACTATTCATTTTTTTTATGAATGTATAACATAAATCTCTGAGGACTGTGTTTAAAATAGAAGTACCCATATATTAGTTTAAACATATAATCGCTATATATTTTTAATTCATTTACATAACTTGAAGCATAAGACTTAGCTTCCATATTTCTTGACATGAAAAGAAGGATAATTCCATCAACTCAAGTAGACGAATAATTTACATTTGCAGTCATTATATTCAAAGATAATAAAGATCTATTATGGGAAATACACACAAATTCTGATTTGTCTGAATGATTAGAAAGAACACCAGAATCACTATAGTTAACTTTTTTTTTTTTTTTTTTTTTGTGAATTCTGAAGAAGAGAATGAAGAGCCAGATTTCATCAATTGAGCTGAATATTTCGTTTTGTAATGCTATAACGCTAGGTAGCTTTCAACTCTCCAAAATCTCATTGAAGGGCGAGCTCAATGGAGGGAAGGATAGATTTGCGGATATGCAATAAAAACTATTATTTCAAAAACTAAACGTAGTTTTTCTTCAAATTAGGGATGGCTACATTTTCCGAAAAAACTGAAAACGGAAAATATTTTTTTTTCGGAAACCTGAAAATTGAAAACGGAAGACGGAAAATTTTCCGGAAAAACGAAAACGGAAAATTTTCCGGAAAATCGAAAGACAGAAACTCTACCAGAAAATTGGAAGACGGAAAATTTTTCGGAAAAAACGTAAAACGTAAAATGTGATTTCCCGAAACCGGAAAACTCTTTTTCCGAAAATGGCCATCCCTACTTCAAATATTCAATAATTAACAATTTTATATAATAATAATACGAATATCATGGTTGATTAGCTAAGGACAGAATTTTGCTAATGCACTTATCTTTTGTAAACTTCAAATCTCGCAGTTCATATCGATTTACATATTTGAAGATTTGTTTTTACAATATTGATGTTTTGCAGGGGATAACAACCAGTATTTAAATCACAAGTAAATTTGTCTACAAAGGACTTGCCGTTTTGGTTCTCAGCTTTCCATTTGGTTGTTACACCATGCAACTTTTCCGTAAATTTATGATTTATTAAGATCTATACAGGCTACTACCACTGTTTTTATGCTTTGCTTTTTTTTTTTTTTTTTTTTTTTTGGTGAGCTTATGTCCCGGATTGGTTTAAGAAGAAAAAAGTCTAGTCAACTTAAACATGCAAAGACAAGAATTCAAGAAAATGACAGTTTTTATCATAATAATAGAGTTTCTCGAATAATGAGAGTAATCAAATAAACAGAAAGAGCCTACTATTTACATGGAAATTTTTACTCTGTCGTAATCAAAGTCAAAGAAAAAAAAAAGATTTGAAACTTAACTGAAAGCGTGAGAAAAATTGTGACAAGTGTCACGCATCTATTTTTTGCATCAAGAAAAAGACGTGTGCGGAAATGATTATGCGTAAAGAATGCGTGTGTTCTTCAATATACAAAACAGTTTTGAGTAGAGGAAGAAAAAAGACGAAGAAGAAGAAGAGAAAAAGGTTTTTGACCGTTCCCAAAGGTTTTCTAAAAGAGACTTCTTTACTTACATGGGGAACAGTAAACATACACACTAAAAACATTTAATATTTTCTCAAGAAGATTTTCACTTGCTATGTTTTTTCTTCTTTTCTTGTTTCCTTGTATAAAAACGCCTCCCTCTCTATGTTATCTCTATCTAATATCATTTCTTTTAATCATGAAAAGAAAGAAAAAAAATATTTTCACAAACACAAATATATTTCTGAGTTATTTCAATACTTGACTCGCTAAGCTTCGTTGTTGTTTGGAAAAAAATATGCAAACTTTTACTTTCATCCGTTGTTCAAAAATCAAGGTCACTGTTTGAAGGATTTGCTGTTTCCTTTTCTTCTTCTTTTTCTTCTTCCCCTCCTCTTCTCCCCTCTTTATTTGTATCATCGAACTCGTTATGTATTTTCTCTTCCTCTTTTTTCTCTTCTATCTTCATCTTCAAAAAATGAAAGTTGTTGTTATTGTTTGGAGTAGCTTTTAAAGGTTACGAATGCCAATGTCTCCTTTTTGCATGATTCATGATTCATACATTTATTTCGCTTGGGAAAAATTAGAAGAAGAAGAGAAAAAGAAATTTAATTTTTGAGTTTAAGCAAAATTTGATACAGTTAGTACAGATTAAAAACATCGGTTTAACATGGGCCACACACACATTTTTCATTATGAGGCTCTCCTAAATTACTCAATCAACAAGAGGAAACTCAAGATTTCGCTTAGAAACAATATTAATTAACCATCCGTATATCTGTCAAGAACCTACTTGATTTCAAAATTGAGATGTGACAACACTATTTAGATGTATATGCTGAACCGTGAAAGCTGGCCAATATAACAATGTTTTCTTCTGAATGCTAAATAAACTGTTTTGAAATGCTGTAAAGTGCTTATTTAAATTCATAACTATGATAATCAATTAAGAACGTATAATTACCTTCAGATTGCAATCAACTATCACATCTGCGTTCGCATATTTATGTTAATACTCCAAACTGTTGTGAATTAACAATTGAAATCGGTAAGCCGTCTTTGTGGATTATGAACTGGTCATTTGTATGAGTTCGTTTGTGGTCCTCTGGAGTGCACATCGTCATCTTTGGGAAGGCAGGAAGCTATTGCCCTCCCTGAGTTTCAGAAGTCAATAATTTTAATCGATTATTATATACTAATATAGTAATAAAAAAAAAGTAAAATTCTTATGTCGCAGAAGTATCTTGCCTTTCCCTGGCAAAATTTTTAATGACGCTACTGATTGTGAGGAATTAACCCACATCTATTTTCGTTTCTATTCGTACAATATTGGACAAAAATTATGAAGTCAAGAGAATCTTCGTTTTCCATAATGGTGATTCCAGATTACTAACAGAAAGAGGCCCGAATTGATTCCTCTGTCGCTTTTCGTTTTCCGAAAAATTTTTCGTTTTTCGTTTTTCGAAAACTTTTTCGCTTTTCATTTTTCGAAAAATTTTTCGTTTTTCGTTTTTCGAAAACTTTTTCGTTTTTCGAAAAATTTTTCGTTTTTCGTTTTCGAAAAAGTATTTTTCGAAAAAATGTGGCCATCCCTAATAAAGTTACTAGTGATAGGTAGTCTTGTATCGCTTAACCTCGTATCTGTGGTTTTTCAAGCGTATTTTTCTGATTATACATGTAATATTTATATAAGTAAAAAATTAAAATATGTCAACCGTAATTACAATTGATATATGCGTAATATGGTACATTAGAGAATAATGGGGCATTTTACGGGAGTTCCTGTAAACTTACTTAGTAAAATAATCCTTAGAAAAAATGTTACTTAAGCAAAATTCAATTTCTTTCATAACCGATAGAATGTGTACATAAAAGACAAATATTAACCCATCCCTGGCACGGAACATTGTTGGGACATAAACGATACGGTTGGGTAGATCAGGCCCACTGCTGTTTCAGATGAAAAATGTCGAAGTAGTTTAGGTTTCATATAATAAACTCTGCTTCTTTAATAACAGAAAAAATATCTCTTACACTGAAAAATTAAAAAGAAAAAGAAAGAAAGAACTTCGAAAGATTCATAAAAATAACGTATAATTCGAGGGTAGTTTAACACTAAGATAACGCCAACATGTCACCTTCATTCCGTTGGTTTTTTGATTCCCAAGATGTGATTTCCCTACTATTAATACACATGTCTGAGTAAAACAATCTCGAATATAAATAGCTGGACTAAGCACATGATAGTTTTACATTTGCAATACACTAGTTTTAGAAAAGAGTTTTGTGCTGGTATGTGTAAAGAAGTAACTGGATAGCATTCATTTTCTCTTCATTTTTTTTTTTTTTTTTTGAATTCATACCTCTATACTACACTAAAACTTTTGCACTTAACTAAAAATTAAGATCTTTAATGTCGATGCTCCTTGTCAAGCGTATACTATTTATTCATATACCATAATCGTGCTTATGCTGATTCTTGGTGTTTTGTTTAATTTATATTATGATTCATGCAAACTCTAGTAGAATTTATCTTCCTTCATTTTATGTTTTCCTTAATACATTTTGTAACTTCATGTAATATTTTGGTATCTGGATGTCAAACATATAATACCTAGTCATATACTGTAATTATGCTTATACTGTTTTAATAGATGCTTTTTAAAAATATATTTTTTAAATTTAGAAACTACAAATTTTGTGTCATTTCTTGTCAGTACTACCAACATAATTTCGCATTAGACAAATCTTGAGTTAACATCTGTAAATTCAATTGCCTAAGGTTATTAAAATCTTGAATAGGCGAAAGTTGAAATCACCCTTTATTTACTTTGGTTCTATAGATTTACAACAATAATTTTTTGATAACTGTAATTACAAGTTCTGGGAATTACATAATTTTAAACAGTGTTGCAAACTTTAACAGTTTTCAGCGTATTTCCAGAAAGGTTTGAGATAACCAATTGCTGTAAACGACATTGTGATTATCAAATCTATTGAAAACCATTTACACAATTCGATGAAATACGTATCTGAAGAGTTTCTCGAAATAAATGCTTTGAAGGAAATCAAAATTGTAATTCTATATAACTTTCTTTCTATTCTTTCGCAATCCGTAGTATCATGATCATATTCATAATATTATACAGCAAAGTACTTTGGATATGCATTGGCCCATCTATCTCACTTGCGTTACTATTGTTTGAGAGGGCACCACAATTTGGATGTTTCTGGTAAGCGTCCTTTGTTCGCTAATACTGAATAATATATATTACACTGAAAGTTCTCGTTTAACATGTAGATTTGAAATTTGTAATAACCTGACGTAGTATTATTTGAAAAGTAAAACTTGTTGTTGGGTTAGCAATACTGTTCACCTTTTGGTACCACAGAGTATGGCAAACAATATCTCCTTGTTGATATTTGTATGGTACGAAACCCTACTAGCAAGAAAGCTTTCGGCCAATTGGCGCGCGCTTGGCTTTGGCTTTCTACGCTTGCACTTGAAACGCATGCTTTCATACAATCAGCCTTTTGTTGTACTTGCAATTGAGGCTTTAGACCGTTCGCAGAGCGTCATATTATAACTGGCCGTTCATTGGCTAATGACTTGACTTGAAATGTCAAACGCTTGCGTCAAGCTTGAATGGAACACTGACTGCAAAGTTGCATCCATGTAACTTCCTACTGGAATCCAACTTATGGCATGCTTGCCCGTTTTCCAATCAAGTGGATACAAGTTTGGCCGATTTGCAATTCAAGCTTACAGCAAGCGATTTGCAAGTTCTCTCTGCTGCTAAGGAAATGTTTTTGTCCATAAGTTTAAAAGCAACAAGATTGTGTCAGATAAATGCTAAACCCAGTTTTTCACCAATGTGTCTACCCACTTGTTTTAATTACGCAACCTCAGTGTAGTCTGTTAATATTCTTTGGAGACATTAAAAATTTTCGTTCAACAGTTCAAGACAGAAATTTAATTTCTCATTCTTAACACAGGGTTCTCATTCAATATGATGGTGAAAATATCTAATGTGAAACAAAGTGAGGGAAGTTTTGAACAATTAAATCTTTAATCTGAAAGAAAGTGAGGGGGCTTCGAAGATGAAAATATCTGTTGTGAAACGAAGTGAGAGAATTTATGAAGCTGATTCTTACAACTTGAAATTATAGGTCTAGTATTGATCATGTTATGATATCATAAAATGATTATAAGTAGAGACCGGATGTTTAGGCACTAAAAACCTGTAAAATAGGCAGGCAAATAGGCACTAAAAATTTTAAAAATAGGCAGTAAAATAGGCACTAAAATGTAACTCGAAATAATGAAGATAAATACTCAATACCATTAAAAAATAGGTTCAGGTCATAGATAATGTTCAAAGAATATAGAAACATACCTGTTTGTTAATACCTTATTTTATTGTACATATAAAAACGAAGCTTGTTATGTATTCATACATACTGGGTGAACCTAAAAAATCTGCACATACTTCGGAAGGTGATTCGTGATATCAAAAGAAGACATGTTGCATAATGCATATCAAAAGAAGATAATAAGTCCTGTTACATGTTATGGAGTTCCGCGTCGTGTACGAGTGACAGGGGTGCCATCTTAAAATTGAAAATCGAATTCTGACAATTGGAACGAGACATAAAAGTGTGCACATACTTCGGGAGGTGTTTTCTGACATTCAAGAGGACTTTTTGTCTTCTTTACATGTCACGAATCATCTGTCGAAGTATGTGTACACTTTTATGTCTCGTTCCAATTGTCAGGATTCGATTTTCAATTTTAAGATGGCACCCCTGTCACTCGTACACGACGAGGAATTCAACTACATGCAACAGGACTTTTTGTCTTCTTTTCATGTCACGAATCACCTCTCAACGTATGTGCACACCTATCTGTTCCGTTCCAATTGTTAAGATTTGATTTTCGATTCCAAGTTGGCACCACTGTCACTCGTACACGACACAGAATTCGACAAAATACAAGAGGACTTTTTGTCTTCTGTTGATGTAATTAATCACCTCCCAAAGTTTATGCACATCTTTGTAGTTCACCCTGTATGTACATTGTAACGTAGCACGTGTTTGTATTTACAAACACTTATACGTATATATGCGTCTTTATTTATGTTGTATAAATTGTATATTTTCCCAATGAAGGCTTATTTTAAAGGAAATGCATAAAATAGGCAACATTAGGCACTAAAGCAATTATTTAGGCAGTAAAGGTCGAAATAGGCAAAATAGGCAAAATAAAATTGGCTTAAATCGAAACTATAACCCCCCACATAAACTTTGAAACATTATTTTTGATCATATCTTTAATATTAAAGAATAGGCATTTTGCCTGACATCCGGTCTCTAATTATAAGTATGATCAAATATTGCAAGCTATGTTCAATTCATTGTCATGGTGATATTTTTTTCCTATACAACACACACGCATGCTCTACGTAAAGATACGGCATGGTTTTCCCTTGTCTTTCACCGATTAAGAACTATCTTTGTTTTTTTTTTCTTTTTTCTTCCAATACTCTTTTCTTTTTTTCGTTACCTACTGTCATCGCAGCCACGCATCCCTACACTTTTCTTGTGAACACAGTTCCGCACTGTAAAAATCCTCTTCAGTCTAACACATCGTCATAAGTTTAATTAGAGTTGAGTCAGGGAGCCATGCCGTCCTTCTAACTGTTGCACATAGGTAAAGATCATTCAATTCTCAGAAGTCAGGGGACATGGCAGTGACGACGTTAGAGCGGGAGAAGGGGGAGGGCGCCCCCGGAAAACATCGTCTGTCCCTTGATACCCCCAGATATGCTGTATTCTAATGTCAGTAAAATAATATAAAACTATTAGGCCTATTTCCTATTTACAATATATATATATATATATATATATATATATATATATATATATATATATATATATATATATATATATATATATATAAAGAATGTTACAAAGATGTGCAGGTGTAGACTGAGCCGTGGGGTAATCGGGAAAATTTTCAATGCGTCCTCTCCTTTATGGCAACTCGCGAAAAAAAAATGTGTTCAATAATGAAAATAAAATGATTACTTTTCATGTAATATTTAGATTTCTTTTCTGGAATGATATATACAATCATTGAATTACCATTGAGCCATGTTCGGATCCAGGGGGGGCGATGTAAATAAAATCCATCCCAGAGTTTGGATCTCTTAAAAGTAGCTCTAACTGACAGTATGACAACTCCCCCCCCCCCCAGAAATCGGTCCTGGATCCGTCCCTGATGTGAGCCCATGTTACTAACTACTGTCGTAGGTAAGGATGGATAACTTGTTGCAGGGACACTGCGGTTGAATTCTGAAATCAAACATCAAACTGAAACAGAATCTTAATATATTTCATCAGTGAGAGATCTGGATTTAATGTTATGTTTCTGTCTGTTGGTGTTATTGTAGAGACTATGCAATAGATGGATTCAACGACTAAATAATCCCAAGAAGGTAAGTTGTTTAAACTAAGGTACTATAGTTAATTTAGACGAGTAGCTTATTTGTGTTTTATATTTGTAAATGACAAACAGCAATACAATTTTATTTTTTTAATTATAGTATTAACTACTTACATTGTGTTTAATTCAAGTATCATGTGAACGTTCTTTCTCAGAGCTTAAGTACACAAAAACAAGGCTCTAATCACGATTCATTAATGAATACCTGGTATCCTTATTATGTATTCTGAATCCTTGTTATAAACTTAGGAAGAGACATTTTGACCAAAATCAACAACAATGTCATTTTAAACAAAATGTGTAAGAGGAAGCACAGAACTCGTTAAACTTATATTTTGTTAATAGAATTTGCCTGTAAATGTAATTTAAAAAATAGTCATTATTATTTTGTAATTTATGTTTTCCGTCATGATAATAATATGTGATATATATATATATATATATATATATATATATATATATATATATATATATATATATATATATATATATATATATATACTTAAAAGTTTAGGCTTTTTTTGTTTGTCTTTATTTCAAACTTATGCTTTCTGTTAGTTAAAATCATACATAGTGATTTCAATCAGTTTCTGGACTATCTCGAAACAAAGTACTTAACGATACGAGAAAAATTACGACGTACTGTGTTACGACGTTAATTTTCTACCATATTCATTCACGCGCTACATATTCCTGGCATCGGTCGTAGAGGGTTAGGAACGTCGTAACAAAGTCGTCCTCGAAAATGGTGTTCAGCACTGCAGTCATATTCGGCATTTTTGTTCGTTGTCATTCTTGAGACAATGGAATAACATACTGCAATCAAGTTTTGTTTTAAATGTGGTAAAACTACGACTGAAATGTACAGAGTGAAACAGTATACGTATGGTTCATGATTAACGTAGCAAAAACAAAGTGCACCGGCCCACACCAACTGAACCACCTCTAGTTTTTATACTGTTCTGGATAGTCATGATAGGTCTATGTTGCCGTGAAAAGCTGAATCGTTTGCAAAACATAGCATCTTTTTATCTGTTACAGTCTTCGTTCTGTGGCGATACACGTTGAAATCGGAAATAACTTATTTTCACCACTTTCGATTTGAATAAAACGTTAACAAAGAAGATGGAACTTACTCTTGGGATGCTGAATGAATTGCAAATAAATAAATAAATAAATAAAAAATAAAAACATAAGACGCTGAATCGTTTGAAAAAATAATCGCTTCTTGTTATGTGTTATCATTTTAGTTCTATGGCGATAGAAGTTGAAGCCGGAAATGAATAATTTGAACCACTTCTGGTTTGAATAGAGAGTTAACGGAGGAGATAGGACCTATTCTTGGGACACTGAATTGTTTATCAAAAAAACTTTTCTCGATTTTTAATAGCGTTTTCGCTCTGACATTTGTCAACAGTCTAAAAGGAAAAAAACTAGATAAAGTAATACTAAAACCAAAGGATAAACAAATAACGAAGTCCGATCACATAAAGTCTGGACTATTTACTAGATCAGCGGTTCCTGAACATCAAGACATTGTAACATATTTGTTTAATTTTTGTTAATAACAATATAAATTATAATAGTCTAAGACTATACGTTTCTATAAGCAGTGACTCCATGTAGTAGACTCAACGGTGCCGATTTTTCAAAATTTATGTGGGTGCATATCAATAGCGGGACGTGTTACATTTTTCACAAAGTTTTTTGATTGATTTCCTTTTAGTTCAGACCTTTTATAATCACTGTCATAAAGGTCTGCGCTGCGATAAAATAAAATATACCAGTACTATAAGGATAAGCGCAAAAATGATTAGAAAAGCTGGAAGCTTTCAGAATGTGGGTGTGGAGAAGAATGGAGCGAATTAGCTGGGTCGAACGGAAAACGGATGAGAGGGTATTAGAAATGCTAGGGGAGCAAAGAACAATTTTAGATATTATTAAGAAGAGGAAGAGAAACAGGTTGGTACATTGGAAAGAAGGAACTGTATCATGAAGGACGTGCTCCTAGAGGGTATGGTGGCAGGAAGAAGAGGGAGATGGCGAAGGAGACTACAATTAATGTATGATATAAAAAACATAAAAATCTATGTGAAGGCGAAGAGGTTAGCGGAAGACCATGGAGCATGGAAGCTTCTCAGTTGCAACAAGTGACCTGCCAGTAATGGCAGAATACCTATGATGATGATGATAAGAATAAGTTGGGGCTGCCCTAGCTCAGTCGGTAACAAGGTTGACTTAAATGCAAGAGATACGGGTTCGATCTCGGGTTCAAGGTTAAGAATAAATTACTGTAATTCATGTTCTCAACATTTATAATCATAACATTAAGTGTATACTGTAAGCAATTTACATGATGTGCAATGACTGCAAGGGGCGTGGGAAGGAAATGAAAAAAATGAAATTTTTAAGTTTTACGTTCAACGGTTATGCCAGCTAGGCGAAAAGAGACGGTGATGATGAGCAATGAATGAAATGATGGAATGAAGAATGTGGGAGGAAACGTGAGTACTCCGAGGAAACCTACGCACACGGTATTTGCCCACCACAGAGTTCACTTGGCGGGAGCGAGGCGTTGGAAGGATTGACGAACTCTATCTATTCTCAACATGTTACTAAAAGAAAATACTACATTCATACAAATTAAAATGACAAAATAATCTTCATAAAAGCAAATAATTTTATTGGTATTGCAGAAAGAACTTCCAAGGATTTTCATGTGAACATAATCTACAAAATGAGTAACTTAAGTGTGTTGCTTGGTTGCCTTTGCACAACACATTTCAAATATCTTTACCAATCAATAATCCCACCGACAGCAACATTGCTCAGTTAAGTCTACTCTTACGCGCCGACTACGTGGGTGCTCCGGGACTGCAGCACCAGCAGAAATAATCTTGTGGGTGCGTAGCACCCATAAAATTTTTATTTTTACAGAAACAAAATAAAATAAATATTTCTCACTTGCCATTATCAAAAAATAATATGCAATTAAAACATGGAGATGGAAGTTAAAATTTCTGACATCTGTAACTTTAGGCAAAGGACATAAGTTTTATTTCGCCATAGAAGCATGTCACTTGTACTAAAGATTGAACCGATATAGGGTCAAAGGTCAAATTTCGATTTTTTTTCCTTATGGGATTGCAATGGTAAATTCTGAAAGAGCCTGAAAAAACGTAAATCGAAGTGATAAAGAAAAAAGTTGTATGGTATGATTCTATGTCGCAAGCCAACCAAATATGCGTCAATCAAGTGCCATGGTTAGAGGTCACTGTCAGATCAAGGTCACTGGTCACCTTCAGAACCCGTTTGACATGATGAGGTACGGACATTGCGTTGTTTTCAGTGTATTCAAATGCGTTCTCAAGATGACCTGTGACCTTGATCTGACCGTGACCTCTGCCTTGACACTTGATTGACGCATATTTTGTCGGCTTGCGATATAGAATCATACCATACAGCTTTTTCTTTGATATCACTTTGATTTACGTCTTTTGAGGCTCTTTCAGAATTTACCATTGCAGTCCCATAAGGAAAATATCGAAATTTGACCTTTGACCCTATATCTCTTCAATCTTTAGTACGAGTGACATGCTTCTATGGCGAAACAAAACTTATGTCCTTTATCTAAAGTTACACCAAATTGCACGGCTTTACCTCGTACCACTTTTGCACAGTGAACAAATGAAATTGACACACGAATTAATCAACCCTCTGTATATGCGTGTGTGTGTGTGTGTTTTATATATCTATCATTACTCATCAAGGTTATGTTGAAGTTCAAAAATGGCGATGGGGCAGATTTTCCAACAACGTACGGGACACGTATTCCAATATTTTTCGGGTCTCAGTCAGTTTCTCTAATTTTAGTAGGACTATAACAAATGCATGTAGGGCCTACTGTGTAAAGAAATCTCCGAAATAACAATGTATGGTATAAAATAAATAGCCCGTGATCAGGCACGTAGCCTGGGGGACGTAAAAAAAACTAATGTTATTCTATGCTTGACATTTTTTTTTTTTTTTTTTTTGCAAAAAATGACGTCCGAACAACCCCTCGAAATATCAAAGCGGCTATGGCCCTATTCCTCCTCCGAAAAACAATACTGAATACGTCCTTCTCATTGACTATACAGTCTATTGTGTAAAAAAACTTTAATTAGAGTGATGAGGATGATGAAGATTGTTTATGCATTTATTGCTATGAACCTTTCTTCAACTCTCAGGCAAAGGAGAAGTAGGTCAGGTACACAAAATGCAACAACTGGGCACACGAAAACTGTACAAAGGGAGATGTTGTATTTTTTGTTCTCGTTCATTGTGATTCAGACAATGATGACTTTTGTTAACTTGTTGATTAGGCCTACCATAATCCCACTTCTCTATACTGTCCAAGCAATAAACAAAAGGTACATTTTCAGCAAAAGCAATGATTTATTACCTGTGTTTTAGCATGTGAAGTAGTTGGAACACTTGCCCCTGTATAGTTTTAGTAGGTTGGCCAACTTGCCCTGCATACGGGGCACATTTTCCAACGTCACATGATCACACTTAACCATTGGTAGTGAAGCTCAATATTCATTTTGTAAAAAAAAATACCTCTTCCACTTCGTTCATAAAGGTATAAGGAAGAAAATGATATCCTGTTTACCTCTAAATAGGTTTCAGATAAAATATAACACATGCAATTAGAAAAAGTTGGCAAATGTGCCCCAGTCTCCTCTATAATGGACATCCTGTAGTATTGAACTGGTAGGCCTATTCTTATTCCATTCCAAAATTAGGATTGCCAACTCTGGAAAATAAAAAACCAGCATCCTCTCAAAATTCCTTATGATATAGGTTTAAGGGTGAAGTATCTTTGTTCGAACCCATCTATGAAAAGGAAAATGTACTGTCGTGAAGGAAAGTGCATCAGCGCCTGTATTCTGCATTTCCTTAGTACATTCACTAACAAGCTTAATAGATACAATGTGCTATAAATGAGAAACTGAAATCAGCATTGACCATTTTATTGTGTTTACCAGCAACTGCCTCTTCTTTAAAATTATCGAAACAAATGAACAAAGGTATATTAATCTTTAAGTGACAATTTTGGATATGGAAAATGAAATTTATTCTTTAAACTTATATTTCAATTACACGAAATTGCTTTAAGAAGTCATTTCTCACTCTCAATGAATGTATAAAATTTCTTACAGGTAAATTTCAAAATTTCCCTGACACAGTCCCTGTTATCTGTTTAAAATTATCTGAACAGATGAACAAACTATATTAATCGTTGCTAGATGGTGAAAGGTGACAGTTTTGGATTTACAGAATGAAAGTTACTTTTTAAATCTATACTTCGAACTAAATGAAAGGCTTCGAACTAGATACAAATTTGAAAAAAAAAAAAAAAACTGGTCATAAAGGGGCTGGTAAGAAGTTTGTACCGGTCACCGGCATTAATCAAGATAACAGCAATATTTCCGGCCAGGTCGGTGAAAAACCGGCCAGTTGGCAACCCTACCCAAAATACAATGAGTAACTGTTTACTGTTGCCATCTGTATTTTTAAGAAAATGATACAACTATGTTGCTTTTATAAGAAAAGAAAGAATACAGATAAAACGTAAGATCAGATCTTTAGCTGTATAAATCATTTCTCCGATAAACAAGTATAGTCTTGTTAAGATCGTGTACATATGTATGTTAAGCTACCAAGGTTCTTTTTTTGGGGGGCGAGGGGACCCAAATCCACTCTACTCCCGCGTGGCTTTGCTCCTGGCTAACTGTATTAGTTCCGTAATTCTAAATTGAAAAATAATAATATAGACATTAAAGATGGTTAATTGCCTATATTGGACTGCATAAACAACGTAATATTCATTATATTACTTTACAAAACTGTTTTGAATCGAGAATCACTTCTGATAAATTTACTATTTTTTACGCACATATCTGTACTGTATACCTATAAATATTCTGTAGTGTTCAAAGCACTTGTGTGTGTCGTGTGAAAGACTTAGCCAAGAGGGAGTAAACCTTACTTTCACTACATTACATTGTCATTTAGCTAACTCACTAATATTGTCTTATTTTCTTATGCATGGACTATTTGAATTCTAACAATAATAAGGTGAATAATTGTCACGATTTATTAGAAGCAAAGTACATAAGAAATATAGCTTAAATTTGTTTCTTTAATACATATTTGGCTCCAACTTTCTTGTTGAAACATGAAATTTGCATTACATTTATTTCAGTGGCTCAGGGGAAGACAATAGTAAGCTCTATTTTTAAATTTCGAGTGAACTGGGAAAGTTAAGTCCAGCATTCCAATGCAGTACAAATCAAAGCAATGACACGTACTAAACAAACTTCCCCTGCCGCATGGTACAATTCCGAACGTAAATTACCTACATACTATTCTGTGGTCGGATCCCGTCCCTTTCCACCTAATAACTCAATTAAGCTGGAAGTGGCGCTTACCCTGCCACACAATTATAACAACATTAGTTGACTCATCGATATTCCCTGTCGTTTTAAACATTTAATTACTTTGAACGACGGCTGTCTACCTCTTCAGCCTTCCAACGTAGCATGTTGAACTTCAGTGTGGCAATTACAATATGATGTGACGTCAAGACTTAAAAGGCCCATATAAAAAATAATATTGACAATATATCTTTGAATGATAAACCAGTCTTTCTTGATTTTTCCAAATAAGTGGATATTTTTGTGCTGTCAAAAATAACATTCAATTTATATGGAAAAATATTGAGATTTGTTTCTGGTGGATTATGGAAACAACACTAATCTCTTCAGTCAACTATCCATTTAAAAAAAAGGAAGAAGTAAATACAATAAATCATTAACAAATTCATGACAGTTTTCATGAAAAATCATCAATGACAAGGACTTCATATGTATTGTACGAGTTCAAGCAAACTCATATGGTCAGGGTACGCTCCTTGAAACGGCTGGGAGACCTGGGTTCGATTCCCGGCGGGAGCTCATGTGGTTGGGATTCCACGTTAATCAGTAGGTCCTGTCTCATATAGCCTCGCTGCTGAAAGGGATGTTAAATTCAAACTCAACTCATGTGGTCAGGATCAAACTTGGCATGGTGGCAAACTTTGAACTGCTATATTATGGCGTGGAGACTCTTTGTTTCTTAAGTTATACGTAAAATTTTTAAAAAAAAAGAAGGAAGATCCTTTCCGACTATGTGTTAAGTATCACCCGCAGTCGGTGTTTAGCAGGGAACGAATATTGTTAAATTGCAACATCATGAAATGATAAATTGACTTATGAATTATGAAAAAAATATTTGAACTGTATCCAAGAAAACTATTTTTTTTTTAAACTTTTAAACATCACTAAACTACCTTCACGTATATGATGCACTAGAGGGGAAAAAAATAAAAACTTAGAGATCTATTGAAGAACTTTTCCTTTAAAACTTGATTCAAATTCGTACAACGATGTATTCTTAAAGCTTGGGCGCACACAGATTGCTGGACAACCACAAATCACTTTTTCAGTTTCATGAAACATGTAAACTCTTTATAATTTGGAATTAAATTTTAGTTAACATTACTGATTTCTTATATTATTATTGTAGTTGAGTCAAGAAATAAATGCATTTAGCCACATACTCAGGAATTCATTTCGGGAAAAGCCCAAAGCGTGAGGGATGGGTCCAAATTCAATGAGGATAAAATAATTCAAATTCTATAAAATCATGCTTAAAATTCGACTAAATTTTACAAAAAAGTCGGGATTTCGTGAAGACGGGGGTCCGGATCCCCCAGGACTCACCCCTACGTACCTTCCTGAATGCATTCTTTGATAAAGCTTTCTTAAATAATAATAAAGCTGAATGCATTCCTAAGTAAAAACGAAATAAAACGAGGCAAAAGTTGAAGCTGAGCGCCACTTTAAGACATTCAAGTAATTGCAGAGACATTGGAGAGACATAAAGACGTATACATAGGAAATACATTTTTAAGGGAATACATTAATTTATGTCGCACAAATAATGAAATAGTGAGACTGCTCTCAAAACAAGGTCGCTACGAAGTCACATTCTATATTGTTGATATGCTTTTGATTCTCTCTAATTTGAACGCCATTTCTTTTTCGCATGTGTTAATTCTCTTTCTGAAATGTCTGTATTAATAAGGCTAGAGATCGATAGACAGATTTAAAGAAGTTCGTAATGATCTTATTCTTTCCCTGCAAGATAAATTACTACCAATAAATAAATAAATAAATAAATAAACGTGAAGAAAGAAAATAATTTATATAACAATTATTTGACACAATATATAAAAAATATAAAAATGTACAAAATTTTAAAAAAATAAACTAATAAATTACAAAAATAAATTTACAAGTACGTATTTACAAATTGAGTACAAATGTTTGTAGAATATTAAATACATATATAGTAAATCACATTTTGGCAAAACAGTAATCGAATTTTTGTAAATTACAATTAACAAACAAGTTTAAAAAATAACAACAACAACAGTGATGATGATGATGAAGAAGATATTAACAATAATGATGATGACTAGAGCTGGTCACTCGCTGGCTTCAGTTTCTGCTTTCTCTTCAGTGGAAACTGGAAAGAGAAAACAGAGATAACTGTTGAAAGGTGATGATGAGCTGACGAGTAATGGTTCAAAACAAGAAGACAGAAAGTGATTTTGGAAAGACACATATTTGTATCTCACTGTTAAAGAGAGAAAGAATACATTATTTGTGCTGCATATGACATTTAGTTGGAAGATGTGCTGTATAATCGTAGATGCGTATATCCAATGGTTAAAGATATGGAGTAGTGAGCAATTGGAATTGTATAATTTACTGGACAGACATGTTTACTCGGTAAACACCAGAGTATTATATCAAAACGTTGAGAAGAACTCGATTTTTCAACAACGTTAAATGCCAACGGGTGAACAATTTGTTCTCACTGGCTTTTTATGTTCTTATGGTTACGTAAATACTGAGGATAAGTAATAATAGTTTTTTGTGGTGCTTCTTGTCTTTTCTTTCAATATATTGGAGAAGCAGTTTTATTTCTTAGAGGTAAAAGGGACCTCTGTGTTCCATAATAAGTTATAATGTTGTAGAGTTCGTACTTATTTAAGAATATTTCGGTAAATGTTACATACATTTTCTATTTATTCCAAGTGTGCAAACCGAATTTCCATATACGCGGCAAGGATTTGGTTTGGTTGTTTTCATAAAGTTTTGCTATCTGATAATTTGCTCTTTCAGACTTCTTGCCCTATGATAGGATGTGGGGTGCGTTGTTCTTTCTTTTCTCATGCGATTAACACGAAGATTCTCTGTCAACTTTTGAAGAAACTCCCCTTTCTTTTCGATATGTTCAACACTATTACAGATACGTAGGAAATAGTTGCATTGCTACCTTCAACTACTGTCTGTTTTTGAGACAACGGACCAATAAATGGACATAACTCGCCGAACTATTTATCAATGTTTATGTACAAAATAAATTTATGGTTATGGTTATGATCAATTTTGGTTTGACGAAAGTTTGACAGATTCCACTGAAGTAACCCTAGATCTCAGTATATGACAGGAATCTGTCATTTTCTAAACGCCGAAAGTCAAATCTAATAAATTTGGTTATGTCGATAAGCCATTGTTTCTTTTCAAATAATAGACCCCATATTCTGAATCAGATCACATCATTTAGATTCTACCAATATTGATATTCTTACTGTGAGGCACATCATGTGCATATATTACTGCAATAAACACTTCGTGTTCACGTATTTCGATTGTCCACGCTTCGTTTGGCAACGCATGAAGAGCACGTTTCTGTGCATTATTTTGTTTATGTGGATTACACTGTTACCAACCAACAGTCTCCATACAATTATAGCACTCTTCCCCGTAATACAGTAATACGCTCTGCGTCTGGAGTTGAGACCATTTTATCTATTAGAAAAGTAGGAAATTACGTTCAACACGTCCTCGCAATATATATTCTTTATCTAGAGATTTCATTCGGATATTTCTATCCTATTCTATTTATTATTTTATGTCTTCCTCTTTCAAAACTTCATATTTTGATGTCGAAAGCGATAGTGTGTTCACAATATCAACCGAGCGCTAACACTAGTTCTGCTTTCATCCTTGCACTACGTTGAACGTGTAGCACTCATTCCACTCTGCGAAATTGCATATTGAACAGTTTTACTACGTGATCTTTCACACCTGACGTCTGTTTTCATATTCATGTTATTTGTACCTCAATTACTTCTTGACTCTTCACATGCTTTAGTAATGTATCATCATTTTCAGAGTCTCAGAAATTTAACTAAAAATAATAGTCTCTTTGCTTCATATTTTGAAGCGCTGCAAGGATCTCATGTTTAGGAAAGTAAGATAAGGTGTAAAGAACAGTTGACAAAAATACTATCTTCTTTACGATTATAAAAGTGAGAATTAATATGGTGGATTCTACAATGAACAGTACAATGGGAATGCAAGGGTGGCATTTTCATACTTGGATGATGTAACAGACAGATATATCTTCGGCATTGTAAATTCTAGTGTAAATAGTATTGATATGTTGCTTATTTATCTAAGTTTTATAGATATAATCATATAATAAGTATAAATAGTGATAAATAATAATATTCCATTGCTTGGGAACTACGTTATTGTTATTGTTATAATACAAGATACATTTAACATGAAATTAAAATTGGAGCAGAAGTTACATATCACATCATTAAGCTCCTGTATGGTGGACAATTTGTACACTATTGGGCCTTTGATATAAACTAATGTTTCTAGAAATTCACAAGGATTGCTAAGATAATTTCTAGTGAGGCTTTTGTTCAATACAAATAATTAAAATTCATAAAAGGAATTTAATCTGGATTCAAAATTAACGATCTGGTGAAGAAGAAAATCTAAAGGGGCAAATTGTCCACCATTGGACGTTCTAGTTGTAAACAAGATATAAAGTATTTAATAAAGTGAAAAGTGTTTATAATATTTGTGAATATTATTAAGCCTGACCTATACGCTTAATTGTATGTCATTTTGCTAGTATGATATTTTCAACAATAGGATAACTTTTAACACCCTTGCACTTTTTACTTAATACTTAAACTGCACATGTATCGATAATAATAATAATAATAATAATAATAATAATAATAATAATAATAATAATAATAATAATAATAATAATAATAATAATAATAATAATAATAATATGTAATAATTTATGTAAATTGGGCCGCCATTTTAAAAGCAGTTAGGTATATCCCTACAAATGCTAAAAAGCGAAATTTTACTTAAAATAAAAGTTAGTATTTATCATTCTTTAGCAATAAGAATCTATCTCATCATAAACCTGTCAAAATTATAATTCAGAAAATATATTCCAAGTTGGTCTTTGAACTCTTGAGAACCCTATTGCTTTGCTAATTGAATAAACATGAGTTTTCATACTTGGAAGTATACAAAAGAATTATTGCCAAATGACTTTCAAATGAGAAAGAAATTATCTAGCTAAATACTGAAATAAGATTGTGTATCCATTAATTCACAGCAACTTGTATGAATATTTTTAAAAAGAAAGATAATTTTTTGTAATTGAACATCTCGTAACAGCTGAATTGCATTAATTCACAATTTTCTTAATAGACGTCGCTGTAATCGATTTTTGATAGCTATGAACTACTCGTATTTTAAATAAAATAATTTCAGATTTTCATACAAGTTTGTGTTTACGTATTTTCGTGCATAGTGTATGCAATACTCAATCGTTATTTTGTACTTATGCAATGTCATAATACATATCAAATTCAAATTATGATAATAGCCTTGTATGTTTTCTATATGTGTTACAACATACACCACTTTAATCTAATATTGACCCCTACATAGACAGAAAGTAAGTATCATTTGTATTGTATAATTAACATTTCATCACTTATAATTAAACACAAATATTATCAAAACACAATATAATCATCTTTTGTGGGCCATTGAGCATGCATCAGTACCACAACAAAGTAAGAAGGAAATGAGATCTAAATAGCCTATTTGTGATAATTAATTTTAATAACATCAGCAAAGATGCATTTTAAATAAAAGTGTCCATTAAACTGTACTTGTTTCATTGATGCTAATTTGCTGTGATTATACACTGATCAAGCAGTTGAATTAGAGACATCTATCTAATACCGCGTAGCACCACCTTTCGCTCTGATAACGGACCAACGCGGCATGGACTCCACGAAGCGCCTCAAGTTTTGTTGTGGCACCTCAATCCATATCTGCTACAAAGTCTCTCACAGAGCCAGCAAGTTAGTTGGAAGAGAGTCCACAGCGCGAAGGCGTCGTTCCATGGAGTCCCAGATGTGTTCAATGGGATCGAGGTCCGGTGACCGTGATGGCTAGGGAAGTGTTGCCAGATCAGAGGAGTGCTCATCAAACCAGTCTGCTACCATCCTAGAGCTATAGACCGGCTCATTGTGCTGCTGAAAGATGAGGTCACCACCCAGACGCTACAGACGAGTAAATAACAGGACATGATCACCCAGAAGATCGTGGTGGCGTTCACCTGTGACGGACCGTGTCACACGTGTTAGGGGACCCATTTCAGTCCACGTAAACATGCCACAGAAGAATGCCACCACCATCGCCCTGCAGAGTTCCCTGCTGGCTTGATGGATCCATTGCGTCGTGCGGTTGGCGACGCACCCGTATTCGTCCATCGGCATGTACCAATGTGAAACGTGACTCATCTGTCCAGGCAAAGGTTTTTCCACATTTCCACGGTCCAGTGGCGATGTTTCTTTGCCTATTCTAGACGTTGTTTCCTGTGATGTGTGGTTAGAAGAGGTACTATCGTCGGTCGATGGCTTCTGTACCCCATGGCGATAGGTGGTTGTGGATTGTGTGGCTGCTAACACGGTGCTGTTCTACATTGATTCTCTCCGCGATTTGATGCACTGTGGCCCATCTACCGGCTGTGACGATGCTGGTCAGTCTGGGTCTGACCGCGGCAGTTTCCCAATGCGGGTGCGGTTTTACCGAAATCCAGGTACTCACAATATACCCTTGACACAGTTGCCTTTAAAAATCCGAGTGCAGCAGCCAATTCCGGATTCAATCTACCCAGTTGTCTGGCCCATACGATTGGACTACGGTCAAATGCACTCAGGTCGTTCGTCTTGCCCATCCCACACTACACTGGCACGGATACCGAGAGAGGAAGCACACGGCAGCAGTACAAACGCGATGCGTTTCATTAAACATGTACGGTGAAGCGTCTTCAGAGTGGTTTCTGCAACTATCCTGCTGTCTCTAATTGAACTGCTGATCAGTGTATATGCAATAATAAGTAAGATTCTATTGAACAAATCTCGTTTGAAGAATTTTATCAATACTATAATTTTGAAGGCATTCAATTGAACAAAAAATGTTTATTCGCCAAAACTCTTTCATTTTGCTAAGACATTAATAATTTAAATACGTAGTAAAACATTGTGCCCTTTTACATTTTACATAATTTCCTATACTGTGTGGTAAAATTTTGCATTAAAATTTATAAGAATGTGACATGATAGTATGAAGTAGGCACGGAAGATAGTTGTCAACAAATCTGACTGTCCTAGTGTAACCCACAACAGTAGAAGACGGATGAATACTTAACTTTCTGTATGTAACAGAAATTTTTAGTTCTTATCGATACTGCGAAACTCCGAGTATACATATTGAGTCGAGATATTACTTAACAAATAACTAAAACAAATTGAATAAAAGGATTTAAAAAATATATTTAATTTCTACTGCGTCGAAGGATACTTTGGTACTAATAGCTTTGAGAAAAATAACGTTCTCAGAAGTTATGAGGCATCTAGAATAGCGCTGAGACATGCGCTAATTGTTAGTTCCAAAATTCTCATCATACGGTACTCGATGATGAGGTCGAAATGTTGAGGGGCCATGGTGGCTCAATGGCTAGAGCTCTTATCTCTAATGCTCCCTGGTGCGATCACAGCCTAGTGATTTTGTGGTAGACAACATCGTGTTCGTGGGTTTTCTCAGGGTTCTCTCGTTTCCTCCCACTTTCTCGTTCCATCAACTACTTCCTTATCATCCGTATTCCTTACTTATCCGTCACCTTTAATCTGAAAACATAATCGTGGGACGTAAAATCTGTTCGGAGATTTGAACAGTACATAAGTATCAGTTGTTCATATACGAACTTAAATTTTGCTCATTTCTTGATGTATGAACTAATGACACTCAGTTGGCTTACATGTTGCGATTCTAGAAGCTTCATATATGGTTCAAATGAACCTTAAATTTTGTATCTCTAACAGGACGTGTAGTGCTTTGTAAAATATATTAATATAGTTGTATTTAACTCTATCAATTCTTTCACAATTTTAATATTTTAGGTGAAAGGTCACAATCTTTATGTAGAGAGACAGATTTCTGATGTGTGTATGTTGACTATTTTCCTTCTTAATAGTACATTTGAAAATACTTATATAAATTTTAATAATACAGTCTGAATCCTATATATCCAAAATAGATTTACCTTATGCTATGCAATAAAATATTTACCTGTGATGAGGTCTCCTAAAAAGAACAACACGTCTTCTCATTCCTACTGATCTCCTTCTCTTTTGTCTGAACATGATTGGTCGTTTAGGAGCCCTGGGCAATGGTCTGACGAATCTTATTTTTGAACTACCGGACATTTTCATTGGGACATTGCGAGGTCTAAAGTGTGGAAGACGTCTCTTAAACTTCTTTGGCTTTTTAACAAGTCTTGCTCCAAATACTGGCTTCTCAAGAATAGGAGGTCCTGCGGCTACAACTGGTGCATTGCTGTTTATCTCTGGGAACTCTGGGTTAATGAATATATGAAGATCCTTATTTGGGGGGCTTTTGAAAAGTGATTGGGCATGTTTACCTCTAGGAACAACCTTAGTGCCAGCTGGGAAACGAGATGGACGAGGTGATGGAATTTCTGCAGTCTTAAATCCTGGTGGTATCCTGGTTTTGTGCCTTACTCCTTGAATAGCTAGGGCATCTTCGAAAGCTCCAACTGGTCTCACTCTTTCGTCTCGTATCGAACCTCGGACTGGGAAGAAGCCTTGTTGTGTAACCTCCTGAAACGTAGAACTACTAGTGCTATCTCTCAATGGTTGTTGTGGTGGTCGGTACGTTTGGCGTAACCTAGAAGGCCTTAACCTTTGGCTTTGATTGTTTTCTGAATTGCCTCTTACCCTATGTCTAGAACGGTACCTGGGAGTTTGTGTAGATGGGCTATCCTGTGCATCAAATGCATTTTGATTAGGATACATATATGGAGAACTTCGAAGTTTTGTGACACTTGTGAGAGTGCTATATTTAGGTTTGGTAGCTTCCTCTCTTAAATCGCTTGCAACAAAAGCATAGTCACCATCAGTGTTGAAAACAATGCTCTCGATTCCTTTCCAGTCTGATTGTTTTCCACCACTACCATCATACATCACAATAGCAGGGTTGCCATAGATAACATTGCTTAGCGAATTTTTGTTGCTACCAGAGAAAATATCACCAACTAGACTTTCTTCCGCAATCTGGTCAGGATATTCTGTCTGATCAACTCGAGGTAAAGGATTAGTTTCACCCTCAAAAAAGTCAATCACGTTACCAGTAGAAATTATCTGTTGATTCATCTGATCAGCCCTTTCCCCTGGGTAGTCATAGGCCCTTTCAGGAATAATAGCTTGAGTCATACCTAAGTTGTAGTTATTGAGGTTGGGAATATTATGATTGGGAGGTTGGTAAGCATTATTGGGAACATTATGATTATTAATATTAGTCTTTAGGATTTCCACATTGCTTAGCTCGCTTGGGTTCAATTGAATATTTGCGTTCCCATATTTTGTGATACCAATACTGGATGTTGAACCAAGAGAAATGTCAGTGGGCCCTTGGTCATAATATTGATGGCCATAATTTTGTTGTTCTTGGTTCACGGATGGTGCTGTGAAATATTTCTGCCTTACAACTTTGAAAGTTGATGATGATCCATCCTCATTAAAAGGAGATGTTATAACATCCGAGTACTGAGCAGCGGCTAATCCTTCTGCGTCATCGGCATAGTTAACTGAGTTTACATAAGGTTTAGCATTTGGTTGGGCGGTGTCATAGAGATTCAAACGGCTGTAGCTTTTTGGAAAAATACTGTCCTGTTCTCCACTATTCATTTTCTGGTAGGATACACTCGAGTAATCGTTGATTTGGTCATTATCGTCTTCCGGTATGGCAAATTTTATACTTCCTGGTGTGTACCTAGAAGGTAAAAGAGTTGTCTCTTTACCTGTAATTTTAGGAACTTTCTTCTTTTCCTTCAATGGACGATCATAGGAGACAGTTGGATAATCATTGTGGCTAGCATAAGGTCCTTGGTTTGGAGTTAATAGTTCTATATTATCTGTTTGACCCGAAGAATAATCGTTATTTGCACTATCAACACCATAATTTGGTTCTGTATCTCTTGTACTACTGCTGTAACTGAATGCATTCTGTGGGTAATTTTCTTGAGGTGTATTTAGTTGAATATTTTGTACGGTATTCTTGTTGTCTCTAGTATTCTGATAGGTGTCAGGAACGGTAATGTAATCTGGAAGGGTTGAGTAGGAAGAAGTACTTCCAGCGTAAGTAAACCCTTCGAAGCTCATTGGAGGACCATTATTATCTGTAATGGTTTCCTTTGGAGAATTTATATCGAAAGTTTTGGTATATGAGGTTGGTGGAAATCCCATATTGTGCAGTTGGGATATGTGTTCCTGTTGAGTAAGAACGTCATCAAGATATTGTGTTGCTCCTGATGAACTACCAAAATTTTTATAAGGTTTTTTCTCACTTGGTAAATTATATTTAGAGATCGGATATAACTTTGTTTCTTCAGGTTTCTGTTGATCTGAAGTAGCGTATTCATCAAAATATTCTGGATCTGTTCCCTGTATGCTTCTGTCAAGACTTCCAAACTCATAATCATCTTCTACGTTTTGTCTACCTATTTTGGAACCTCTCTTTCGGGGATTTTCGGGAGCTTCAAAATATGAAGCATATTTATCAGTATAAGTGGTTGAAGGTTCAGGTTCGGAAGGAAATCCCATTCTGTCTACAGGAGAAATCTGGCCATTATAATTATCATTATGTAAAGAACCTTGCTCATTAGCATTTTCAAAATTAACATATTGGCCCGTTAGTCTATCATAAAAAGGCGTCTTAGGTTCTTCAATGGCTCTTTTCTGAATAAGTTTAGAATCTTGATTATCGGCAACATATTGATAATTTGGAGGGTTGCCTATATCTGCGAATGTTTGAAAGGAAATACTCGCAGGTTTCCGATTGGTAGGATTTGCTTGTGAATTAAGTTGATCAGTGTCACGCGTATCTTCGTTTCGCACCGGATTTTCTGCAACGGGTAGAACTATTTGAGGCGAACTTGATTCTGGAATCTGTTCCTCTGCATCACTTGAGATATCATCTGTACTTGCCAGTAGTGCAGATCGTGTGATGATCAGGATTAACAAAAATATCTGAAATGACAATGGCGAAATGTTAATTAAAAGTCTTAATAAGTGAAGTGTTTTTCATGAAAAATAAACCTTTCTTTGCATCAAAAAGAAAAAAATTGACATTCGACACAAACTGTTTAAATTTTGAGTGATGTATTTAGTGCTTTTGATCCTAGACTCAATTTCCTGTAGTAATACACTTTGTATTGATCTGAAGTACAGAACGCTTGAGTAATACACCATTTTTTCTTGTTTGTTTTACAATAAATGTTCAACATAGTGCATACAGTATTAGCGTATATAGAGAAAAAGAAACTTTAGCTCAAGATGAGATATGTATGAGTCGATAGTTCTCATTCAACTCAACAAAATGACAGTGAGAATAAATAAATTCTAATGGTTTTCGAAAAAATTCGACAAAAAACGCATTTTATGCCGATAAAAATTGTCATTTGTATATAATAACACGCCACCTTATGTGAAACATTCTAAAGATACCAATTTTTATTATGATACTAGCAAAGAGACACACTATGGTTGATGAGATATAATCTAAAATTATTATTATTATTAACTCTAACACTTCAAATTTTACTTAGTTGTACAGTCAACGACTAATTTCTTTCCGTTTGGTAACATTTATTTTGGGAATAACGGTGGTGTGGATGGTATTTTGGAAATAACGGTGATAGTAACGAATAGTTATTACATTCTTTTTAATTTACTGAAAACTGCACTCAAACTGTCCTTCCATTGTGAAGTTATTTACGAAACTAATTTTCATCAAACGGAAAGAGCTTTTTTGCTGACTGTACGTATTTCACTTCACTTCATTTCACTTCGAATTTCACTGTTTAGGCTTGTACATATTTTCTGTAAACTTTAATATTTACTATAGATATGTGAATGTTTTCCTTTCAACGAAATGTCAAGCACGTTCATTAACTGATAATATAAAAGTAATTTTTAACAGTAAAAAACAAACATATAGTGGTATTAGGTATAGGGTTACTATCGAGACGAGACGAGACGAGATAAAATTTTTGTGATAGGAGACGAGACATAGCTCCTGCAATAGAAGCAGATGGTGTTCTCAAACGAGACATCCGCCATGTTCTCATGTGCTATCACATTACCAACAATTCAGTATTGTTGCGAAATTAATTTGAGTTTTTTTTAGGTTTCTTCACACAACAATGTGCACATTGACCATGTCTTTCTTTTCACTTAGTTCCGTTCGAACAGCTTGTTGAACTGAAAATGTTCTCTTTTTTTATTATTATTATTTAATATAGGCATCTTAGCAGTGTGGACTCAAACAGCTGGTGACATTGGAAAAAATCCACCGATTTAGAGAGAAACACATCTATTTCCATCAATTTTACTCTCTTTCCCATTTTTTTTATGTCATTACTCATAACGAGGTTGGCATATGGTGCCGGACTTTTGATACACCCGGTATATAAAAATTGGTCTTTGTAGTATTCAATCCAATTGTAAGATCATCGAATACTACTCAGAAACTTTAAATATACCTAAACCTTTCATGTACGTGAAAATGCTACTTCTTGTAAAATTAACAAGATTTGATCTAACTAATTGTTTTTTTCATTTTTACGTTTCTTTTCTTTCTTGAAGGGAAGATAATATAAATATATGGTTTGCTTGACAACTGAAGTTACAGCTTTTGCATAATGGAAAACGTTAGCCGAGTTCTGCATTGCACTTGGGTTTGAAATGCAGAATCGCGTATGTGATAAGTTGAAGCGGCTGATCTGAAAAGTAATACATAATGAATAAGTTATGATAAAGAATAATTCAGGAGTAGCAAGGAGTAGTAGTAGTGGTAAGGACTAGTAAGGTTATTAAAAATTATCTGTGATATAAGTGTACAAATTGGAAATGAAATAAAAAATGAAATCCTTCTGTTTTACGTCCCACGATTATACCCTATAGGCTAGTAAAGTGAATGATAATGAAAGATGTATCATGAATGAGAATATAACATGAAACGAGAGAACCTTGCGAAAATCCGTGGACACAATACTGTCCACAAGAAGCTCACATGATCCGGGATCGAACCAGAAATTAATCGTACGAGAGGTGGGTGCTATACTACTTTTTATTTTAAAAACATGTTGGCCCTAATCGAGATACTTGTCTCCATGATCTTCTAATGAATGGTATTTAAAGTAGTTCACTCACTATATAAGTAGGAAATGAATACTATTTAAAATGTACTTCGTCCATTATAACAGTTAGAAAGACCATGTTCTTTAGAGAAACTCGAAGCCAGGGTTAATTACACCTCATAATGCGATATCAAAAATCCTGATACCACAGACCTATTGCTAAAGGCTTATCTGAGCCACTGTGTTCCATTGCGCATATTGGATTGGATAAAAAAAACTGAATCCATAGAAATTCGCTATTTTTAATCTATCTTTTGTAAGTATCTTTTGTAATAAAATTAATAATAAAGAATAAACAGAAACGAAATCAAAGAGAAGAATGGCGAAATAAGCCTTTAGGAAGAAATATGAATGTTTTGTGGGTAGTTGAATTAAAGGCTAATCAAACGCTGAGTGTGGAATTTTGTTACATAAGGAACAGAAACATGCATTATAAAATAATAATAGACAACGGTTAGAGTTGCTCAAAATGTACGGGGAAAATGAAGAAAATTAGGTGGATAGCAGGAGAAATCAAAGAGGATGTGTTAAAGATTATTATTAGGGCTAGAAGGGACAATATTATATTTAATCAAGGAGGAAAATATAGTGGTTAGAAGGTTGTTTGAGGAGAAATTGTTTTCTAATAGATATACTAGAATATATGGTGGAAGGAACAAGAGAGTAGAAGAAGGAACGATAAAAGTTTATAGTGTTAAAATGAATATCTCTTACGTGAAGACAAAAATGTTAACTCAGAACCACATTACGTGTAGCCATTTCTAGAATTCATGCAAGCTGGTCTGGAATTCGTGTAATTATCTATATAATCTGTTCTACTAGAAAAAGTTTCAAATTTTCAGAAAAAGTTTTATTATCCTCATGGAACAATGAAACTACTTCTGTTTTCTTGAGGAACGCTATTTTTAAACTTTATTTATTTATTTATTTTTTAAATAGAGACGTTTTCATCAGTTCACTCTTGAATGTTCTGAAAAGACAAATAATAAAATCTGTTCACTTGTTTTAGTGTCACGAAGTGCCATTTACAAATTTCGAATTGCCACGAATATTTTACTAATACACTAGCTGAAATATCCAGCGTTACACGGGAAGTATAATGTCTACGTATGCACAATATTAGAAAAAAGAAAGGAACTTAGTAGAATACATGATGAAGAGGAATGCCAAAGGCATTATCCCTGTCAATTCCTGGGCCAACGGACGTGCACGTTCTTGACTAAGCGTGGGCTTAAATGGCACTGAAACTGTCACCAATTAACTTAGAGACCCGGAAAACAATGGATTTGAAGCTAATCTCGGTAATATTGGATATTTTTTCACTCCAAATCTCTTCGTGATCGGGGATGAACTTGAATGTAGGTGGCATCAGAAGTGTCACTATTCATCCTAGCGACTCAGAGAACTATGGATTTGACACTAACATCAGGAGTTTTCGATTATTTTTACATGTCAACCCTTCCCAACCGCCTAGGGATATCTTACCCCATAGCATTTTTTTAAAGATTGTAAGTTATGTGTGTATGTAAACTTGTTTTCTAAATGAGGTTACATTCCAAGTTTCATCTTACTAGCATGAGAAATTTGTGAGATATTCAATTTTTTTTTGTTACACAAATTTTAAACCACATCTTTTCCTTTGAAGCCCCTCTTCTTCCCTTAGGATACGAACTCGAAAGTTCTGTATAACCTACGATCTCCTACAAACCATGATCTTTTCGATAAAATCATTTCGAAGTATGTCGAATACCTGTATATGATGTGAATTTGCAAACCGGACAAACAAATAAACACACATTCATTTTTATATACACAAGATTTATGTGGGTTTAATCAAAAATGTCCATTCAACATTAAGAGTTCAACAAAGATTAGTAAAGAAAATAAACTTACTTCATGAGAGCTCATCTTCAGGGAACAACTATTTAACTTACGTACGCTAAAAACCCATAGACTATAATACACTCCTAATATGTGTAATTACATTGATAAAAGGGATAACAAAGTGCAGTGAATCAATTTCTAAACTTTGAAGGGTATCAAAAGCTCCAACGTTTGTTATCATGATGAAACAATAAATTTTAGCGACCAGACGTAGTTTAACTAGTTTATAAAACGTAGTTTAACTAGTTTAATTAGATCCAGTTAAGATGTTACGTATAATATATACAGTGAACCCTTTTTCTTGATATGTCCTTGTAACTTTTAAGCTAAGGGACAGAAAACGCTGAAATGTTGAACCATGTAAATATCGGCTGAGGGGCATTGTCTGGCATACTCTGTTATCTCAAAGTTAACGGTCAAATAACTAGTCAGGTCATTATAAATTTCAAATCAACATATTAAACGAGAACTTTCAATGTTACATTTATTATGGAGTGTTGCAAACAGAGATCCCAAATGTCCCATATTTTAAGGGACAGTCTCTTATTTTATGTTTTGTCCCGAGTCCCGGGGAGTTTCGATACTGGACGGCTAAAGTCTCGTATTTTGCCCAAATGACAAATTTACCTCAGACAACGACTTTAAAACCCGTATTCTTTTAAAAAATGAGTCGTCATGAGTGTGGGCAGTAAATGGCAAATGCTATTTCAGAAAAGCTCTGAATTGCCAATTTTATTTAAGGTCGTCTCCTTTTTCCTAAGCATCTCACCGTCAAATTCATTTGTGGAAAGTTTTCTTACATATGAATTTGAAATGGACTGACACAAGAAATAGGTGTTCTGCCCAGTTGATGAAATCTGAACACATAATACCAGTCAACTCTTCGACTTTAAGTTGCAATGAGTTTTTTGACAGCCTAAAGAAAAATCCAAAGTTGAAAATGATTAGAAGTGCAGTTAAGTCAAACGTGAAGTACATTTAAAAAAAAAGTTTAAGGAACCTAAATAGAAAGTTTTAAAAGTAAGATTTACCTCATTTTTCTTACGATAACTCTTTATATTAGTTCATAATTTTGTATTTCTTTCAGTCTAAAATGATTACTATTTTTATTTGATGCCTGGCTCTTTTTTTTTTTTTTTTTACCATAGATCAGGTTTATCAAAACCCTTTCCGTAATACGTATTGAAACTCGTCAACCCGTCCCTTATTTTGACTATTTTTATTTGGCAACCCTGGTTGCAAAGTAAGGACGCTACAGTATCACAAATATCCAAATTTTGGTGGCCTCTACAGCAGCAATAACGCAAACGAGACAGACCGAGCAGTGCACATACGAAGTACTATAGTGTTTAATACTATGATCATGATATCATGGATTTCGAATGAACACGAACAAAGATATAATGGATTGAAAATTTCAGTTTATTTGAAAGTCTTTATTTTAAAAAGAACTGCTTAGATAACAAATATCTTATTCAATCGAATAGGTGGTTTTCAATAGAAGTAAGATTCTTAGTTTGCAACACTGTATAACAAGTGTGGTATTGTACGTTTTCGTTTTGCATGTAGATTTGATATATGTAAAAAGGATACAAAGTGTACAAAAGATACGCAAGCTGGCCACTAGATCAACATAAGGAGATACAAATTGAATGATTGCATACGGAAGAAAACTTCTTAAGGTTTGTGTTATTAAACACTTTCTGTTGAATATATCTTCTATAAGAAAAGTGTAGAAATAGACAGAATCAAATGTCATATGAAGTTTTGGAAAAATATAATATTGATAGTACACTGGTATATCTATTGTGTGTTTAACGGAAGCTGGCTTCTGACAGATAGCTGCATATCCTGTAAACGAAGCGGGGAGGGGGGATTGTTTTGTCAATTACTACCGAACTCTTTCAAGCTGTTTCCAAGCAGTCAAAGTCACTGATTGACTTGTTATCGTAGTTGAATGTTGAATCTTCTGTCAAATATTCTCAAGTATTGTAAGTTTTCTTACTTGAAACTAATATGCTATAAATCATCCTCTCATATAGAATTACAAATTGTTGAAAGTTGGTCGGCAGAGCTGCATTTATTGCAGAGTATTTGGCAACAGCGCCTCAACGCACCACGTGTTCTGTCCAACTACGTATCAGACCCAAGTTTCTTTAATTGCACAATAGCGAAGGGATTATAAAAATCATATCAAATATTACGATGCAAACGGAGTTTACAAACTTTATACAGTAATATTTCCTTGGTTACAGATTGATATCTACTCTTGATATATTGATTTTAAGATTTGAATTTTCTATGCCGTCATACGGAATACGTTAATTAGATTAAGTACTTTTATATTCCGATAATTGATTAAAGATAAGATGAATGCACAAATTAACGGTGGATTGCCTTAATTCTAATTCTAGAAGGATGGAGCTTTTAAGAAAATGTTATTACCGAAAATTGTCAAATTTTTCTTAGATCAAATTCAACATTCCTTTCACTTGCACACATTTTTATTTGAGAAGTTGGCATACTATTTAAATAATAAGCACAGCTTAGTATTTCTGATGATCCAAGGTAAGTAAATTCTAATCCACGGAATTCAGTTCAAATCCGATTAAAAAACATAGTCTCACAAGTGTCGTAGTTTAATCTTGATCATTATAATCAAGGATGATTCATGTATTTGGAGTTCAGTGAGTTGAATTTAAGGACAGATCCTCAAAATGACTCTATCCTCTGTGTCCGAGGTCTAGCAAATTTGATGTGTAACATGAACATTTACGTGTTATTAAACAAAGTGTTTATCTTAGTAACGCAGTCTGACTCATTCTTGCACAATATTTTATTTTGTTATTATTTTTTTAAAATTTTCTGTCCTGTGTTATTATTTGTGAGAGAAGGAGAGATCTGTCGGTGCCATGGTCCAGCATAATTCAGCTCTCTTGGAAATAAGATAGTGCCAATGGCGAAAGACCTATATCGTAAGGGTTGATATTATTATACATGATGACCTGCACACTCTGCTTACTCCACCGGATTGAAGCTCCGGTCGCGATTCAGAGTCCACGGTAATAAATAAGTCCTATTCTTCAAAACCTTGGCACTGCATTAGGATGGAAAACTCAGAAACTCAAACTCAAAAGGAGACTTCACTAATAGATCTAGAATCGAATCCTTCACAAAAGGAATCAAATGAAGTGTACTAACAAGAAACGGACATGAACCTGTCAACCGGACATCCGAATTAAACCTAGTCCATTCGATAAACATAACAAAGATATGTCCGTGCACAAAAAAAATAGGTGCCATGGACAACGGAGTAAGTCCCTGGGACCCATTAACCCTGGTAGTATAAAGAAAATTGTAGACTCGCAGTGAAATAGCTATTACAACAGGAATTTCTGCAGGGAATTTTCTCGACATTTCCCAATTTTCCCTGTTCAAGTACGTTATGGGTTCCAATACATAGCACCCCTGGAAAGCTTGTTTCATGCTGAAGGGAATGAACTATAAGCCATGATTTTCCAATGAACAGTGTTGATGCAATAGCTATTTCACTACGAGTCTACGATTTTCTTTATACTAACAGGGTCAATAGGCCCCAGGGACTTACTCCGTTCTCCATGGCACCTACTTTTTGTGCATGAACATATCTTTGTTATGTTTATTTAATGGACCAGGTTTGATTCGGATGTCCAGATGACACTTTCATGCCCATTCCTTGTAAGTATTTCTGCTGTTGAATATAAATATTTGAACTTTGTCAGAACATGAGTAAAATCCTCTTATAATAATAATATCATTTCGATTCAAATACGCATTCTAAGGGGAAATGGGGTTCAAATATATCTTTCAAATATTTTACTGTTCTTCACATGGGAAGAAAATATAAATTATTTGAAAGGTATATTTGAATTTCTATTTTCCCTTAGGATGGATATTTGAATCGAAATGAAATAATTATGTAACAGAACTTGATTCATGCGCTAACTAGACGTATGTTCAAATATTCATATTCAACAGCTGAAATATTTACTCACTTTGGTTATTTTGTGAACACAAAATTAAAAAAAAAAAAACTATTTTGTAAATTACCTCCTTTAGAAGCGATTTTGAAAATGCTGGGACACATGGATACTTGCTTGTAATTTTTTTATGCTGCATTTCATCTTTTACAATTGATGGTGGCTTCAAATACTCTATTTTTGGTATTAATTTTGAACCCCTTTGCGCTTCTTTAGACAGTCATTTTCTCGTGAAGATGAGACAAACAAAGTCTCTTTCAATTATTCTAGCTGAAATGCCTATTCTTCACATGGAAAATATTTGAAAAGTATATTCGAACTCCCTGCTCCTATTATGATCAAAGTGAAACATAAAAAGGAAGTTCAGCTAGATCCAAGTGTTAACTATGTTCAAAAATACATTTCGGATAGTGTAGCCGTTATTCTTTCCGAAAAATTTAAACCCCTTTTCCTCCCTTAGAATACAAATTTCAATAAAAATGACATAATATAAAACAAGGTCGACCCCAATTTTTCCCGACTGCTCGAGTAAAAGAATGTTTTTTTGTATACATTTTCTTAATTAATATTAAACCGGAAGTGGTAGTAGTTTCTCGCTATCTATTACAGTTTTTATTTCATAACAATCAATGTTTAAACCGGAAGTAGTTGACTCCTGCCATTTCTGGTTTTAATAGAGAGATTAGAGTGGAGATGAAATATATTCTTGAAAAGCTTAATTGAATACAGAAAACCGCTTCTAAAATCTCAATTATAGTTTATATTATATAGCCATCAATATTAAAACTGAAAGTGGTTGATTTCTGGCGCTTCTGTTTGAGTAGGAGATTATTTAAGAGAGAAGATGGTACCTACCCTTAAAATACTCTATGTAAATCAATATTAGAAGTGGAAGTTGTAACGAGTCCGTAACTCGTATATCCGGTTTTAGTTTAAGTTATAAGAATGGAAATGAAATGTATTCTTAGGACGCTTAATTGATTACAGGAAACTGCTTCAATTACTCTATTTTTGGCATAAATTTTGAAATATCTCTTCCCCTTCATACATCTTATTCAAAGTGAAGTAATAAAAGGCCAGTTCGAGTTATGTACTGTAGTCAAGAATTCATTTCAAACAGTTCAGATATAATTATATATATATATATATATATATATATATATATACACGGTGTTTCAAAATAACACCGACAACTTTTGGGAGGTGATTCCTGACATGAAGATAATATGAAAAGTATAGACCGACCTGGGTGCACAAATGCTTCCTTTCGGAGTTATGGGTTGCCGAAAACTTAAAAATATGAACTTTAAAGGTTCATAGCTCCAAAACTATGGGACCTACCGTAGTCGGATCAAGACTTTATTTAAGAACTAGTATCTGCCCTATCCGTATATCCATGTTTCAGAAACCTGCGGTACATTCGCAACATTTTTTATAGAGATAGTTGATGAGAACTGCAAATTAGAAGCCCGTAGCCTAACTCCCTCTATAAAAATTGTTGCGTGAGCATCTTAGGACTCTGAAACATGTATTTTTGGATAGCGCACATATTGGTTTCTAAGTGAAGTCTTGACCCGACTACGGTAGGTCCCATAGTTTTGAAGCTATGGACCTTTAAAGTTCATTTTTTCATGTTTTCGGCAGCCTATAACTCCGAAAGGAAGCATTTGTGCACCCAGGTTGGTCTATACTTTTCGTCTTATCTTGGTGTCAGGTGTCACCTCCCAAACGTTGTCGGTGTTGTTTTGTAACACCCTGTATAATATGGGAGATAAACGAAGTATTCACTTAAGGTATCGACACCCAAACTTTCCCCTTGCTGAAATTCGTAATTTTCCATTAAATAATTAACATTCTCTTTTACTGTTGAGGAGTCATTTCAAAAATAATATTTTCCTCTGATTTTCTAATCATAGCCCTGACGTTAGCAGTTTCTATGACTTGTTCAATCCATGTTGAAGATTTTTGATAGGTCTAGATTCTGTAGTGTACGTGGATAAAGTGAAATGCATGTAGCTGAACCATATATTCCAGACACTAACTGAACAGAAATAGGAATTCTTATAAACAAATTAAAGAAACAGAAATCTCTGGGTGTAGACGAAATTCCAGCTGAGTTAATTTTAGTTGGAGTGGATGAACTGTGCAATGAGTTACACCAGTGGTGCCCACCCCCCTTATGTCCATGACGCACCCCCCCCCCAATTGTCTATCGGTAGGTGTTCTTCCATGAAAAAATCTTCTTTTCGATTAATTTTACCCCCCCCCCCATCAAACATATTTATATAGATTTTTAACCCTCCCAAATATTTCAATGACGCAGTTTGCGTCATAGCCCCCCCTTGTGGGCACCCCTGGTTACACAAACCTATTTTTCTCATCTGGAACAAGAAGGATGCCACACAAGTGGAAAGAATTAATCGTTGTCCCAATTCATAAGAAAGGTAGGAGAACTAATTGTAATAATTATCGAGGTATCTCTCTTTTATCAACATCCTATAAAATCTTCTTAATCACACTGTTAATTATAAGTGCGGGTTTAGGCGAAATCGACCTTATATTTATCATTTGTCAAATACACGAAAAGAGATAGGAATACAACATGCCAGTACATAATTATTTATAGATTTCAGATAGGCCAGGACTCTGTTAGGAGAGAAACATTCTATACCATTCTTACACATCTAGAATACCGAAAATGTTAGTCAGATTAATTAAAATGTATTTAAGTGAACCTCGAAGTAAAACCCGAGTGGGGAAATAGTTATCCACGCGCTACCGCGTAGAGAATTACCTGAAACAAGGAGATGCATTGTCTTCATTATTATTCAGTTTTCTTCTAGAATACGTTATAAGGAATATCAAAGATAGCAACCAAGGTCTAGAGCTGAATTGTACTCATTAGGTTATGGCTTACGTTGATTATGTAAATCTGATAAGAGGACAATAGAAATAAATGCAGAGATTTCATTAAATGCCTTCAGGGCGGAGGTCTGCACGGACTCGACCCGAACTCGCTGGTCTGAGACCGACTCGGCCCGCGGGCCGGGGTCGGGCCCTTAACTTTTGAATATACAACCATAATTTTCGAACCTTTTCGGGATCAACTTAGTTAATATACAGGGTAGCCCAAAAGTAGGTATACAGTCCCGTACTGATCAATTCATTGCTTTTTATATCATTTCTTATTGTTATCCATCCGGTAGACTTAGTTTCTTCATTATTTTTTCCTAATGTCTTTCCCCTTATATCATCAGTTCGGAACAGCCAAAGCAAATAAACCTATAAGCTAGAATGTTATACTTGATCAATAAAGGGGTGTATACCTACTTGTGGGCCACCTTGTATTGTACAAGGATATATATTGCACCACCGTTTTTTCTGGAGAACTTTTAAAGCACAACTACAAAATTAAACCTCTAATTATTGTAAATAGAAATACAATTTTGCATTAATTATTAAGTTTCTGTAATTCGTGCTCATTTGATTATCACGCGAGCTCGGGCCGGACTCGGGCCTAAATATTAAATCATATTTCGGACTCGGGTCGGGCCCCCCATTGTAAATTCACGGAACTGGCCAGGCTCGGGCTAAAAATTCCGACTCGTACAAACCTCTACTTCAGGGACATGGATTTAGAAGTAAATGCAGAGAAAACTACATTCATGGAAGTTCGCCGTGATCATAATATTGCAAATTATGGACATTTTAAAATATCAAGTAATATTTTCAACTAAATGAGTACTTTCAAATATCAAGAATCAATAATATCCACGAAGAAATAAAATGTCGACTGAAAGCAGGGAATTCGTGTTATTAATCAGTTCAAAATCTTTTGTCTTCGCGAATGTTGTTGAAGAATTTGAACCTTAAAAATATGTAAAACGATAATTATGTCTATTATATTGTACAATTGCAAAACATGGTCATTCACTTTAAGGAAAGAAAGCAGACTGAAATTGTTTTGAGAATAAAATTCTAAGGCGAATATTTGGACGCAAGAAGGACGGGAATGGCGGATGGCGGAAATTTCATAACAGCGAACTGCATTTATACGATTTTCGTAACATTGTTAGGTTCATTAAGTTATGTAGCTAGACTAGAAGAAAGTAGAAATACTTTCAAAATTTTAACTGGAAATCCAATTGGAAAAATATCATTTGGAAAACGTAGGCGCAGATTGGAGAACAATATTAAGATGGATCTCAAATGGACAGGAATACAAAGTAGAAACTGAATCCACTTGGCAAAGGACAGAAGCCTATGGAAAGCTTTTGTGAATGACACATTGAACCTCCGGGTTCCATAGACGCCACAGTATCAGAATTTCCGAATAGTTCTGGCTGATTGTGTAACTTGATATTTGGATAAAACAAATTCATCTTAGAGGCTCCTTGTCGATATTCATGACTTCCTGTATACTCATCAGGATTCGAACTCGTATCCAAGACAGGAGCTAACTATTCGCCTTTGAGGAACAGTTTTCGCTCAGCGAAACGTTACCACTTAATTTTACAGAACACCTCGTAGATTAGTAAACATAATAGACACTATTACAGTATGTAATTTCAATCTTGATAACTTTTGGACGAGGAAAACCGTATTGTATTTTTGTTATAGAGTTTTATCAGTTCTACTTAAAAAAAAAAAAAAAAAAATTTCTCTTCATGCGTCCGTAATGCTTAACTCAACTTTTTTTTTTTTTTTTTTTTTTTTTTTTTAATCTTACAGTCCAACTTGCATACATCATTGTTTAAAGCAAACAATAGCCGAAGAAGAACCACTTACTCTATATAACATTTCGCCGCACTATCAAGAGTTCTGTTCACCACAAAACAATAGTCACACTCCACTAAAAGTCACTGAAAAGCCCACATATGGAAGAAAGTATTGCACACAAAACACCAAACACCACCAGGACAACACTAGTTACTAAGATTCGAAGCTTATGACATGCAATGACTGAATGGTGATCTATTTAATTTTGTCGCACTTCTTATATGTCGTCAGGCTTCTATGCACAGAAACAGAAACTTTCCCCCTGTATAAAAGTGTTCATTAAACATACACGCGCGCGCTTTTACTTTGCTTCCTTCTTATCTATATTATATTTGCTGTATAGCCACTACCCATAAAAAAATTAAAAGTGAATTTTATTGAGTTAAGCGTCTTCTAGTCACATTTTATCACGCACTTTGAATTAACTTGACAAGCACCAATGGATTTCTGTATACGAAGAAAGCACCCAGGCAAACTTTCTTCTTTGCGTTTTGGGATGGTTGGGGCTGGTCAATCATATATTGCGTGTGATTTTAAACAGAACGCGCAATGTATTAAATAAGAATAAAAAAATGTACAGAGAGAAACATCGGAAGCTTTGTAGCGATCTAGGTCGATACTCTTCCTAACTAATTAGAAAATTATCAGTTTTTAAAAAAAAAAAAATTGTATACGGATAAAGGAAGCGAAAGGAGGAAAGAAGGAGAAATTTGTCGCCAAGAATTTGCAAGTTTTGAAATATTTCTAGCTTCGCGGAGCAAATAGTTCGTTGCATTTGATCGATCCTTTGTTTATACTTTTTACCACACATTTCCATATTTCAAGTATAATTATACTATATTCCTAATATTCTCTGTAAAAATCTGCCATGTTTACTGATTTTAATTTCAGAACTATCTAGTAAGAAACTGACCACTCTTTGCCCGCATAACTTGCTTAGTGGTCCCATCTAACTACGTTAGGGAGGGGATACAACCTCCTTTGGACAGCACACTCAAACAGACAAAATGGGCCTTATGCAAAGTCCTTCTGACACGTGATTAATGTCATACTAAAGAGTTCGACTAACATATCTTTCCTACAGTAGTTAGGCCTTTAGTATGACGCTAATCATACGTCAAAACGACTCTGCATAAGGCGGAATATTTTTAGTGTAGAATATTAGGTAGCGTTACGTGTTACTAATGATTTGGATACAATTCTTTGGAAAAAAGGCGGCATAAATTTAAAAAAAAATGATTTTCTCTTATGCAAACAGCTACACGTTACATCTTAGATTAGGGAGCTGAATTGTTGTACCATCGCATCTGTGAGCTTTCCTGAGATTGTTTCAATTATCTCCTATTTTCTTATTATATTATTTCTGATATTACCATAAGGAGATTCATACTCAAAAAAGCGTATCGAATGAAGGAGCCCAAAGAATATTATCTCTGGTCTAAATATGTCAACCATCTAATATTTATCATCCACTATTATCTCTGTATCTGTATCATACCCATCATCTGGATATTATATATAGTGTGAGGCCAAAGCAGATTTACTTGCGAGTTGTGACTCAATGGGAGTATTCCCAAACACGGCACAAGGAGTTCTAAATTTACATTAACCTCACAGCACAAACTTATGAGTTCTGTTCTGTTTTTGTTTTTTGTTTTTTCGTGAAACGACTAATTACCTTCGTGTGATGCCGAACTCAGATAACGCCCATCTGACGGACTATATGGATCTGGACTATGCACAAAAATCAAACACTATTCGCATTTCATTTTCCTCAATAGTAACGGGCCGTGAATGTCTAGTTTTTGGGACACGTTCGCTGAATCTATTTTCTTGAATTCGTCTCTTATACGGTAAATGGATTTCCGCAAAGGCAGATATTTCGGAAGGCTTCTCTCCACTTACGCCGTACGGAATCTTTATAATCAAATTTCCGATAATCCTTGAGAATCCTCGTTCGGTCTGGATCTGTCGAGTTGCCCGCAATTACGAATCACGAACCTTTAAATTAAAAAAAAAAAAAGTATCAACATGCTTTTCATCCCGCATTATATATTCAAATTCGTTTTCCGTTTAATATTCATTATCCAATACTATTTTTCTGCGTTGATTTAGTAGCTCCTTTTGTACACGTAGTCTCAAGAAAATGAATGCATTACGGTTGTTCGTGTTCCACTTTGTCCTCGTCTTGTATATAGCTACGGTGCTTAAGAGAGGCACTAAAACTTCAACAAACAGACCGAAATTGCTTATATCTCTTAAGTCAGATATGTTCATTTTAATTGAAAATTCTGTATCCGTCTGTGTATTATTGACATATCTGATATCTGTCATGGTAATATTTTCCATTTATCCTATAAGCACTGTCCAGATATTGGCTACATATTTGTCATTTGCATATTAGCTATACACCAAACACTTATCATAATGATATCATCTGTGTACCTTAAGTTCATTTGACTGTTATTAATGTGTGCAATATGCATAATCTGGATATTATTAAGTAATTTATTATATTAAGATATTATTAAGTAATTTAAAGTACCAATGATTCATGATTACTTAATACATGAATCATTGGTACTTTCAATTAGTCATGTTGATATATGAATATGTGATATTAGTTCAATGTATTAAGTACCAATGATTAATGTATCCGATATCCTTTCTTCGGATATTTATTTTTCTCTTATTTTCGTCAGGATATTATCCATTTATTCGGTATCTGTAATCTGGATATTATCCACGAAACTGATACCCGTCATCCTAATATACCACACTCGGAAATTATTATATGTCCGTTATGCGGTATATAAATATTTTGTGTAAATTTGAAATCCATCATTTGGATGTTAGCAACATACATCAGTCATTCGTAATTTATATGTGTTAACTGTGAATATCATATCATCTACCTATTATCTTTATATTCGTTCCAACTAGTTTTTCATCAGTTTCAGCAGGCGAATGACGGTATGATACCTTTAAATGTCGATCATGGCCAACTTCCCACCCCAACTTCCGACAATTAGTATATTCCAGTTGAAATTGGTCACAGGTTGCTCAATACTTCGGAAATTAAATGTCTTGCATTAATTCTTCTGATATTTTCCGTATGATTTGTGAAGATAATAGCATTAACAACGCTGATATTTCGAGTAGAGTTGCAGAGGGAGAGAATAGAGGTAGTTTTGATATCACGTCTTGCAGTATTAATTATTTCCAATGCAGTGATTGAAATATCAAAATCTTGGTTCCATTAAGTCTTGTTAAGTACTTCAAATCATTGCTACACTTTAAGCTGAAAACTCCTAATCCCTAAACCGTAGTGCAGACACTAAAGTCATGTTTGTCCAACATGCTTGACTACTTAGAGTACTTCGCTAGTTGGAGAGGAATATAAAGATGCATTTCCAAATATCTTATATGAATAATAAGGTCAATGAAGGAATATGATAAGAGTTACGTCTTGATTATTTCAAAGTATTTTAGGCAGAATAAGATTTCTTTATAGATGCTGGAAAATTAGAAAAAAAAATAAGGTTCCTCTGTTTGGTAATTAGAGATTACTGTCGATAATCTTTATTAAATCTTATTCGTTGTGACGATATTTAGAATCTTAAACAGACAAGTGTTAACGAGATAGACATTTCGAACGGATAATTAAGATAATGAGAGATGATTATTTATCTACTTCTCGCTTTTCAAGATTCATATCATTATCTACAGGACAATTTATTATGTAATTCTATAGAGTAGACCAGTTTAGAGTAAGGTAATTTACAATAATTTACCCTGAACTAACTTTCTACTCAGCTTACTTCAAACTAAACTACTTAGGTTGAAGTCTATGAAGCATTATATGGTTTAAATCGTTTTAAGTTTGATAAGCACATTAACTCCTACTGCAGCTGTCTGTCGTTACCTAGATGTTTATTTGCTTCATCTTAACTGAGATTGTTTCCTAATCATGTGATGATGGCTCACTGAAAACTCTATGCCAAATTAAAATCCAAAACAAGGACAACGTACAGCAGAAGCGTGAATCGTAATTACAGTATTTGTCTATAAGTAGTTACGAGACAAGAACTCTTTCAATAAAAACAAGAAAATTTCCAAAACTAACCGAGACGGGATTTCTTCAAATATTGTGTCTTAGGCAACCCTAGCTATGTAAAACTCTCTAATGAAACAAAATGAAATTTCTATCTTAACATCCCATGATTGTACATCAAACCTAAAGGGGATATGGTGAGTAGGCTAATGAATGAATGACGAAATAAACAAAGGCAAGAGAAACGGGAGAACCCATGCATACTGTGTTTGTCCACCACAAACACCGCTTGCCACGAGGTGCAACCTAACTAAGGGCCCTACGCACCAGAGGTGAGTGTTCTATTACTGAGCAGCCAGGACCTCTTGTAAAACTACATAACAAAACCCAATCTAAGATATTGATAAAATATTATATTTCTCTTTTCCTAAATGTTGTTTAGAACATGTAATTGGGCTCCCAACTTTATCGATTACATATCATCGATTAATTTATCTCAATTTATATTTAGAGCGCTTACATCTGGTTCGTGGGGTCCCTGGTTAGGTTTCCGGTCAAGTAAATTTATGCTGGACAACATCGTGTCCATGGGTTTTCTCGGGATACTTCCGTTTCCTCCCACTTCCTCATTTTGCCAATTCTTCCATAATCGTACTTTGCTTAATCATCGTCTCCTTTAGCCTAAAGGGCACAATCGTGGAACGTCAAACTGAAAGATTGCATTTCATTTTCAATTTATATTACAACCATAAGTTGCTAATGATTTTAAGTGATACTAAATATATATATTTTTTTTTTTTTCAAATAATGGTATTTGAGAGTGGTTATTTGCCACCAGTAAGTAAAGGATTCTTTGGAAAGTCTAGTTCAGCGATATTCAAACGGTGTTCCCCCACCAACTAGTGTGACGTGGAGGAACCACTGATGTGCCGGCAAAAACACCATGCCGTAAACGTCACCAACACATAGCGGGGATGCGGCACAGGATCGACACGGCACAGGATCGACACGGCATACGACCGACAATTCAGCTCAGAAACCTGTTTCGGTCCTGTGCCGTGTCGATCCTGTGCCGTTTCGGTCCTATGCCGTGTCGATCCTATGCCGTGTCGATCCTGTGCCGTTTTGCTCTCACGCCGCTGCTCTGAAATAATTTAACTTTTAATCATGTGCCTAAAAAAATAATATTTTTATTATCTGTTTAATCTTTGCTCTTACAAATTATAAACTCCTGTCGATTCTATGCCTGTGCAAGTTATATGCATAGAATACGTACGATCGAAACGGCATAGAGCCGACACGGCATAGGATCGACACGGCACAGGATCGACACGGCATAGGATCGACACGGCACAGGATCGACACGGCATAGGAACGAAACGGCACAGGATCGACACGGCACAGGATCGACACGGCACAGGACCGAAACAACGCACGATCATCCCCACTGCGTAGTATCTATAAAACCAAATATTTATTTCTCATAAAAGCAATCAGAGACCTGTCAATTGATTTTAAAATATAAGAATTATAAGATATTTACTATATGAATATTAATAATTGTGAGTGACAAAAGAATGATAGTGCTAAATGGACAAAATATAATTTCTTGTGTGCTTGGTCAAAAGCATTTCTATATGTATGGAATACTTATATTTATTATTATTATTATTATTATTATTATTATTATTATTATTATTATTATTATTATTATTATTATTATTATTATTATTATTATTATTATTATTATCATTATTATTATTATTACGTTTTAACTCGTTTTGAAATCATGGCCTGATTCCACTAGAAAGCGAAAGCCATGAGAAATGTAAGCTAAGTAGTAATATGGAATACTTTTAATGTTGCTCACTAGAGGAAACATGCTCGCATGTCTTCTCGTCTCGATATCGAGACCACAAGAGACTTTTTTAATAAGAAGCTCAGTTGGGAAGTAATAACTGAGCCGATGGCTCGAGCCGGCTCGCTCGGGGTGAACCATCGGCTCGAGCTGGCTTGGTTGGATGAACCATCTACTCGGTTCGGCTCATCTGGGCCGAAGGCTCTTGCTGACACGGTTCGGTGAGCTGTTGGCTCGGCTCACTTCTCGGTTCGGGTCCATAGTGAGTGAGCTGTGAGCCCAGCTGCTCAAGTTGTTTACAATTGTAAACCCGGGCCGAACAGTTTTGAAGATATTTGGCCAGTGCCCTATAACTTTTAACAATGTTTGGCTCGAGCCCGAATACTCAACCTAAACCCTCAACCCAAATTCACAAGCTCGTGAACAATATCCTTGACTCCTAGAATTCACGACTACCGAGGTTAGCAATAAACTAGTTTTTTAGTATTCAAACACAGACCGCGTTTCTTTCATGTTTAAACACAGTGTTGTTATAATTATAATTATAATTATTATTTATTATTATTAATAATAATAATAAAAGTTGTACTAGTAGTAGTACTAGTATCATTGATAACCTATATTGTCTATGCAAGATACTTGAAGAGAATACTCGAAACTACAAACCAGATTTGGTTCGACTCGACCCGAATTCGAGTCGAGTTGGAGGAAATTTTTCGAATCGCGTTCAAAGATGTCTGTTTTTAGTCGAATCGAGTTTCAAAGAATACTCGCTCGTACTCACTCGTGCCCATCGTAGGATGACCACATTCTAACAATCGAAAAGTAGGACACAAGTATAATAGTACTGTATATGATATCTTACTGCGTCGGCAATACGCATATCATTATTTCAATTAATGTTAACCTTAAGTTAATGAACATTTTTGTTAAGAAGAAGCACTGAACAAAATTATTAAAGGAATTAAACACAACTCCAAATGCTTTGATGAATAACAAATTGGTTTATTTTATGAACGTACAGTCAAAGTTCGTGTTGGGCTAAATAATAATAATAATAATAATAATAATAATAATAATAATAATAATAATAATAATAATAATAATAATAATAATAATAATAATAATAATAATAATAAATTTCGAAGCGTGGTATTATTTTAAGAAATGAAAGAAAATTTAGACCGGCACAAAGGAACTTCTATTTAACTTGGTTAGCATCACTGTCATAAGTTCAATAAGAAACCTTTCCTACTTTACCGATATCTCAACAAGGCCTTCTCAGTAAAAGCGATGTATTGTAAAAAATGGTTTGTTGATTGTTCTCCATCCCTAGTCTTCTGAGGAGTGTTAAAAAACACAGCGGTTCATCATTCAGGAAAAGAGTGTGTTTGATTCAAAATATTGTGAATAAAGAATGAAACATTAAGATATTGCAAATAAATTAACTCTGGACATTTCGCAGGACATTTTAAAGAAGAAGGATATTTCTCGATTTCCTAGACATCTTCGCAACACGCAGGACAGCTCTTTGAAAAACAGTACTGTACTGCGAAAATCAGTACGTCTGATTACCCTAGCCCATCCCTACGAGAAACGCAGTATGGCATTTTAGCCAATGTTACCTTATATGAAAATATTCATAACTTATAGCTGTCAAGTAAAAATGTGTCCTTGCATTTACATAAAGCAATTCAGAAAGGGCAATAATAATAATAATAATAATAATAATAATAATAATAATAATAATAATAATAATAATAATAATAATAATAATAATAAAAGCGATAGTAATAGTAGTACGGAAAATTGAAGTGATAACATTTGTTCACATATTCTAAGTTTCAGACCTAAAAGTAACGCGTTACTTTCGAAGTAAAGTAACAGTTACTTTTTGGGGGCAAGTAACGCCTTACATTTTAGGAAAAAGTAAAGTAACTTGTAACGCGTTACATTTTTACATGTAACTTACCCAAAACTGTCCATGGGAAAATTGTCCACTGCTCGGGCCAAGATTGTTTCTGACTGTCGACAGATGGATGCCGTTTATGGCAGACCTTTGCCTGAAGTACTGCCCAAAGTTTGTAGTCCAACGGGTTAAGATCCGGGCTGCTAGAAGGCCAATCAGTGGTAGAAATGAAGTGAGGGACGTTCCGCGCCAGCCAGTCCTAAGTTGGTTTCGCTGTGTGGCCTGGAGCGGAATCCTGTTGGAAGGTCCACCTTTCTCCAGGGAACATGGTAGCAGATAGTGGTTACACTATAGGTGTTAGCACTGTGTCCTGGTATACCTTGGCAGATGTTTTAACACCTTGTTCGCAAAAATACAGCTGGGTTGTGCTTGAGTAGCTCACTCCCCACCAAACCATCACTGAGGCAGCATGATGTGTCGGGTGTCATCCAGAAGTCCTAAACGGCAGAACTCCTAAAAATATAGGCACTAGACCTGAATTTTAGTACTTCTGCAGTTTAGAACTTGTGGCACGGTATGATTTTTAGGATTTCTGCCGTTTAGGACTTGTGCCGCGATATGATTTTTAGGACTTCTGGCGTTTAGGACTTCTGCCTTTTAGGACTTGTGCCGTTTAGGTCTTGTGCCTTTTTCATTCACTTGCTTTAGTTCTGAAATTCGCCACCACCCCACGAAATTGCGACGATGCAGCAACTAGTTGGCAATAATGTCACGAACGTAGCTAATTCCAACAATAACAGCTATATTTGTACTACTAAGATTATTATTATCACTATCTGTTCTGCACTTATACGTGAATTACATAATACAACTTATTTCATTCTAAGAATTAATTACATAATTAGTTAAGAAATTCGTTTCTTTCGAATGGAGATACGAGAATCCCAAGACAAATTCCTAAAACAAAAATAAATAAATAAAAAATTGAAAAAATGTTTAAAAAGCATATTTTACCAGACTTTTGAAAGCAAGAAAACATTCAGAATTTCAATATATACTGTGTGGAGCGAATTTTATTAAGAGTAAGACAAAAATCCACCAAAGTTTACTTAATTAAGACAAAAGCTCACTAGACATTTCACGAGTGAACATTAAATACCAACGGTATACATAAAGAACGCAGTAGATTTAAAATTGAACAAAGAACATTTATTATGCAATACATTGGGTGACATTCATAAGTTCTAAACGGCACAAGTCCTAAAAATATAGGCACTAGACCTAAATTTTAGGTCCTGTGCCATTTTTGCAGAAATTACTACATAGTCATTTAGGCGTGTAGCCTGCAATTTTTTCTAGGGGAGCTTGATTTTTATATATTAAAAGCAAATCAAAAGTTTATTTTCAGATTACGAAAGCTTCAATAAGACAATAAATTTATACATATTACACATGTACATAAATACATAATATTATTGTATTTCCAATTACTTCCTTTTTGAAACCTGGACCTTGACAGAGCGTAAATTTAAAACCACAGCTTGTGGGAAATGTACGAATAAGTTAGTTATAAGAAATCGGAAACTGTTCATGGAAGTCCATTTGTTTGACTGTATTTATCTTCTGTACTCTTATATAAAAGAGTAAAGATGAATGATTTTTGGGCAAACTACTACAAGTAGAGTCGATAAATTTTAGTTATAAAATATAATTTTCTTATAAAAGCAGTACATAAGAAAGAATTTTTGGAAATAAGTATCGTAAAAAGGGTGGGGTAAGATTTTTTTAAAGGGTAGTGTATCTCGCAAGTTTCTAAAGCTAGTAAAATAAAACTTGGCATATAAGCTTTCCTATTAAAAAAAACTGAAAATTGAAAATTAAAAATTGAACACATAAAAGGGAAAGAGCAAAGGGAGCACATTTTTTAATGTTCGATTTCCCCATTACTTACTCAGAAAATATGTAAATAAATTAAGGAAGGATTTGTTTAAGCTAGATGCGTGAAACTCGGCATTTGAACTTTTAACTAAAAGTAATAAAATACTATATGTTTCAGCGTCTTGAAAATTACACTTCTAAGCGAAAGGAGAGTCAGTTTCTATAATATTAAAATATCCCACTGCTTATGAGATTTGGGCAGAAAACTCTTTTTCCTTTAGGCCTCGGTTCATCCAGTTAAGCAAACGAGAGTACAAAGTGGCTGATTAATTAGGTTCTTTTAATTATTTTAACATGTTGACGTAGTTTAATTCTTTTAAAACTGTATTCTTTCACATTCTATTATAAACATATTTCATTTGCTGTAATTATTAAACACGTTTAATAAACATAAAACAGACTAACCTCCGGTCCCGGCCAGAATATGTTTTTGGTGGTAAGCCATCATTTGCCGTCCGTAACATAACCTTTGATTTAAACTTCACGTACTATCAAGACTCAAGTCTCAGAAATGTAGCATATATGAAATATACTACTTCTGCTACTACTACTATACTACTACTACTACTACTACTACTACTAAATATTAATAATAATAATAATAATAATAATAATAATAATAATAATAATAATAATAATAATAATAATATGTACTTCTGAAATACATATGTATCTATGTGTTATTAATTCTTTCATAATCTTGAAAGAAACTTTTGATTTGTTTTTAGTTTGTAAAAATGAAGGCCCTCTAGAAAAACTTGCTGGCTATACCCTGAATGACTATGTATTGGTTTCTGTACACGTATTGTGTTATCACTTACTAGTCTAGTGTTATTTTTAGAACAAGACAATGGTTCTTGTCTTGGAATATTACTAGTTTGGTTTGGTAGTACAGTGATAGAGTGTGACCTATGATTTTATTTCCCTGTAGGGTATGCTATCTGCAATGCAATAAACTGTATATGCTTCTTCTTCCTAACAAGGCTGGGCGATAAGCCCCAGCAATTCCATTACAAATAAGGACGATATTATTTTATAAACTACTTGGTGAACCTTTGTTAATATAACGCTATTAGTTCTTACAACCTTTTGTTAATCTTATTTAACAATTGCAAAATGGAATAAGAGAGAAAATATATAATGTTGATGATAGTTTATTTATATAAGGTATACATACAACAAAAGGGAATCTGTTGGTCACTACTGTGTATCTGCTAAACCAGGGTCAAACTCTGTGTGTCACAAAGGTTAGTTTAACAGAGTTTAAAATAATAATAGATATTTTGTTTGACTTACAAAGATTATCATATTAGCAAAATGATTTGAAATAACACGCCAGACATAGGATAAGCCTTGGGCTATATCGCTTAGAATTGTTTTAAGAGTAAATATATCATTTATGCATTAAATTTCATTACTGGCTACTTACACGTTTCGGCCTCGTATTGGAAGTCAGCTTCTCGTGTTCTTTTCATATTCCACGATAACTGTTTTAATTGCACACTCCGTCAAATTACCTTTCCGACCTTACAATACTTTCTTGGAAAACTTCGGCTAACATATATCACCAGACGTTTCGAAAACCGACATCCTTTACTTCAGGATACAATGCGTTATTTAGCACTTCACCCAACACCTCACCGTTACTATCATTCTCCACTTTCGCTCCTATAATCTACCACCGTTAGATCCCTCTTTACTTATCATCGCCGATTACGTCATTCATGAACATCTTCCTCTCATTCACCCATCATTTCCAGCACAGTGATTACCATTATTTACTAACATGGGACTCATTCATTTTCATCATTGAATAGAGCAGCCTCTAGGCTAAAGATAAGCTCATTTGTCTAACTAATATCACCCACGTGTTGTCCTGTGTATGCATCTCGCCACATCATTCACGCCCATTACTATATCATACGTATCGTGCATTCTATACCTAATCCTTCGTTATGATCATTAATGTTCTTTCCTTATAATATACTGCCTGATTATTTTCTTATTTATCTTCTTACTAATAACAATCATATATATGTAAAGTAACTTGGCTTCAGTTATCGCATCCTTATTGGTATGCAACCGTGCACATCACATTGCATCAGTTTGAGGGAATATTATTGATGAATTGGCAATGGCTTTCATGTTCTTGACACTAATCCTTACATTTCCGACGATTTGAACTCACGTTTACTGAGTATGAGTGCATTCTGGGGATTTTTCGTAAAGTGTTTCCACACATTTGAATCACCCTGCTTCACTGTTATGCTCTACCGACACTGCAGATGTCTTTCTAGAGCATTTGAGTACAAATTCGCTATACTTAATACTCAGAACATCACTGTTGTCCGGCATCCATACCTGGCGATTATGCAACCACACACAATGGGCATGGTGTCCGCCATTTTATATTTGTTCCAGATATCGACTTAATACAAACGAATTATTGTTACCTGGTACAAGCCTATCAATTCATATCCATTTAGACCAAGTTTCACTTGGAAGATTATCCGGAACTCCCTACGTTCCTTTGGGGAACCCTTGCGCGTGCATGGTAGGATTGTGAAACATGCAAAATTCAATGGAGCAGGTATGACTTCTTCAGTGAATTTTTTACCCGCCCTCTTTATGTTGGTTAGTTTCCGAACTATTGGCGTCCGAAACTCATTTTTCCACGCTTTGTAGATCTGAAACTATGTCCGATAGCCGAAAGTTCAAGAGAACTTTTTTTCTTGTCTCAGTGGCAGGAGTCACCTCTCAAGAGTTGTAACACTTATTTTGCAACACTCGATATCTATCTATCTATCTATCTATATCTATCTATCTATCTATCTATCTATCTATCTATCTATCTATCTATCTATCTATCTATCTATCTATATATATATATATCTATCTATCTATCTATCTATATATATATATATATATATATATATATATATATATATATATAGATAGATATATATAGATAGATATATATAGTAAGTAAAGATCTAAGGGTTTACTTGTCCCTACCATAAATCCTTCATTGTAACCAGATTCCGGCGTTGCCGCTCTAACTCAGGTAGAACTGTATAAAGCTCTCAGTATGGCTAACCCCATTACGGTTATCATAGTAGCCCGAGCCCGTGCAGACCTATAAACACATTACCCCACAGAAATGAGTGCCATAAGTCCATGCCTTCTAAAGGCTGTTGCGCCATGAATTTAGTTATCATTATTATTATTGCTAATATTAATATGTAATATTAGTAATAGGCTTAATAAAGATTCTGCCTGTTTATGTGCTCTGCTTGTAAGTATATTATTTCTAACTTTAAGATATAGTTATAGAGGTCATTATATAATTGATCAGTTTCTTTCTAATGTGATTCGTCACGTATATAAAAACTGGACAAACTACAAATTAGGATACTATACACAGGAAATTAATAATGATAGCTTTATTACTCAGATATTAACCTGCATACATTAATACATATGAGATTTAGATACTTAATAGAATGCTTTTTAATCATTTCTTTCTTTAAAAATAAAGTTTTAAATTGTCATTATAGACAGATGGCCTGTCGAATATTATTATTATTATTATTATTATTATTATTATTATTATTATTATTATTATTATTATTATTATTATTATTATTATTATTATTATTATTATTATTATTATTATAGGACAACAGTGATGGCTTATTGCTTGCAGTGCCCAGTAGTAGTTGTTTCCTTTCATCTTCTCAGTTAGAACTTCAGACTGCAGGTCAAAGTGAGCTTCATGGATCACCTGCAAATGCATCTAAGAAGATAGTGTAGAATCCTTCAGATGATCTCCTGAACATGTATGGTTCTATCCAAAATCTGGAACTAGAAAACTGACAGCTCGGAAAAGGAAGAGATGTGCTATTCTCACAGACACTCTAGAAAAAAGTACTTTCGAAATGAAAAAGAAGCATCTAAAAGCAACCGAAAACGTAAAATCATCAGCTGAGAAGAATTTATTCTCAAGTCGTCTGTTTGGTTTCTGAAGAACCGTACGAAGAACAGGATACAGAAGAAGACTAGGTACAGTGTTTATGTTGTGAGAAGTGGTCTCATTGGTCGTGTTCCGAGAGAAATCCGTACTACATCTGTATAGTTTATAGACATTGACTGCCACAGTGAAAATGAGTGAAGCGATGTTCAAGCTGTAGATTTGATAGCATTAAATTTCTGAATCAAGTCCGATTGTTGCAACTTACCCCAGATGATGTTGCAATTTACCCCATGGGTGGGGCAAGTGTCAACAGTCGGACTTAGTTCAAAAAGTGGATGCTATCAAAACTGCCGTTCGATGTTTTGCACTTCTCTTTTTATGGTATGTAGTTAAGGCATGTACCTTTTAGTACACTCAATATAGTTTTTATATCTATAATAATTTTCGAGTAAAAAAACAGACCTGAAAATTGTTGCAACTAGCCCCATCTTCCCCTACAATCACTTTTTCAAAAAAAAAAATGTATAAAGCCAGTAAAGCAATTAACATGTAGGTCTATTTTCGAAGATAATATAGGAATTTTTCGTGCTGCTAATTATTTATTTTTAAAAAATCAGATGCTGAAACCAATCGATATAGCGCAGTTTAAGCAATTCAGTTTGTTTTATTTAAAAAGAAAACTCTCTATTTACAAATTTGATTGTTCCTATGTATTAGAGCAGTCTTCGAAAAATCAGTGCCTATTGTATTTCTAAAATATAGCTGGAGCCGCGGTGGGTCAGTGGTAGAGCGTTCACCCCTGGTGCATGGGGTCTCGGGTTCAAACCCTGCTCATGCCAAGTGAACTTTGTGGTCGATAAACGCCGTGTGCGTGGATATTCTCGGGGTTCCCCCGTTTCCTCCCACTTTCTTCATTCCACCATTTCATTCATTTCTCATAATCACCGTCTCCTTCAGCCTAACCGGCATAACCGTGGGACGTAAAACTCAAAGATTTCATTTCATTTTCTAAAATATAGCTGTATTGATTTATTGGTATATATTTACCTTCAGTTTGTTTGAGAGAAAATTATTACAAAAACTAAAAAGTGTTTCTCTAGTAAATACGTTTACATAGTTTAGCTATTGACGTTACTAAACAAATTTGGTTTTTTTAATACATAAAATGGCGCCCGTATATATATAGGGTGTAACTTAATTAATATAACAAACGTCGTTAGGTGATTCCTGACACCGAAATAAAACAAAAACTATACAACAACCTGGGTGTAACACCCGAAAATTTGTCGGAAAAATGTATAAACCGCCATAACTCATGAACAAAACGTCGGATTGAAGTCGGGCAAAAGAATGTCCATTGTTTTTAGTCGTAGATTCGATTAGTGTACAGTGACGATGCAAGGATGACTTCCAAAGAAACTGGAGTATTCCTTTGAGTATTTTATCAAACGTTGAATGAAGAAATGATCAATCAAGTACAAGATTTAACATTAAAAAATAATAGTGCATCGTTCAAGTTAGAAGAACACTCAGAATTCGAAAGAAAGAGAGATACACATGTGTGATTCATCTATTTTGTCTCAGTACATAATGACGTCTCGGAAGAAGATTTTAAATGGAACGAAGTCTTTAACGTATCACACTTATATCTTCTAGGCTAATGGTAACGGATGATAAATGAACGGCTTCCTGTCCAAGAGTGTGTGAAAAAGGAAAAATAACTTTGATCCAGATTAGGTTTAAAACGACTGTGCATAGGACAGTCAGGCGGCATGTAAATAAATATAACATCGAAAAATGCAAAGATCATATGTGATGAACGAGTGTACAAGGAATTCTCCACATGACCCAGGGATTCCAAATATTGTGTGAATAGATATGGGGCAAAAGTAAGCTGCATTAAACGGTTTCTTCCTCGTAATATGTAATTCCGTGGAATATGGTACTTCTGTGCACAGAAGCAACAAAAGTGGAGAAACAAGGGATGTTGTACACGTTGCATAACGATACCAAGAAGTGCGCTGGAATAGTATACTTGATTTATCCGTTAGATGAATCTTCTCCCAGGAATACTTTTGATGGCGTTTTCCCCTTCCTTCGAGTTGGCAAACCTCAACTTTTCCTTGAGCTATGAAAAACTTCATTGCTATTGTGAATATACCAAAATACTATCCTAGTGTAGACCACTTACATTTTGATTTTATCATTGCCGGAGAAATTTTCTCAAAGGAAGCTCGTTGAAAGTACATTTTAAAAAAAGGATAGTCTTTTTTCGACATTCTAATGTACATACCTTAGAGCTGTATGGAATACCTACACGGAGGAATACCTACGGAACTATCGTCCCTTGTGTGCCAATTGCGAGTGGCTTACAGAAGGCTGTCTTGAAGTTTTATTGTGGAATGGCTTCAGTTAGCATGGCTGAGTTGTAATAAGCATCTACGCAACTTGTGAGTGATATACATAGTCAGATGCTCTACTGTTACACGTGTAATTGCTGTATAACAGGATGGGAAATGTTGTGTTCAACGGTAGAGGGTTGTGTCCAGGTATTTAAGGTCGTGTAAAAGTGTAGACGTTGGTGTTTAAGTAAAATTGATTGTGTTAACCTGTACACGCCTGCGCGATGGAAGATTACCCTGTCCACGAGCTGGCAGATATGCAACTCATTTATGGAGTAGCAAAGGGCAATAGCCCAGAAGTGAGGCGTTTATATCGTGACCGTCGCCCTCAAAAGAGAGTAACTTTCCTTGTATTTTTCCACGCCTCCATATTCGACTTCGAGAGAGGGGTCCCTTCGGTTTCTCGTACGTGAAATCGGAGGAAATAGCCCCATATGGACAGCTGAACTTGAAGACAGCGTACGTCGAATGATCAAAACCGTCTTGAAACTATCATGTGTATGGCGTAAAAACCCACATGCAACTCTAGTAAACGATCAGCAGCAGAAATTTGGTGTGGTGTGGTGGATAATTTTGTGGTAGGAACTTATTTATTATCGGTCTGCCTGTGTGGGAGTACGTATCTTTTATTTTTACGTAATTTTCTCCCAAAATTGATAGAACATGTGCCCTTGAAGATAAGACAGCAGATGTGATTTCAGTATGATAGTACACCTGCACATTTTGACAGGAATATGCAGACTTACCTAAATGAAACATTCCCAGATTGGGAGAGAAAAACCTGTGTTATGACAGCCTCGTTCATTCTACCTCACGCTGCTTGATTTTTTATTTCGGGGATACGTATGAAACTCCGGCCACGACAGTCGAAGAACTTGTAGCTCGATGTAATATAGCTGCGGCAATCATCTACGAAATTTCAGATGTGCTTGATCACACGCGGAAAAATTTGCTTCGCCGATGTCATCTTTGCAATGCAGTCAACGGTCGACAATATCAGACTGTGAACTGTTATTCTTCATAGCTGTCTCGTGTACACATACTGCATTGCACAAATACTGTACAAGGTACCTCTGAGTATTCCAGTTATCCTACCTTCTCCGAAACAGAATAAATCGATAATTTGAAATTGTATTTCTTTCTTTCCTTGTGCAACACGCGCAAAACCTTGAGTATCGTCGAGTTTCATTCCTTCTGTACTCGTAGTTATTATCTTCCACGAATTTACGCATTACGGGGAGGAAATCTTTTAATCTAGCTTACTTTGGCTCAAATTATATTCACATAATTTGTGGGAATCACTGTTGTTATGTGAAGAATCCCTTATACTCTAGTTCAGCGTTTCCCAACCTTTTTCAACTTGCGGCACACTACGGGTCTAACTTGAATTCTCACGGCACACTCATAGGTATTATTATTATTATCATTATTATTATTATTATTATTATTATTATTATTATTATTATTATTATTTGTAAATAGAAAATATCGTCGTATTTGTTTTCTTTGATTACTGACCTCCTTCTCACAAAGAATAAAGCTCAATCACTGGTTTTCCTCCATCGTAAATCATTATACTTACTTTTCATTCAAATTAAAAAATAGAAAACAATTCCAATGAAATATAGAACTCAGTCTTTTAAAAAAATACGCTTTCTTTTTCGAAGAATGTATCCAACCTGTCACAAGGATGATCACTAAATTACGAACGAACAAACAAATCTCTTGTACTTTTAAAACAGAATTGCGGTAATTTGTATGAGTGTTTGCTTTGTCGAAAGGATATAATGGGATTTTAAAATTTCAAGTTACGAAATAATCTGAAACAATAAAGAAACAATAATGGTCATAACAGTGATAATTAGTACTTTTTTCAACATTAAAAATGAACAGATAAGTAACACAGTGTGAAACTTATAATTTATTAACATGGTTAATATACGTCAGAATTTTAAATATTAATAAAATTCTGTTTTCGAAATACAATCTATGTAGTAATAATGTATCTATAATAATATAGTACAATTACAGTATTTTTTTCATTGTAGAGGTTCATAGTAATGTGAAATTTAAATACACATATTTCCTGTCTTGCAATTAGGTTCCTATATAATTAATAATTTTGTTTTCATTTCCTCGCGGCACACCGGTTGGGAAACGCTGCTCTAGTTCATCGTACATGATCTTTTGCCCCTGACTGTCTTATGCACAGTCGTTATAAACCTACTCTGGATCAAAGTTATTTTTTTCTCATTTTTACACACTCTTAAGTTGAACAGGAAGCCGTTGATTGATCATCCGTTACTATTGGCATAGAAGTTATAATTATGATAAGCTAAAGACTTCGTTTCATTTAAATTCTTCTTCCGAGTCCAGGAATCACCTCCAGACGTTCATTACATTAATGAAGTTACACACTATATATATAATGATAAAAAATAATACCGATATTAGTGTCGATGAAATAGTATTTGGAGTCACTCAGACGAACAGTAACACTCCCGATGCAGTTTAAATCCATACTCAGATTCCATTGCCCTTTATGCTCAAAATGAAACTATTCTCCCCGTGCGAAGAACGGGTATTCTGTTAATAATTTATTATTAAACATCACACCATAAAATACAAAGTGTATCACGTAATGTACACGTTATACTGTTACTTCTTAATGTATAAATGGAGGATGAAGGACTATTATTGGATCAAAAGATCCAATATATTTCAGACAATAAATTTCTTGTAGGCTTTATATCTGGAGAACAACATATAGTGTACCCAAACCTAAACTATGACTGAACTCAGTATGATGTGCTTAGTGCCTGAATAAAACGAAAGCTCGATTTAGAGGCCATTCAAAAATTCTGTTGCCCTTGATCCAAAAAATCTAATATATTTCATTCAATAATAATAAAAAAAAAAATCTTGTACGTCTTACATCTGAAGAACTACATATAGTGCAGCCAAACCAAAACTATCACTTAACTCAGCATGATGTGCTTATCCGAAAGTAATACGAAACCTTGATTTAGGGGCCGTCCAAACGTTTGTAGCCCCTGATCCAAAAAGTCCAATATATTTCATTCAATCAATAATTTTATTGTATGTCTTATATATGGAGAACTACATATAGTGTAACCCAACCCAAGATATCACTTAACTCAGTGAGATATGCTTATTGCGTAAAAAATATGAAAAGTTGATTTAGGGACCGTCCAAAAATTTTGTGGCCCGTTATAAAAAAAATCAAAAATATTTAATTAATCGAAATTTTTCTTGTACTCCTTATACCTGGAAAACTACATATCTGGAGAAAACTCGATTTAGAGACCGTTCGAATATTTTATGGTAACTGATCCAAAAATTAATATTAGCCAAGATCATAATACTTTGATCCATTTTTTAGATCATTCCTAAAATTCTTGTTTTTATCCAATCTTTCTTTTAAACAGTATCACTCTCTTTGTTCTCAATTTGAAATTTATCAAGCAATTATAAAGCATTGCTTATTATCCAATTTGTATTCGGTGAAGAGCTTCAATTTTCTCAAAGTTTCAAATAAGATAATAAAATATGATTTACTATCGGAATTCGTGTCAGGTATTATTATTACTTTTATTGGTGTTTTCCTTTCTTTCAATTGTTAAAACAAGAAACTACCTTGCACTGTCGTAAAATATGTGCTCTTTTCCAATAGCATAATAAGTGCTCATATAATTTTGAACTTTAAAATTAAGGATTGAATCAGTACAAGAAGTACAATTTGGATAACGAATGACTTATAATTGATGTTTAGTGGCGTACTGAAGTAAAGGGATTAAGGACTTTGAAACCCCCCTTGAGCAAGGTATTATGCAAAATTAAGCACGTTTATCATATTAGCACGTTTATATATATAAACACTTGATATATTTTATAAACCTGTGTTCCTAAAGCCCCTGAACCCCCTAAACATTTGCGTAGAGTACTGATTGTGTTTCTCTTATTATTTTAACCGTTTTATGCTTTGAACGAAATTTGAAGTGCAGGAACCCTGTGAAGGTGACCACCTTTACTATAAAAATTTCTTTAATGGTTCTTAGTTTTTCTTCAAAACAATCAATAACGAACGAAAAATAAATGATTGAGTTTGATTTTAAATCGAAATTTGAAATACCACCAAAAAGTTGGCCCACCCAACCTTATTTTGTAAATGACTCTTAATAATTTTCAAAACAAACTATTTCCTCTTCAAACCAATCAATAAGAAAGGAAAACATGTTATTAGCTTGAGTATTGAATCGATATTTAAAAGCAGAAAAAACAGTATGAAGTTGACCACCAAATGTATCCTGGAAATAGATATATTTTATTGGTTGTTTTGAAACAAGTGATTTTTTCTTCAAAATAAGCAAACCGTCCCGAAACAAATCACCTTCATCAACATTATTTCTTAATTATATTCTTATGTTTTTCGAATCAAATTACTTTTCTTCCAAACAAGCAACAACAAATCCATATCAAACGATTGATTTTGGTCTTGAATCGAAATTTGTAAGTAAAGGAATCAGATTGAATTTGATCACATTCTAAATTTATTTTGTAAATCTCTTTCTCTATTTTTTCGAAACAAGCGATTTGCTCTTAAAATCAACCAATAAGAAACGCTTGGCTTCGGTTTTGATTCGAGACTTTAAAGTGGAGCCAATATGAAATTCCATCACCCATTTCTCTTGAAAAGACTCTTTATGTTTTTCGAAACAGACTATTCTTTTTCAAAATAATTAGTAGCATACGCATATCAAACAATTGATTTTGATTTTCAATCAAAATTTTAAGTGGAGGAACAAGGGTAAATTTGGCCATATACCAACTTTATTTTGTAAACATCTCTTTATGTTTTAAGAAAGATACGATTTTTACTATTTTTCTTCAAAAAAGTAAATAACAAACGAAAAACAAACGATTGGCTTCCGATTTCAATTCGAAATTTGAAAGGAGGCAACTTAACATAGGTGCATTGCTTCGCTTAAAAAAAAAATCCAAACGCAAATTCTAAGCCTACAGTTTTAAAATTGCAGTTACATGTACATACTTCAACTTAGTATACATAAAAAATTACAGCATTATAAAAATATCAGACAAATAATATTATTTATTCGGTATTGAAAACCTCGAATCAACTATTGGAGTTATTTAGCGTATTTTTTTTAATATCACAAAATTAAAGGTGTATTTATTACGGCATGGATATATTACGCACAATATTTTTATACAATTTGTATATATATATATATATATATATATATATATATATATATATATATATATATATATACATAATTTTTTAAAAAATAGACCATTTAGAATTATTTATCCTTACAATTTTTTATATCCACAAATTCAAGGTGAGGGATATGCGATATTGATATTTTCAGAAAGTGTTGACCACCCTACAGAGTGTCGATCCTGTGCCGTGTCGATCCTGTGCCGTGTCGATCCTATGCCGTTTCGGTCCTGTGCCGTGTCGATCCTGTGCCGTGTCGATCCTATGCCGTGTCGGCCCTGTGCCGTGTCGATCCTATGCCGTGTCGATCCTACGCCGTTTCGTTCCTATGCCGTTTCGATCGTATGACGGTTCTCTCCTATATATCCTTGAGAAAATAATTGTTACTTAATATTGCGTAATTATAAAATAATGTATTTTTTATTATTTCGATCGTATGAAAGTTCTGCTGTCGATCCTATGCCGTGTCGATCCTGTGCCGTTTCGGTTCTGTGCCGTGTCGATCCTATGCCGTGTCGATCCTACGCCGTGTCGATCCTATGCCGTGTCGATCCTACGCCGTGTCGATCCTATGCCGTGTCGATCCTATGCCGTGTCGGTCCTGTGCATGTAACCCCACATAGCGGCCTCCTTTCCGGTAAATGTCGATCGTCGATATAGCGAAGGATTGCCGCTACTGTGCCACTAGTGGCAGGCAGGGTTTCGTCGAGCCGAAACAATATCTAGAGTCGGGGTGTTGAAGTTACCACCGCGTAGTAGCGACGACTTCGTTTTGGTCCGCGCTCCTTCGATTCGTTGCGGACAATCGCGAAGGGACCAACATGAACTATCGCCAGTCATACGCATGCGGTTATTATTATATATTACTTTTCCTGACGAATTATTACTAAAGTGAGCTCCGGGGGTCAAGATTATTGAACAGTCAGTCAGGCAGATTGTTTTTATAAGAGAAAGAGTACAGACGAAGTGTAAAATCACACGTTCATACTATATCAATCATTTCCCTGTTAAACATGTATAATTTTTTCTAAAGAAAGTGTGCAAATGTATGTTGAGTTAGGAAGTTTTGTGGAAGGGAGTCCGGAGCCGGTGGACCTCCGTGGTGCGCCCCTGCCCAGAGACAATGTTTTATAATGATCAAAAAACAAAGTAACTTTTCATTAGGTACGCAGAAGAAAACAAACATTGATAGGAATGTAGAATTTTATACGCTGTAAATGTATAAAAATAACTAAATAAGTAAATAAAATAAAATAAAATATAAAGTGCCGCTGTAGTCACTAATGGAAAATAAAGAGATGAAACATTTTTATAGAAATTATGTACATAAATTAATATTCCATTAGTATTTGATAAACAAAGCATTAGCCGCTACTTACAATACCCATTGAACAAACAATTGCATTCTCAATAACAATAAAGAAATAAAATACACAATACGCAGTAACAAAACATCACATCATCAAACTGTTATTTTCGTTGGTGAATATAGTCCACTAAACGAAAACAAAAACAAGAAAACTTTCCATTTTACAGCTATATCATCTACCAGCACATAAATGTAAGATCATAAAGTGTTCTTGATATGCATTAATTAAAACTCTTGAACAGGTGAAAAGACATTCCGTAAGTAAAGAAATGAATAATCACAGAAAGAAAGTTTTCTTTTTCTACATCCATACCAAATATATTTACTATGCAGGACATGATTGACTTGGTTCATATGTTTGCATGGTATGCATTTGTAACATCGCGTGCAGGACAGCACAGGACAGAACGTATAAAAGAAAAGCAGTCATTTACTTTTTATTTCATTATAATTAGTTGGAGAGGAATTGATTAATATGTGCCTTATTTGTATATTTGTTTTGAACACTAGAAATACGGCACATGAGCTTCAAATCTTTCAGTTTAACGTTAAATTGGAATTTCACCATATACATTCGTTTCTAAATATCAAATAGAGAATTTGATCCCAGATGACTAACACGGATACAGGACGTTGGTTATATGTGAAATACTCATGAAGTGCTATCACTGATAAAATACTCATTAGTAAGACTATTCATGGCTTTGGATTGATTATTTTAAGAAAAGAGACACTGATCGAAGCTTAAAACCCACTTTATTTTAAATTATAATTTGTAACTGTTTCGGATATCTAGCATATCCTTCTTCAGACACCATCGAAAATAAATGAAAATACAGACACCCGTATATAGCCATTGTTATGACAAAGTTTAAATTCTTGGGATCGAAGCACGCACTCCATGTGCCAGAGGTAAGCGCTTTACCATTGAGCCACAGTGTCCCCACTCCCCCATATGAGCTTCTTGTCCGTGGCTAAATATGGTTAAAATGTTCTTAGCTTGGATGTGGAAAAGCCAATTATCATAACGCTGGGAGTACATATTAAAGTTTGAATTGCACATTTTCATGTAAGTCCACATATCATACAGATATCATACAGATTCTATACTGAAGAAAAAGTTTAACCTATGCAATAAAATGTCTCCGTGATCGAGTAACTAACCCAAGTGCTTTTTTTTTTCATGAGGCATGTGTTTGATCCCTGGTATTTGCCTTAGATACAACCCGTATAATAGTTTAGATCCAGGGGCGTCATTTCAGACTTTCCTTGTGGGGGGGGGGGCAAGAGCACCACCGACATAAGACTTTCACGTTTTGTACTAGTATATTAGTAGACAATCGATTAAAGTATATGTATTCCTCAAACTCTTGGGGAGGGGGGGCAATTGCCCCCTCCTGCCCTCCCTAAATGACGCCCCTGTTTAGATCACGCTTTAAACAGCAGGTACTCTCATTTAGCCTTGATACTAGAAGTTCCCATCCACCTCCGTAATTCTCCTAACATTTTCTCAAAAATAAATGCTTTTGAATTTAATCATTAAGACTTTCATTCCAGTTTGTGTATGGTCTTGTTGATTAAGTTTAGCGTCCCTTTTCAGTATCTAAGCTGTGTGTTAGACATGGACCCACAGTTTGAGGTGGAATCCGAACCAGCGTAATGCGTTAAAATTTAAGCTCTCCCATCGAGAATTGAACCCGGGGCACAGTGTACCAAAGGGTCGCTTGCTAGCCAGTAGTCCTGCGGAGACAGAGGCGTAAATAAGGATTCCGAAGACCCCGCATTGCGGGGACCTCAAGCCATCAGGGGCCCCCGAAATCGTGAAGTGGGAAGTAGGGAAGGGGTCCCACTCCACGCTGTCTGCGGGAGGGCCCCCAAGCCTTTAGTTACGCCACTGTGCGGAGATGCAGTATATGATCTTGTTCCTGACTTAGGCTTTTATACGATTCTATAGATCCTGCTTTTAACGTTTCGAATACTTAGTTCGACTCTCCTGGCATTTCAATTATAAACATCACGTCATTACCTGCATCATATTATGGGTATTCCTGCTTTGTGTTAAAGAGAAAAGACATAAAACTCGACTTAACTAGTCCAAACAAGGAAACAAACAATAATACAATTTATTTTAACGGTATTATTTATTCAAATTATGTCTCTCATACTTAGAGTGATAGCCATTCTGCGTCCTATAAAATATAAGACTATAGGAAATACTTGAAGTACACACTTATATAAGTCTTTGGATTCAGGCTGGTGAAACTTGACACAAATTCACAAGACGTTTGGAATATTCGATTAAAATATTTCTATATGACTTTTTCTCAAAGTCGAGATTTAGCGACTCCCAATTCTTGCAACATGAAACAGGAGGTTTACCCAATTTCATGGAATTCATTATGTAAAGTTGTTGTTTTGCCACTCTTCTAACGAAGTTTCTTAAATACGTCTCTAAATGACTTTTAAAGAAATTGTTAGGATTAGGATTAGGAATTAGATTTTTGGACTTTCGGCATCTATGGCATGTTTGCCCGTCACACACATCGATCCGTCGGTCACACTTGGCGATTACACTATCCAAGGAAAGGGAAGGAAGGAAGCGGCCTAGGATCTGTATGGTAGGTACCATCCCGGCATTTGCCTAGTGTGAATGAGGGGAAACCCAGGAAAACCTCACTCAGAATGGCTGGCTTGAAAAAGTTTTTACACTTTTTCGACCGAGTGTCTCCACTGGGAATCGAACCCGGTACCGCTCGCACCAAAGACGAGTAAATTGTTAATCCGACTACTGGCGCCCGGAAGCAATGGTTATAACAGATTTTGTGGGAACCCTTAGGCAATAAAATACGAGGAGATAGTGAATAGTTCCTAGCATTGTCCCTTCCTGTTCACTTAACACTTTGAGTATAGGCTTACATGAAACCTTAATATCTTAATATAAAGGATGACTATAAAGTTACCTCATGTTTTTCATGTATACAATTATTTTTATGTAAGGATAAGCATACTGAAATGTACGTTTATTATTAGCTACTTTTCAGTAAGGTTAATAACCTGACAACTGTAATTTTTACTCTAACTCACACATACAGACATACATAGTTTTTTTTTTTTTTTTTTTTAATATCAGTATTTCAACGAGATGATGTTGCATCGTTGCATCGTATAATCCTCGTTTCGCCCAACAAATTATCTGATACTTTTATGACAGATAAAAGAAGATTTATGTCCGCCATTTTAGGCGAAATATGGATACTCGTTTGGCCTAATCTTCGTTTTGCTTAAAATGGCGGACTATAAAAAAACTCGTGGAGATAAAACTGGAGGGAAATTTTTCGAAAAAAAAAAAAAATCCCTACAATGTGAAGAACTGAGAAATACAAATTAGTTTTCCCATAACTAATTTGTAATAGGACTATTTGTTTTCGGAAAAATGTTTCGACAATTATACAGTTACTTTTCCGTTCCATTTTGAGAATATGGATGCACTCACAGGGTGTATAGTGACTATATTTCAGATAAGAGAAACACAAAATGTTACATCTGTTATTAATTTTGTTTAAAGGTGAGCGCTGTTCAAAAGTAACTTTTAGTTTGCAGTTTGTTTCCAAGTATCTGATATTGTCAAATGGTATTGCTAATTGGTATGCTAAAGGAAATATAGTTTGTGTTTCTTTTTATGTGGATGCAAAAGTTATTTTATTTTAGGTTTCGCTGATCTTTCAGAGGATTTGATTCCAGCTGCAATGCTTTTTTGAAACTGTTAATGCACTATAAGGGATCCTATTGTGATTCTATCGTAATTATAATTCGTATGAAATTTGTAAATATTTCGAGCTAGATCTGACAAAAGATGCCTAAATTTGCTCATAACTTAACAATGGACAACTGTGATCGAAATGAGTGTTGCGACAAATCGCTCCGCTGACAAATTGCTCTTTGGATAATTCCAACAAACATCTCAATGTGTTACTAACGAAGAAAGAAGAAAAATATCAATTCTTATTATTACTTTTGAAATTACAATTTTTGAGTTGAATTTCCACTCGTTTCACATACTACCGGGAATGTCCATAGCATAAATCTCTGATGTGCAATGAGATTGAAATCCGGGCTTCTCAGTTGTTCTTTCAACAGGAAGATGTGGAATGCTCCTCCAAACAGATGGTGACCAACCGGGATCTGTTACGAGGGTGGTTGTCCCACTGGTACACTCCATTTCCACTCGTATTACAGAAATAAATAAATAAAGATATAGTTGACTTTGGAGATCTTCGATACAATACGGGTGAATAGTAGGTACCAAAGGTCCAAAACATTGCTTAAAGAGAAACACTCTGAATCAACATGGAGTCTCCATTATCTTGTACAGTTCCAACTTGGCATAATTTCGTTGGGCTGGCGCCAAATTATAGATCACTATCGACGCGATGAGATTGAAATCGAGACTCATCGCACCATGCTATTCGTTTTTATAGTCCAGTCACGGCATTCTGTTACCAGTGTAAGACATTAACCGCAGTGACGTATAATGACAAGTGGTAACATCGTGGGTTATCGGCTCCTGAAGTCCATATGATGAAGCGAACTTTATCTACTAACTATCTAGCTGAATCCCTTATTCAGTTGGCTGGCCGTCTGGGCTAGGTTTACTGGTGTTCGGTGCAGTAAGCAAAGTTATGAAAACATTTATACCTTGTTCTCTTACATGTGAGTTTCTTTTTACATTGTTAAATTACTGTAGATTTCAGAATTATGCAGATTCAATATAGAAACCGGAAATATATCTATAACCAGGCCGGTAGCCAGACCAAAAATTTAGAGGGTCCCGATCCAACCATAGTATAGTTCATCACCATATTATAGTTCATTTGCAAGTCTACCGTCAAAATTTTAGGCCCCCCTAGACCCCCCCTGGATACGAGCCTGTCTATAACTTCCGGCAGTAATAGAACAATAATGTGAGACATGCAACCAGTTTATCGGAAGCTGAATTCTCATCAAACACGATTTCTCGTTAACTCTTACGATTTTTAATATTTAGGAATCAATATTGAAACCGAAAGTTGTACTAGTTCTTACTTTAATAGAAGACTCAAGGTGAGATGAAATCTATTTTTAAGATTTATAATGCATACAATTATTAATATGTAAACATCAATATTGAAACCGGAAGTTGTACTAGTTCTTACTACTTCTGGCTTCAATAGAAGAATGAAGCGAGATGAAATCTATTCTTAAGATTTGGAATCCATACCATAAATCGTTTGGATCGATAGAGAACGTGTCGATATATATATATATATATATATATATATACGATATATATATGAGTTTGGTTGTCTGAATATGAAATGGTTTTTATATCTATTTTGCGATGAGTAGTTATAGAAATAGCGGAAATTGTTTTGAAACCTTAAGGAAGTAGAATTTCGATTATGTTTAGAATGTTCATGTGAATACTTACTCTTTGTACACTAACAAATAAATTGTAGGTAGTGCTCTCAACGGGTCGGGTTGAAGACCGACCCTACCCTACCCGTGACCCGACCCGACACGAGTGACCCGACCCGTGATCCGATCCGATTGACCTGACCCGACAACCCGACCCGAGCTGACCCGACAACCCGACCTGACTGACCCGACCCGTTTGCGAGTACTATTGTCACGACACTGGGTGAACGCCAAATTGCACTCTCATTGGGAATTAAACCCTGATCACGTGTACCGAAGTCTTACACGTTAACCACTAGCTAGATCAAGCGGGGGATTTGTATACGCGTCTTAATGAATATTTGGCACTTTTGAGGTTTGGTTATTTCTTTTTATATTAACTGATACCAGTGTCCGACGTGGGAGAAATTTATTTTTTTCTTGCTTTAGTTCTATGTGACGAAATTTTTCTTCAAGGTCAGTGTTCTCACCTGCTCGGACGGCAGGGGGTCTTCTCGCAAGGCAGTAGCAAGAGTCTCTTGGCAGAGGCAAAAGGAAATCGTTTAACTACAATGATAAGGGTTGTGGAAACGGGATTGAAAAACACCTGTAATTTTTTCCAACCCTTCAACTTTCATTCCAAAAATTGGTTCTTATGATTCCGGGACCCGCGCCACTTTGATTTTTCTTTCTCGGCAATTAAAACGGCAATTAAAATGTATATATAGTTGCAAGTAAGAAGATACATAATATGAATTTTGTAATTTAAAATTTAAAAATACAGTATGATAATTAATTATAAAGTACTAATTTTATTTCATCACTTTTAACCCAAAAAATGAAATTCAAACAATTCGCACCCTGGGTCTTATCCTCAATACTGCGTCTTATTCTTTGTCTTGCACAGTCAAGTCTTGGTCCTGCACTTCGTAGTCTTGATGGACTTTCATGCTATACAAGGGCCAAGAATGCTCACCTCATCGGTACAAATGAAGACCAAATGTGATTTTGATTATGGTCTTTCATACTATACGGAAAGCAAGAAAATATGCTCATCGCTACTTCGTGATCACCAAAACAAGGCCAAGAGCAAGATTACTATGCACTTCGTCTTGCATATCCAATCTTTATCTTATTCTTGTATCGATGTTCTTGGGCTTGGTGAAATAAAATGAAATATTCAGTTTAAGGTCCCTCGATTCTGCACCGAGGCTAAGGGATATGGTGACCATGAGAAATGAATGCAATGGTTTAATGAAGAAAGTGGGAGGAAACAGGAGAACTTAGAGAAAACCCACTACACGGCGTTTCTCCACCACAAAGCCCACTTAGCCCAAAAATAAGCATTTATCATAAAAACACTAGCTGCAAGTGTTCAAAATAGATTTATGGCTTCTATAAAATCAATTGAAAATTGCTATTTTTAATTAGGTAGCTAGTGAAAAACAGCAGCTTTCGACTCCAGTCGAATTTAAGCTCAACCTAAACTCAGTTGACCAAAGTGAACTGACCCGACTGACCCGACCCGACAACGCGACCCGAGCTGACCCGACTGACCCGATCCGACACCCCGACCCGAGTAGCCTGACCCGACAACCCGACCCGAGCTGACCTGACTGACCCGACGCGACAACCCGATCCGAGTTGACCCGACCCGTAACCCGACTCGAGCTGACCCGAGTTGACCTATTTGAGAGCACTAATTGTAGGCCTACTGGTGTAACTCAAATGAAGAATAAAATGGCTAGGGAGAGAATGGAATACTCTTATGCAGTAAGATGTTTCGTTTCATATAATAATAAAACCCATCTTTTATGTTATTTAAAGATAGAAGACTACACCATAAAAAATATTAACTCTTTTGAGACTGTTGTTTTAAATCAGTCTTTCTTCAGAGGCAAAAAAAGTAAAGAGAAAAATGAAAATTAAACAATTATCACATCGAATTTTTATATTACAATACATAGAATTTCTTATTTGACAAAATAAACGCAAAGGTGGCTAATAAACCACACTGGTCTTCTCTAATCAGATTTCGTGTTTATATACAACACACGTTTAGCAGAAAAATCGCATGTGTTTATATGCCACGCCCGTCAAGGAAAAGTTAAACGTTTTATTCAACAGAACCTCGAATGAGACAATTATAGCAGTATTGAATGAAGGATCGTGTTGCAGGAGAGATAGATAAGCTATGTAATTTACACTGATGTATTGTTAGAATTTGAGGTTGATATACCCTATCAGGCCCGTATCCACGGGGGGGCTAGGGGGGGCCGGGCCCCCCCTAAACTTTGGCTGGCCCCAATAAAAGTCTCACGGTAGGCCTGCAAATGAACTATAATATAGTGATGAAGTATAATATGATTGGGTCGGGCCCCCCCTAACTTCGACCGGGCCCCCCCTAAATTTTTGGACTGGCTACGGGCCTGTACCCTATACGCTCGATCATTTTCAAAAATATACCGTATACTCCACGCCTACCCTCTCGTAAATCACATCCCTTATATATCCCTTATATAAGTATACGCTGAGCTATAAAAAATATTACGTGAATATATGCCCTATATCCCCGTATACTCTCCGTTACATCTCTGGTAAATTTACTTATACAAAGCGAGATTTAATTCTCATCAACGCATGTGGAAAGTGGTCAATCAGAACTGATATTCAATTACGGACTTCAGGGCCATACGGATAGACGTAAATCCTATTATGCCTCGAATATAGAGCAAAAACGAGGCAAATTGTATCATCTTGTAAAAGTCATATAAACATTATAGGTTACTTTGGATTCATCTCGAAATTTCTTTATTGTGACAATCAGTTTTGTGACTCTTTGTAAATAGTAAATTATAAAATGAGAATGGTGCAATTAGAAGGTAATATTATTACACTATTAATAATAGGTTGTAGGGAGGGAATGATGAGTTTGTATTTTGACCTTAGGGAACAGGAACAAGGTAAACATAGTAAAATGCAAAGATTACTAAAAACTAAAAGTTCTAAAATAACTCAAGGCTATAGTAAACTTTTAAACATTGTTTCACTAATCTTGAGATTTATTTTCGGAACCAGTTGCAAAGAAGTGTTCATCTAATCTTAAGTAAAAGAACATATAATTATTTATTTAAACACCTGAATTAAATCTCATTGTCTTAGACGTACGGCTTTAGTTTAACAACGTTTAGCTCTAATGTACACCTTTGAATTAATCATATATTCCCGACACTTTCACGCTGAATATACATAAAAATACATCATGTACAGTACTGTATATAAAAAAACCTTTATTCCGGTTTAACTGAATTTCCATTCAACCGAAGTACTATCGGTCCGATCAAATTCGATAAAATGGGACTCTGGTATATATGATTGTGCAGGGTCGGATCCACGTCGGATTTCTGGGGGGGGGGCGATTGGTTGGAGCTATTTTTAAGAGCTCCAAATTCTGGGATAGGTTTTATTTATATATATAAAATAAGAGTTTCTTCTTCTGGAGTGGATTGCCCCGATCGCCCCCCTGGATCCGCCCCTGCAATTGTGATACATCATCATCATACAAGGAAAAACGTGGTACGAACCACATTGCTTTGAGTTTTGTGATGTATATACTAGTATTGTATG